>NW_028257908.1:320020-640041 GCF_057944985.1 Cucurbita pepo subsp. pepo | reverse complement strand
TAGCAGGCGCACACCTTAACCACTCAGCCAAATCTAATTAATTCAGAATTATAATTATATTTTGCGTCGCCTGACAGATTTGAACTATCGCAGGAAAACCCCATGTACTTAGCATGCACAAGCCTTAGCCACTTGGCCAAAGCGACACATGTCCTTTGTAGTAGAGGTCTAAGAACTTTCTCTAATAGATTTAAAAAAAAATAAAAGAAAAAAAAAACAAATATCTAATTAATTCGACATTAAAATTTTAGTTCACGTCACCTAAGAGATTGGAACTCTGGGAAACCCCAAACCCCATGTACTTAGCAAGCACAGGCCTTAACCACTCGGCCAAAACAACACATGTCCCTTGTAGTAGAAGTCTAAGCCTAATTAACTCGGCATTAAAATTTTATTTCACGTCGCCTGAATCTACTCGGCCAAAACAACACATGTCCCTTGTAGTAGAAGTCTAAGCCTAATTAACTCGGCATGTTCACGTCACCTAAGAGATTGGAACTCTCGGAAACCCCAAACCCCATGTACTTAGCAAGCACAGGCCTTAACCACTCGGCCAAAACAACACATGTCCCTTGTAGTAGAAGTCTAAGCCTAATTAACTCGGCATTAAAATTTTATTTCACGTCGCCTGAATCTACTCGGCCAAAACAACACATGTCCCTTGTAGTAGAAGTCTAAGCCTAATTAACTCGGCATTAAAATTTTATTTCACGTCGCCTGAGAGATTCGAACTCTCGCGGGGAAACCCCATGTACTTAGCAGGCACACGCCTTAACCACTCGGCCAAAGCGACACATGTCTTTTGTAGTAGAGATCTAAGCTATACAAAAATTTGAAAGTTAAACTTTTTCTATTAGATTTTGAAAAAAAATAAAAGAAAAAAAAAATACAAATATCTTATTAACTCGGCATTAAAATTTTATTTCACGTCGTTTGAGAGATTCAAACTCTCGCAGGGAAACCCCATGTACTTAGCAGGCACACGCCTTAACCACTCGGCAAAAGAGACACATGTTCTTTGTAGCAGAGGTCTAAGCTATACAAAAATTTGAAAGTCAAACTTTCTCTAATACATTTTCAAAAACAATAAAAGAACAAAAATTACTTACTATGACTCAAACACAAGTAATTGTCAAAATTAGTGCAACACTCAAACACAAGTAATTGTCAAAATTAGTGCAACTTATTGTTAGATGGAATTAGTCAACTTGTTAAGCCATTCATCCTTATTAGTTTATTTGAGTAGAGTTTTTGTAGGAGCTATTTATAGGATTTATTTTTGTTTAAATAGGAGCCCTCCCCCTTATTAAAACACAAGCCACAGTAAACCGTTTATTATTTCAGTTGTTCCTGTATTATCTTCTTTGAGTAATAATAATTTCATATTTATTCCCACCTTTGAGCGTGAGATATTGTGACCATTGGTATCAGAGCCAAGTTGATATGGTTTGATATTATTACTCAACGAGATGAATGGTGGAGGTGCTTCTATGGGTGTTTCTATGGAAAAGATTGTTGTCAATAACTATATTTATTGGAAGTTATGCATGGAAGCTTATCTACAAGCGCAAGATTTGTGAGATTTAATTGAAGGTGATGACACAGACATTTCAGCAGATACTCCACCAAATGCAAAAGCCTTATTTACCTTGCGAACTTTGATTAGCAAGGAGTATATTGATAATGTTCGTGATTTAAAGTCACCCAAGCAAGTGTGGGAAACCCTTCAAAAGTTGTTCACTAAGAAAAATATATCTCGATTGCAATTTCTAGAGAATGAACTAGCTGTGGTAACTCAAGGTAATTTTTCTATTGAAAAATCTATGTTCTAAAATTTCAGAATGAGATGCCGAGGAGCCAGTGAGTGATGTTCGATTACGGCGTTATCTTATTCGTGGATTACGAAAAGAATTTATGTCTTTTGTTTCCTCAATACAAGGTGGGCAAATCAGCCTACAGTAATTGAACTGGAGAATCTTCTTTCAAATGAGGGAGCCTTGGTTAAGCAAATGACCAGCGGCAACGAGTTTTCCCCAAAGTCAGAAGATGTGTTGTATGTCAAAGATCAAAGGAGAAAATTTTCATTTAAAGCCTTCATCAAGTAATGTGAATCAATTCAAAAGTGAGCAGTCGTCAAAGAAGCCATTTAAAGCTTGCTACAGGTGTGGAAAACCTAGCCATTTTAAACGAGATTGTCAGGTGAAAGTGGTGTGTCATCGTTGCGGAAAGTCAGGTCATATTAAGCCAAATTGCCGAGTCAAAATGCAGGAATCAAAAGCAAATGTTGTACACGTAAGAAAACATTCTTCAAATCCAATTTGGGAATATTGCTTAACCACTGAGGTTCTTGACCAGCCAACAAACGTTGTACATCAAGATGATGTTTCTACAAAAGATGCCAATTATGTCGCCCCTAGTGACCCTTCTGTTTATTTCACGACCTTGGATTTGGGATTCAACGAAAATGATGATTTCGAGCTAACCTTTGGCGATCTTGACCATCTTTTCCTTCCCTATGAGGTTGACGATTTCCTCATCTCCGAAGATTTGGATCAAACTACGATTTCCTCATCTCCGGGAATTGGAATAAGGTGTAATTTTAAGGATATTCAAGAAGTTTGGTAGTCATGGGAGTTTGATCCAACGAATTGGTAGTTTGATCCAAATCTTCGGAGATGAGAAAATCGTCAGCCTCATAGGGGAGGAAAAGACTGTCAAGATCGCCAAATGTTAGCTCGAAATCATCATTTTCATCGAATCCCAAGTCCAAGATAACTAAATTAATATTTAAAAACAAATTATAAAATGATTTCCATATTAACATTTTATTTTTATTAATTTTTTTTAATAAATTATTCGAATAACTCCAACCAACCTAATATGAATATTTTATGATTAACTTAAGCGGAATTCATTATTTGATTGAAATTTTTTACCATCTAAATAATTAAATTAGGAACCTATTCAACCAAAATATTTATTTGTTTAGTTTTTGATATTACTATATTGATTTGATTAAAATTTAATGAGTTGAATATGAGCTGAAGAGAATAACTCAAAATTATTATTATTATTTTTTTTTATATTTTTGTTAAAATTTTTCTTTTATATTTTTTTCTTTTTTAAGAAATTTTCAAAAATTATTTTTAAATCGAAGTGAAATATGACCTACAATTTTATTTTTCAAAAAATAAAAAAATAAAAAAAAGTATATAGATTGTTATTGAATAAAATTACAATAAAGTATTTATAAAAATCAAACTATTTAATATAAAGATTATTATCTGATATAAAATGTTGGAAATCTTACAATTATTAGGTTAATATTTTTTTAATAAACGAATATAGAGGGCATATATGGAAACATTTTGCACATTCATATATATGTGTGATGCGTATATATGTATATGTATGTGTGTATCTATGCATGTAGATATGTATCTATTATATATGTGCGTGTGTGTTGTGTGATACATACATATATAAGCATAGGGTGAGGCACGACCATATAGTGATCCATGCATGCCATGGTGAAGCACGACCATATAGTGATCCATGCATGTCATGGTGATGCACGACCTCCGTTTGAGTGGCACTGATGGCCTGTGGACGTTATGATCTTGATAATATCTGTGTGCATACATACTAAATAATAGATGACAATTCTAAAGTAGGACCACAACATCATGCCATACACTCGTTTCTCCCATCTCATAATATATCCATATGGTCTTTGGTCCACCCAAGGACTAGTTTACAAAACAAAGGTCTTGTTAAACACAAAACCATTTTCGCTCATGATATATGGTCTAGGGATATTATGGTTGTATAATTGTGACCGAATGCATACATACTAAGGAATAGGTGATGACTAAAGTCGGATCATAATATCATGTCATAATCTGGGAGGGAGGGATCCTCACGTAGCCATCTCATAGTGTATTCATGTTGTCCCTAATCCATTCAAAGTTGGTTCATGAAACAAAAATCTTGATAAGAACCTCTACTTTATTTCCATACACGATACCATATACTCGAAACAGATTGAGTTCTAAGTAAGGTTTAACCGTAGTGGGACTACTCTGAATCTACCTCATTGGCATAAGAATGTGCCTCATCTATGATGGCCAATGCTTATAGGGTACATGGATGTTATCCAATCTCACAACCTCAACTCTATAATGTCAATATGTTTTAATTGAGTCTAGTAGGAGCCCTATAACTAAATATTAATTTAAGCACTTCAAATTAAGTCTTATGAGTTGGCAAGGGGACGCCTAGCTCCATTAATAATATAAAAGTTGATTAATTAAACTCTTTAATTAATTAATTTTCATTCATTAACTATAAGATACCCTATTATAAATCTAGAGTTACAATGTACTATATGACAAGTTGTGTCCATTAATATCATCATTACAAACTAATTAATTTTTTCTGAGGGGTTTAGAATTACAACTAGGTCAAAAGCCTCTCTTGAAACATTGAGAAGGTGGGATCCCATTTTTTTTCAAGTTCCAAAATCAGCACCTAAGGGAATTTTTCATCAACTTACTTTATATGCAATCCATTTTGTGAAATTATGTTTAGAGCTCCCTATTTGGCCAGGACCTCAAAATTGTAGGCACATTGTATTGGATACAAAACGCCATTATCACCCATGCAAAATCAAAAGACAACCCTTCACAGGCATAAATTCATAACTCAATGAGGATTAAGATCGAGTCAAGTTGGATCATCATGCGAAATATTAGTTTTTTTAATTAATTGATTTAAAAAGAGAAATTAAATAGATGTGGTGAGTCTTATACAAACTCATGTATATGATAATCAACTCGCATGTCCCACGTGAATAATTTGGATAAATCATTTTTAATAATTACAATGGGGGTATCAATAGTATTATGAGGATAAGACACTCAACATTATCCATTTACTATAAACTGTTTACATTATTACTCGAACGTGATACTCCAGTAAGTGAAGTACATATTGTTCAAGATTATACTCTTTCATACAATAGATAATATTAAATTATAAATCAAATAACAAAAATTATTATTAAAAATTAAATTTTTCGTCTCCATTAATATATAATCATCACAAGCTAGTCAATTATTTGTGAGTTGTTCATAATTATAATTGGGTTAAAGTTTATTTTACACATACAATTACATTTTTTTTTTTGCATGAAGTACCATCCATTCTCTTATAAATAATTTATTTATGATCTAATTAGAAACTACGCCCCTCTCGAAACATTGAGAAGGTGGGATCCCATTTTTCAAGTTCTGAAATCAACACTCAAGGGTTATTCAACGACTTACCTTATATTGAAAAAAGTGAACTCCATTTTGTAAAATTATGCTTTCGACTCAATATTTGGCCAGGTCCCCAAAATGGTAAGGCATATTGAATTGGCTACAAGAGTAATTATCACCCATGTGAATCAAAAGACATCCTTTAGAGTCGAAATTCATAACTTAATGAGGATTAAGATTGAGTCTCATGTGAAATATTAATTTGCTTAATTAATTGATTTAGTGTACGGTGTTTTTACTTTTAATGTTTATTTTTTTTATTTTATATTTCATTATGTTATTTTAAAGAAGTTTTTGAGCAGGTAAGTCCATGAAAATGTTTTATGATGAAGTTTTAAATGTTTATTTCCGCACAAGAGAGTTTGTTATGATGAAGGTAACGACTTTAGGTTACTAGAAATATAGGGTCGTTACACTCACTCATATACCATAGGAAAACTTTTTAGTAGGGCACCTAACTTTCCCATGAGAGCTCACATTTTGCAAGGTGATGAATTCAAAAGAAATGTGGAGGCCCTGTTTATTTCTTAAAAATGATTGATGCCTTACTCAACACACTATTTATCGAAACTACACTACAACACAAAAATATTAGCACTTTGGCACATCTCTAGAGCTTGTTCATTTCTCGAATGGAGTTGGTAGTGTGTAGGTCTCGAAATAATCATTTGAAACGTATTCATAAAACATTGTCATGGATTTAATGTTTAATAAAAAATCTTTAAAACAAGACAACTTAAAATTAAAATAGACATGAGTAAAAATAAAACATAAATACCCTATACTAACCTGTAGTCTACGAAATTAAATACAACTATTCTATACATGTGGCATGGTTTATAAAATTGTGATGTCGCCGTCAACTGTACAATGATGCTTTGCAAATGTAGAAAATAAAAGTAGCATGTGGCTTGAATATTTTAACAAATACTCCGTACATGCAAATCATGAATGAGACCTATTATTTAAAAGTTGTATTCTCTTAGGTGACTATCCTAAGCGGGTCATTGGATCTCGATCATGTATGGTTGTGTTATGTCGAGCTCCCCTTTGTGAAACTTATCCCACCAATAAGACCCTGCCCGTCGACCGTGCCGTTGTTACCTGTACCATGTCACGAATCCACTTTTATTACTCTATAATTTTGCTAACCATTTTTTTAAGAAAAGAAATGTTAAAAGGTAAAGAAAAATAATAATCACCTGTGAAAACCACATCAGTAAGGTTAGTTCCAAAGATGAGACATTCTGCACCCATAGATTATGAGAAACAAATCTAACTAATTTAGCTTCAATTTAAGGATTAAAATTCAAATCATCACTCCCAAAGTTGTTAACTTTATAAAAATAATATACTCATAGGTCAACGTGTGATGCAAGAATTTTAGCTTCTTTATCAATAAAAATTATGAAATGGCGGGTCAGATTAAAACTTCCTATAAGCCATTTTCCTGGCAGCATGATCAATTGAGCACCGCCATCCCCCGCCAGTGTGCTAAGATGTTCAATCGCTTGCCGGAACGCGTGAGTATTTGAAGTTACTCCATCGCTGATGCCGCCAAACTCCGTCAACAACACCAAGTGTTTTCGCCAATTGATCGTTTGAAATTTTAATGAGTTTGAATTCATAAGCGGATTCAGAGCATTCACGGTAGCTAAGCTCACCAATGCCAATACAATCATCGTCGATATTCTCGCTGCAGTAACCTGTCAAAAAAAAAAAAAAAAAAAGATAATTCAATTTCTTTTTGTTTCTCATAAAAATATGGTGAAAAATGCAATTGAGTTTATGGTTCCTCTTTTGTTACATTTTCAAAACATTCTCTAGAAAAGTAAGAATCTAAGAAATATAAACCTAATCAATTGGGATTTTGAACAAAAACCCATAATTATTTTTAATAATTGAAAAGAAAAACCAATGAAAAGTAAAGATAGAAAACAAAGAACCAACAGTAAATTCAAAGAGAAAGGAGAAGAAAAATTACAATGGTTTTTGTGGGTTTTGGAGGAAGATTTATGATGAATTTTCTTTATGAATTTATGGTTTTTAGATCAAGACTACAAACTATTTTATAGGATAATTTAGGACTTAAAAATAGGAAAAGAATTTATTTTATTCTTTTATTATTATTATTATTATTATTATTATTTAGAGGAAATTTGGGTGGTAAATGGAATAGTGAATAATAGTCCAATTAAGGACAATACAACGTGTAAAGAAAGACAATACAACGCCTAAAAAAATATAAATAGTGAAATGTTTTTAAATTTGGCATCTTGTTTTGGTTATTTATTTATTTTTTTAAATTTGTTTCATTACCATGTTAAAATAGTTACTCGGTCATCAAACCAAGTCAATTAAATTTATATTTAAAAATAAATTATTAAACGTTTTCTATATTAACATTTTATTTTTTAAAAAAATAAATTTTTTAATAAATTACTCTAACCACTTGAATCAATTTAACTTAAATATTTTAGTATTAGATTAGACTAAATTCCTTATTCGACAAGACTTCATTCGATTGAAAAAGTTTACAATCTTATTTCTTTACTGATTTGATTTACATTTAATTAGATGAATTATTTTTCATTTATTGTAAAAATGTATAAGTAGGCGTTGTATATATCTACACGTATACATACATACATATATATTATTGTTCAAGACGACACGTATACATACATATAAACATATATACTATAGATTCTTTAGTTTATCAAGATCGTTCAATAAGTCAACCACATATTGTTCAAGACTACACGTTCTTAAATTTTTCATACAATGAATAATACCAAATTGTAAATAAAATAATCAAAATTATTATTAAAAACATGCTCAGTTCTATCATAACATGTATATTTAAATTCTAAGCAAACCATGAGGATACCCACAAGTAATGTTTAAAGAGAACTCAACACGGCTACTTGTTTAAGCATACTTAGAACCTCATCTAGCATGATTTCATAGCTCCAATTTGCATCAAAACTCTCGAGGAGTTCTAGCCATTGACTACATGGCAACTTTTTAGCATGACACCTAATTTTCGTTTGAGACTTGCTCACACTTTGCAAGGCCATGTATCCAAAAGAAATGTCGAGAACTTGTTCATTGCTTAAGAATCATTGGTGCCTTACTCAACACACTACTTATTGAAACTACACTACAACACCAAAATATTAGCCATCTGGCACATCTGTAGAGCTTGTTAATTTCTCATTTGGCAGCGTGTAGGTCTCCACCCGCAAAAGAAAAAAAAAATTAATTACTATTATTACATTATTGCTTAAAAATAGGAATTAAAAATAGGAAATGAATTTATTATTGCTATTACATTATTGCATAAAAGGTGGAACCATGGGATTTACTTAGAATATTAGTCTCATGATCTGTTTAGAATAATATAACAGGTAATTAAACATTTACCTAGAATATTAGTCTCATGATCAGTTTAAAATAATATAACAGGTAAGAAAACATAAAAGAGTGAGAGCGTTTTAAATTTGTCATCGTATTTTTGTTTGTTTTTTAAAAATTGTTTTATGAGTATTAGGTGTTAAAATAGTTATTCAAATAACAGGATCAAACAAAGTCAACTAAATTCGTATTTAAAAACAAATTATAAAATCATTTCCATATTAACATTTTATTTATATTAATTTTTTTTAATAAATTATTCCAATAACTCGAATCAACCTAACATGGATATTTTATGATTAGCTTAAGCCGAATTCATTATTTGATTGAAAAATTTTACCATCCAAATAATTAAATTAGGAACATATTCAACCAAAAATATTTTATTTGTTTATTTGTGATATTTCTATATTGATTTGATTAAAATTTAATGGGTTGAATAGGGGCGGAAGAGAATAACTCAAAATTAATTCCCATTTATTCTTTTGATATTTTTGTTAAAATTTTTCTTTTATATTTTTTTCTTTTTTAAGAAATTTTCTTAAATTATGTTTAAACGGAATTGAATATGACCTATAATTTTATTTTTCAAAAAAGAAAAAATAAAAAAAAAAGTATATCATTTGTTATCAAATAAAATTATAATAAAGTATTTATAATAATCAGACTATTAGTTATTATCTAATATAGAAATCTTCCAAATTTTACAATTATTTGGAAAATATTTTTTTAATAAACGGAATATAGAGAATATATGGTAACATTTTGCACATTTAAAATAAAAAATATTAAAATTATAAAAAAGGATGAAAATTATAAAAATGTATAAGTACATACATGTTATATATGTGTGATGTGTATATATGTATATGTATGTATGTATTTATGCATGTAGATATGTATCTATTATAAATGCGCGCGTGTGTTGTGTGATACATACATATATATGCACAGGGTGAGGCACGACTATATAGTGATCCATGCATGCCATGGTGAGGCACGACCATATAGTGATCCATGCATGTCATGGTGATGCACGACCTCTGTTTGAGTGGCACTAATGGCTTGTGGACATTATGATTTTGATAATATCTGTGTGCATACATACTAACTAATAGATGACAATTCTTGTAACGACCCAAAATTTTCTACTTAATTTAAGGTCGCTACTGTATGCATACCATAAACATTAAATGCGGAAGACTTCATTTAAATTCCATAAAACATAACCTTTATCTTAAAACACAGGCATGGACTTACATGTTTCGAAAACATCTTTAAAACGACACAACAAAAGACTAAATAAAATGAATGAGAGTTTAAGTTTTAAAAAACATCCTATTCTGGCCTAAGACTAAGAAAAGAAATACCACTACCCTATGCATGCGCCATGGTCTCGAGTTGCGATGTCGTCGTCAGTCGTATAGGAGTGCCTCGCCTTAACCTGAAAAAGTAAAGTAGCACGAGGCTTGAGTATTTCTAGTATACTCAGTAAGTGACCCCCTATCGGGGTTATGCAACAATCACATGCAATGAAATGATGAGACCTATCTTTCGTTCGTTTCGTTTTGTTTCGTTTTCCCTACGGTGTAATCCTAACAGGTAATCGTGGACGTGTACCATATACTCTACACGCAGCCCATACGTGCGAGTATGGGCTCACCAGCTAGTTCGCACACCGCTGGGCCACTGTCCCTAGCCAGTGGGCATGCTCTGGGGGCCTACCGGGACCCGTTAAAACTAAAACCGTCACTGCAGTGTTATGTAGGGCATAACGATCGTTGTCCTGCCATTGGATGTACGCGTCCGTACCCTCGTGATGGGATAAAGGTATCCCCCCAAATGCATGAACACACAATATGCATGAGGTCCCACTAGTCCTACAGTTATCATTAATGAACATAACCCCCTGTCACGTTTTCATGCTTACATGTCAATCTCATTCTCATTTCTTTACATATCATACATATTCCTAGCGGGGTTATGTTTCATGCAATCTACCGTATTTCGTGTTATACAATTCATGCAGTTACATTCAAATATTCATACAAACAAGCCATAATCGTTCAAGGGCCACACATCGTCACATGCATAACATATCACGTCAACTAAGCAGCATACATAACATACATTCACGTTCACATGATTTCGTACTTAAACACCTTAAACTAGCATACAATTTAATGACACGTGCATATCCACGGGCACGTGCCAACATACAGCAAATAATGCATAACCTACGACAGGTGAGTCACTTACCTGGTTGGCCTTAGCCGAAGTATTCTCTAATTTTTTTAACGTAAGCTCCCGTTCCTCGAGAACTACACCAAATGTTGCCAAGGTTTGCTTCCTATCACATCGTTCGTCACCTTTTATTAGTATTTCACATTTTAATTAATAATCCAACTAACATTGTGAAATACAGCTCTAAACCACCTCAATAAAAATCGAGTTCTATGTTTTCATTGTTTCTCAATTATATAGGATAATAAAACTTAAAACTTAAATTAAAGATATCTCAATATTATTAATATTTCAAGCGACTTGAATAAAAATAATTAACCTTTAATATTATATCTTATAGATACAAATATAATAATTTCTCATATCTTCCATTTTCCTTCCCTCACTTTATTCCTCTTCTCGGTATATTTTAATTATGTTTACATTACTTGTCATCTGAACATTCCATTTTCCTTCCCGTTTTTTTTCTTTCTTTTAAGCAGTTCAATTCTTCCTTCATATCTAATTATTTTAAGCAATTTAAATGTAATTCTTTTAATCAGTTTCTCATTGGAGTTTAATTCTATAATTGTTTAAAGCAGTTTCTTCACAGCCGTTTAATTCTACTCCCATATCTAAATTGTTTAATTCTTTAAATCATTTAATTCGGTTCATTCATCAGTTTAATTCTATTCACAGATTTTTTTTTTTTTTGGCTTATTTCCAAATCTAATCTTCCTCTCTTTCCATGTATTGTTTTTTTTTTATTATTATTTGTTTACCTAATCTTTCTCTCTTTCTCAGCCTTTCTTTCATTTTTTTTCCCTCTTTTCATTCGGTTTTCCAAATCTTAGTTTTTTTTTTATTTGAAATTGTTTTCCCATCTTCCTTTTCCCTATCTTCCTCTCTTTCTTATCTATCTGTTTTTTTTTTTTTTTTTTTCTGACAAATTTTAATGGACTCTTGATAGGATAGATAATTTCTAATACAGATCATTACAACAGATAATTTCTAAATTTCTAACCTAAATCTAAATAATCGCTAATATTATTGGTAGAAACGAAAAGGTAAATCTGACTACTAACCTTTTCAAATGACATCTCTCTTCCTTTATTTGTCTACGATCTCATTATCGGTCTTCTCCTCGATCTCTCCATTTGTAACGACCCGGGAAAGAAAGAAAAAAAAAAAAAAATATATATATATATATATATATATATATATATATATATATATATGTATATATATATTAATAATAAATAAATAAATAAATGAAAACAAAAAAAAAAAAAAAAAAAAAAAAAAGAAAAAAAAAGAAACTCAGTCGCCGGAAAACCCGCGAGTTTTCCGGCGACCGCCGAGTTTCGCGGAACCCACGCGAAACAACGGCCACAGCACGCCCACCCTCAGCCCAGCATCTTCAGAACGCCTGCAAAGGGAGAAAAGAGAGAAATTTCGAGAGAGAGAGAGAGAGTTCGGACAAACGTCGGCGAGTGTCCAGTTTCTCCGACGAGCCCTCAAACCACCCTTAAACCGACACCAAACGACCTGTTACTACCGTAAGAGAGATCCTAACGAAAGCACAATAACTCAGGGTGCGTTTTGTGTTATTTCGTAAGCGTCGTCGTCGGTAACCGAGGTCGGAAAATCGATTCTTAGATCTATGGCTTTTAGGAGCTTTTAGGCCGCAAAACTCCCAAAAAAGGAAAGAAGAACGACGAACAAAGAGGAAAAAGGAAGGAAGAGGACCGAAATCGGCAACGGAAACGCCGCGGGAAGGAGAGAGAAAGCTCGCCGGAAAATCGGCCAAAGTCGGGTAAGGAAGACGAGATCCACGGATCCGGGTCAACCCGAACCCAGAACCCGGGAGAGCCAGCCCGTTCCTCCCTTGGCCTCTGCCTTCGGCCCAGCCCAACTACAGCGGCCCAAACCTCAAACCGGCCCAGAAGCTACGGTTCAGCTGAACCAACCCAGACTAGACCCACGGTCCAACTGAGCCGGCCTGCAAACCAAACACTTGCGGCCCAGCCCAGTAAGCCGAGGCCCAACGTTTAGCCTTGGCCCAGTAGCCTTCCACAGCCCGCAACCCAAACCACGACCCGAACCGGACTCCGACCCGCGCTTCGACCCGACACTACCGCCCGACGTGGCTTTCTCTGCTGCTGCCACGTGTCACACAGCGGCGCGGCAGTCCTCGGCTCGGCTCGGCTCGGCGCAAACGGCTCGGGCTCCCTCCGGTGACGCTCCGGCGGCTCCTCCGGCGGCTCCAGCGGCTGTTCGGCTCGGCTCACCTGTTTTCAGCCCGGTTTCCACTGTTTCGACCCTCTCGGATCTGTTTTCGGCCCCGATTAAGGTATCCGAGGCCGTTTTAGAGCCGTATTTCACATTTATTAAATTATAGGTAAATTAATTGTGAAATACTAACGGAAAGTGGTGAACGGCGTGATAGGAAACAAACCCAGCGAAGTAGGAAGCAGCTCTCACGGAACGGGAGCTTACGTTTAGCTATTTAGGGAGTACTTCGGCCGAGGCCAACCAAGTAAGTGGCCTTACTATAGGATAGGCTAAATAGATTGTATGATGCTTGATGATATGTGCCAGTTTATACATATTTTGTTGAGTGACGCTTAATATGTTTGACGCACGTTGTGGCATTATGATGAGCATGATGATTGCATGATTTTTACCTTAATATGATGATGTTTTCCATATTGAGCATGCTAGATGATGATGAGTGCCATATTGCATCATGTCGTTAGATCGACGTAGGACACAACCCTAAGAGCATGAAAATGATATTAATATAAATATCCACGATATGCGTTACCTAGAGTAACAAAGAGATGAGACTAGAGGGTTGTGTCAGAAGAGACATTACGATGGATTTAGAGGGACCTCATGCATTTTGTATGTTCATAAGCATAGGGCTACTTCCCCTAGAGATGATGAGTGCGGACGCGCACCTTATGATGAGCGCGAATGCGCACAGGTGCGAAAGCACAGAGATGAGGGTGTTCATGAGGCGCATGACACTATGGGGTTCCGCTGACCTCCGGACGTCGCTACAGATTAGCTTGACCAGAGGGTCCAGGGGGTGTGCGAGCGCCCTGGGGACTCACACTCGCATGTGTGAGTCGTGTGTAGGGAAGTACTACACATCCAATTTGTCCGAGACTGGAGGCCACCCCTAAGATGATTAGAGATAGGTCCCTATTCATGATTGCATGTGTTTGCATTAGCATGGCCCCTATAGTGGGGTCACTTACTGAGTATTTCCGAAATACTCAGGCCGTGTGCCATATTGTTTTTCAGGTAAAGGCAAGGCTCCCATGTACGGTTGACGGTGGCATCGTGATCAGAGACTGTGGCGCGTGCATAGGATAGTTGCATATTTAAAATTCCTAGTCTTGGTTAGGATAGGGCGTTTGCATTTCATTCATTTATATTAATTAATTTGTAATCGTTTTATTTTGTCTTTTGAACTCCAGCACGATGTTTGAAACACGTAAGTCCGGCAGTGTTTTCCAATGTTTTAATGTATTCTGAAGTTTTAAATTTTTCCGCTAATAAAGGTGAGCATGCTTAGATTTTTATTCTGCATTAGAGATGAGCATGAGACGTTAGTGGCGACTCTAGATATGTGGAAATTTAGGGTCGTTACAGTTGGTATCAGAGCTCTAGGTTTTAGATTCTGTAGACTAGCCTACGATGTAGGCTTGGCACGCTCCACGGTCCCAACGTCAATGCCCCGTCACCGTCAGGTACGCCTTGCATAAGATAAGAAAAGAGAAACGTTTTAAAACTCGCATGCATTTTTTTTTTTTTATGTTGACATTACTGAAATGGTTGTGATATTTCACGTATTTATTTAAGAGTATGACGTCATGTGTTGCATGCTGAGTAATTTGTTAATAGCATGATATGATGCTTAGCATGTGTAATGTTTACTTCTTTGGCGTTACGATGTATTGTATAGTGTGCGTATTGTTATATATATATGCATAGTATTAAGGCCTTAGACTTAAGCAACCTTATATTGGTTTATAGAACCATGCCCGGAGGACGAGGAAGAGGAAGAGGAAGAGGAAGAGGAAGACGAGGAAGGGGGCGACCCCGTCGTAGAGAAGTAGGACGAGGTGTGGCAGTAGAGGGCCCACCTCAAGAAAGATCAGAGACTGGGCCGGTAACAGTTACGCCGCCCCCAGTTTTACCACCAGTTGAGCTACCTCCTCTTGCTCCACTACAAGCTGAGCCTCCACCACCAGTACAACCTCCACCACAAGTAGAACCTCCACCCCAGCCTACCCTACCACTCCAAGTCGCACCTGAAGCTGCACCCCCAGTGGGTGGAGTAGATGTTAATACTAGGTTAATGTGTGACTCCATCCAAGCCCTAATTCAAACCTTGGTAACCAATTAGCAAGCCAGTCTACAATAGGCCCAGGAACAAGCCCAAGCACAGGCCCAGGCACAGGCGTTGGCACTGGCACAGGTACAGGCACAGGTACAGGCACAGGCACAGGCACAGGCCACTGCTCAGGCCAATGCCCCAGTAAACCCTCCACCACCTGTTAGATGTTCAAACTGGATAAGGGATTTCAAGAGATACGACCCTCGACCATTCACTGGTTCCCTAGTAGACCCCATAGAAGCCCAAATGTGGATTGTAGCGGTGGAAACCACCTTTGAGACTATGGAGTGCCCAGAGAACCAAAAGGTCGCCTGTGCAACCTTCGTCCTACAAAAGGACGCAGAGATATGGTGGAGAGATAACAAAACCCTCCTTAACCCAGAAGGGGGACCAATGAACTGGGAACGATTTAAGGAGGCCTTCCTTAAAGAATATTATCCTAAGTCAGAGTGTTGAGTTATGGAGTCTGCTCCCTGTATTTATAGCTTGGTCAATGGCTATATCCGGTAAAGCTATATTTGGTAAAGCCATATATGGTAAAGCTATATCCGGTAAAGCTATATATGGTACATAGCTATATATAGTAGATGGTTAAATCTGGTAAAGCTATATTTAGTAGACTGAACCATAAATATATCCCGTCCAGTAAAGCTTTGAAATGTACTTTCTATTCTCTGTACTCTCTCTTGTTGTACATACCTGAAGTCATCAATAAAAAAAAAAAAAAAAAATCCTTTTAGCCAGAGTTCTCCTTGCAATTCTCTCTATCCTTTTCTTTGTGATCATCTAGATCGAGCGTGTGCGTTGTTGTGCGATCCTAACAACTGGTATCAGAGCAAGGCAAAATTCACCACGATCTGTGAAGATGGAAAGTTCAAAGATTGGAATTGAGAAGTTCGATGGATCCGATTTCGGTTTCTGGAAGATGCAGATTGAAGATTATCTGTACCAGAAAGATCTTCACGAACCTCTGTTGGGGGTGAAGCCGAATACCATGACCACGGAACAGTGGAAGCTCAAGGATCGACAAGCCTTAGGGATGATCCGGTTGACGCTATCCAGAAACGTGGCGTTTAACATCATCAAGGAGAAGACAATGTCAGATCTGATGAAGGCGCTGTCAAATATGTACGAAAAACCGTCGACTATGAACAAGGTGTATTTGATGCGTAGATTGTTCAATCCACAGATGTCTGAAGGTGGACGTGTTGCGGATCATATAAATGAATTCAATATGATCATAAGTCAACTGGGTTCGGTGGAAATTAATTTCGAAGATGAAATTAAAGCGTTGATTTTGATGTCATCCTTACCCGAGTCATGGGACACTGTTGTTGCCGCAATCAGCAGTTCCCGAGGATCTGATAAACTGAAGTTTAATGAAATTCGAGATGTAGTTCTCAGCGAAAGTATTCGCAAACGGGAAACTGGAGATTCATCAGGCAATGCTCTCAGTGTTGATCGAAGGGGAAGAAGCAAATCAAAGAGCTCAAACAAACATGGGCATTCAAAATCAAAGAACCGGGAAAAATCTCCAAACAAACCCAACGTAACGTGTTGGAGTTGTGGGGGAAAAGGACACTTTCGGACAGATTGTACAAAGCTAAATAAGAAGCAGAATCATAAATCTGAAGATGATGATGATTCTATATACACAACAGAAGATGCTGAGGACGTTTTAATCCTTAGTGTGGATAGCCCAGCTGAATCCTGGATTTTGGATTCAGGTGCATCGTTCCATTCGTCTTCAAGTAAGACATTGTTTCGAAATTTCAAATCAGGAAATTTCGGGAAGGTGTATCTTGCCGACAATAAAACCTTGGAGATTGAAGGAAAGGGAGATGTCTCCATACAAACTCCAGCAGGAAATCAATGGACATTATAAGATGTCAGATACATTCCTGGTCTCAAGAAGAACCTGATCTCTATTGGTCAGTTGGATAGCACAGGCTATGCAGCAGAGTTTGGAAAGAGTTCCTGGAAGATTGTGAAGGGCGCCATGGTTGTTGCGCGTGGCACAAAATCCGGAACCTTATACAGTACTGCAGAGTGTATAAACATGACTGCTGCTGCTGAGAGTGCTTCCAATTCAAGTCTATGGCACAATAGACTCGGACATATGAGCGTCAAAGGAATGAAGATGCTGACTGCGAAAGGAGCTTTAGAAGGCTTAAAATCTGTTGATATGGGTCTTTGTGAGAGTTGCGTTATGGGCAAACAGAAACGAGTTAGTATCACAAAGGCTGCCAGAGAACCGAAGAAAGTGCCATTGGAAATGGTCCATACAGACGTCTGGGGACCATCTCCAGTTTCATCACTTGGTGGATCAAGGTACTACGTCACCTTCATCGATGACTTCAGCAGGAAGGTATGGGTTTACTTTCTGAAACACAAGTCAGATGTGTTTACCACCTTCAAGAAGTGGAAAGCTGAAGTTGAAAATCAGACCGGCTTGAAGATCAAATGCCTGAGGTCTGACAATGGAGGAGAGTACAACAAATCAGAGTTTATAACATTTTGTGCAGCTGAAGGGAATTAGATTAATAAGAACAATTCCCGGTAAGGCAAGACAAAATGGTATTGCAGAAAGGATGAACAGAACCTTGAATGAGCGAGCAAGAAGCATGAGGATTCATTCTGGATTGTCAAAGACATTCTGGGCTGATGCTGTGAACACAGCAGCATATTTGATTAATAGAGGGCTGTCAGTACCCTTGAAGTTCAAATTGCCCGAAGAAGTATGGACAGGAAAAGAACTCAAGTACTCTCACTTGAGAACCTTTGGCTGTACTGCGTATGTTCATGTTGATCCAGAGAAGAGAGATAAGCTTGATGCTAAGGCTGTGAAATGCTACTTCATAGGCTATGGTTCTGACATGTTCGGGTATAGGTTTTGGGATGAGAAAAATATGAAGATCCTAAGACACTGTGATGTGACCTTTGATGAAAATGTCATGTACAAGGACAGAGAGAAGATAAACTCTGAGACTACGAAACAAGTGGGAGTTGAACTTGAGTGGCAAGAAAATTCACACAGTGATGGTACAACAGAAGCTCAAGAAACTCCTGATCTTATTGTTGAAGAACCAGACGTGGAGCAAGTTGCACCTGAGCAGGTGTTGAGAAGATCATCCAGAACTACCAGAGCACCAGATAGATATTCAACCTCATTACATTATCTGTTGCTGACTGACGAAGGAGAACCAGAGTCCTTTGATGAGGCCCTACAAGTGGAAGATTCAACTAAGTGGGAGCAAGCCATGGATGATGAGATGAGCTCACTTGAAAGGAATAATACGTGGGTGCTGACTGAGTTGCCTACAGGAAAGAGAGCTCTGTTGAACAAATGGGTGTTTAAAATCAAGGTTGAACCAGATGGCAGAAGGAGGTTTAAGGTTCGGTTAGTAGTTAAAGGATATTCACAAAGAAAAGGCATTGATTATGCTGAGATCTTTTCTCCAGTTGTGAAATTAATTACTATCCGAATTCTACTGAGTATTGTTGCATCGGAGAATTTGCACCTTGAGCAAATGGATGTAAAAACGGCATTTTTACATGGAGATCTAGATGAGGAGATCTCTATGCAACAACCCGAAGGATTTGCAGCTCCAGGCAAGGAGCACATGGTGTGTAAGCTCAATAAGAGCTTGTATGGACGGAAACAAGCACCGAGACAATGGTACAAGAAGTTTGACTCCTTTATGAGCAAGAGTGGTTTCCACAGAAGTGAAAAGGATCAATGTTGCTACCTCAAGAAATACACTGATTCTTATGTGTTTCTACTTCTGTATGTGGATGATATACTAATTGCTGGATCAAGTATGAGGAAGATAAACCACCTGAAGGCAAGCTTGTCTTCAGTATTTGAGATGAAAGATTTAGGTGCAGCGAAGCAGATCCTTGGGATGAGGATTTCTCGAGATAGATCTGCTGGCACATTAAATCTATCCCAAGAGCAGTACATTGAGAAGGTGTTGTCCAAATTCAAGATGAATAACGCTAAACCCAGGACTACCCCTTGGCAAATCATATTAAATTGTCAAAGGGGCAATCTCCTAAGACAGTTGAGGAACGTGAGCACATGGCATCCGTTCCGTACGCTTCTGCAGTTGGGAGTTTGATGTATGCTATCTGCACTAGACCTGATATAACACATGCAGTGGGAGTTGTTAGCAAGTACATGGCAAATCCAGGGAAGGAACATTGGGAAGCTGTGAAGTGGCTTCTGAGATATCTGAGAGGTACATCCAATACTACACTTTGTTATGGCAATGGCAAAGTAGTTCTGCAAGGTTTTGTGGATGCTGATCTGAGTGGAGATGTAGACTCCAGCAAGAGCACATCTGGGTATATCTACACTATAGATGGAACAGCAGTGAGTTGGATGTCCAAGCTTCAGAAATGCGTTGCTCTTTCATCTACTGAAGCTGAGTACGTGGCCATAGCTGAAGCTGGAAAGGAGATGATATGGATGACAGACTATCTAGAAGAATTAGGCCGGAAGCAGTGCAAGAAGATCCTTTATACAGATAGTCAGAGTGCCATACAGTTGGTGAAAAACCCAGTCTATCATTCAAGGACAAAATACATTAGAAGACGGTACCATTTCACTCGCAGGTTAGTGGAAGAAGGCGATATGTGTTTGGAGAAGATAGAGGGTGCAAAGAATCCAGCAGACATGTTGACAAAATGTGTTGATGTTGGAAAATTAAAGCTATGCAAAGCCCTAATTGGTATGGTGTAGAATCAGTCTCCAAGTGGGAGAATTGTTGAGTTATGGAGTCTGCTCCCTGTATTTATAGCTTGGTCAATGGCTATATCCGGTAAAGCTATATTTGGTAAAGCCATATATGGTAAAGCTATATCCGGTAAAGCTATATATGGTACATAGCTATATATAGTAGATGGTTAAATCTGGTAAAGCAATATTTAGTAGACTGAACCATAAATATATCCCGTCCAGTAAAGCTTTGAAATGTACTTTCTATTCTCTGTACTCTCTCTTGTTGTACATACCTGAAGTCATCAATAAAAAAAAAAAAAATCCTTTTAGCCAGAGTTCTCCTTGCAATTCTCTCTATCCTTTTCTTTGTGATCATCTAGATCGAGCGTGTGCGTTGTTGTGCGATCCTAACACAGAGCGACTTAAAAGGCAGCAGGAGTTCGCCCACCTGGTATAGGGAGGACTCACAGTGGAGAAGTACAACAGAGAGTTTAATAAACTCAAGAGATTTGCACCGTCCATGGTGGACACTGAGGAAAAGATGACAGAGAAATTTGTATTGGGTTTGGAACCAAGAATCCGCCGCATGTTGGAGGCGTTCAACCCAAAGACCTATGAGGAAGCCTTGAGAAACCAAAGGATGAGAAACGACGTGAAGAGCCAGTTATAATTGGGCAAAAGCGTCCTCATGAATCAGGAGGCTCTGACCGTCCACCACCAGCACGTAGGCACCGTTCCAATAACAGACCCGCTCCTAGATGGGATGAGCGACGCCCTCCCCGACATACTGACAGGAACCCCAGGAATCAAGATGGGGCCAGAGGGAGGAGAGAGGAAGGGTGCACTATCTGTGGAAGACTACACGGTGGGAGGTGCATGGCTGGCAGCCGAGCGTGTTATAGATGTGGTCAAGAGGGGCACATCGCCGTGAACTGCACGGCCGGAAATGCTGCAGCACAAGCAAACCCGCCCAGAGTAGTAGAGCAAACGGATCAACCAGCACCACCGCGAGCTCAAGCTAGGGCATACGCGTCAACCAGCAAGGACACTGGGAGGTCCGACGCCGTGGTGACAGGTACACTATCCATTTTAGGTCATTTCGCTTTTACCTTATTTGATTCTGGTTCCACGCATTCCTTTATTTCCATGCCTTTTGTTGTACATGCAGGGTTCGAATTAGAACCCTTATTGCATGAAATGTCTGTAAGAGCCCCTGCGGGGGTAGACTTAGTATCTAGGGATAGAGTAAAGGATGGCCAAGTAATCATAGGGAACTAAACTTTAAGCATTGACCTGATGGTGGTAAACATGACAGATTTCGACGTCATACTAGGCATGGATTGTTTAGCTGAAAATCGAGCTAGTATAGACTGTCGCAAAAAGGAAGTAAAATTTTCACCACCGATAGGACCTACCTTTAAATTTAAAGGCACAAATACCGGGATTACCCCCAAGGTAGTCTCGATGATGAAAGCAAAGAGGTTAGTCCAACAAGGTGGATGGGCTATATTAGCATGTGCTGTAGACGTGAGAGGAAAGGAAGAGACCCTAGTAAACGTGCCAATAGTAAACGAGTTCCCGGATGTATTTCTGGATGACTTACCTGGAATACCCCCTTCCCGAGCGGTCGACTTCGTCATCGAACTCGGGCCGGGAACTGGGCCTATTTCCAAAGCACCCTATCGCATGGCGCCAGCAAAGTTGAAGGAACTCAAGGCGCAACTGCAAGACTTATTAGATAAAGGATTCATTCGACCTAGCGTGTCCCCCTGGGGTGCGCCAGTGTTGTTTGTTAAGAAGAAAGATGGATCGATGCATCTGTGCATCGATTACGGAGAGCTAAACAAGAGGACCATAAAAAACAAATATCCTCTGCCTAGAATAGAAGACTTGTTTGATCAACTCAAAGAAGCAACAGTATTCTCTAAGATAGATCTTCGGTCCGGTTACCACCAAATTAGGATTAATGAAAAAGACGTACCAAAAACAGCGTTTAGGACAAGGTACGGTCACTACGAGTTTGTAGTGATGTCATTTGGACTCACCAATGCCCCAGCTGTATTTATGGAGTTAATGAACCGGGTATTCAAAGAATGCCTAGACATGTTTGTGATTGTGTTCATTGACGACATCCTCATATACTCGAGAACCGACCTAGAGCACGAGGAACACCTCCGAAAAGTCCTAACCACCCTAAGAGAGCACAAGTTGTACGCCAAGTTCTCCAAATGCGAATTTTGGTTACGACAAGTCTCTTTCCTAGGACACGTGGTGTCAAAGAACGGAATATCTATAGATCCCACCAAGGTCGAAGCGATCACAAAATGGGAACGCCCAACTACGGTAACGGAAGTAAGGAGTTTCCTAGGATTGGCGGGATATTATCGAAGGTTCGTATAGGACTTCGCTAAAATATCCTCGCCTTTAACAAAGTTAACAAAAAAAAGGGGTGCCATTTAGATGGGATGATGCTTGTGAGGCAAGCTTCCAGAACCTAAAAGAGAGATTGGTAACCGCCCCGGTACTCATAGTACCCGAGAGCTCAGAAGGATATGTGATCTATAGTGATGCCTCCATGAAAGGACTGGGATGTGTGTTAATGCAACACGGCAAGGTTGTCGCATACGCATCTCGTCAACTTAAAGAATATGAAAAGAACTACCCTACCCATGACCTAGAGTTGGCCGCTGTAGTGTTCGCGCGAAAATCTGGCGACATTACCTGTATGGCGAGAAAACTCAAATTTTTACCGACCACAAAAGTTTGAAATACTTCTTCACCCAGAAAGAGTTAAACATGAGGCAGAGAAGGTGGTTAGAATTGGTGAAGGATTATGACGTAGATATCCAGTACCACCCTGGGAAAGCAAATGTGGTTGCAGATGCCTTGAGTAGGAAGACGGTCCACTCGTCGGCCCTCATTACGAGGGAAGTAAGGGTACAAAGAGAGTTCGAGCGAGCCAACATAGCTGTAGCGACCGAGGGAGTCATAGCACAGCTGGCCCGACTCACGGTACGACCTACGCTTAGGCAGAGAATTATTGCCTCCCAACGAGAGGATCCTAACCTACAGAAAGTCCTAGGATAGCTAGACGAAAGTCCAGTAGATGGATTCTCGAAGTCATCAGATGAAGGACTATTGTATCAGGGACGCTTATGTGTTCCAGCAATAGAAGATTTAAGGAAGGAAATACTGATGGAAGCTCACAACTCACCATTTGCGATGCATCCAGGAGGTACTAAGATGTACCAAGATTTAAAACAACACTTTTGGTGGAAGAGCATGAAGAGGGATGTGGCCGGGTTTGTGAGCAAGTACTTAGTTTGTCAACAAGTGAAAGCTCCAAGACAAAAGACGGCGGGGTTGTTGCAGCCCCTAAGCATACCGGAGTGGAAGTGGGAAAACATAGCGATGGACTTCATAGTAGGTTTACCCAAAACGCCCAAGGGCTATACAGTGATCTGGGTAGTTATCGATAGGTTGACCAAGTCGGCACACTTTCTACCTGGGAAGGTTACATATACAGTTGACAATTGGGCACAACTGTACGTGAAAGAAGTAGTAAGACTACATGGAGTCCCAGTGTCTATAGTGTCGGATCGGGATCCACGCTTTACGTCAACGTTTTGGTGCGGACTTCAAAAAGCACTGGGTACCCGCCTCGACTTTAGTACCGCTTTTCACCCCCAAACAGATGGACAAACGGAGCATTTAAACCAAATTCTATAGGACATGCTACGCGCTTGCGTACTAGATTTTAAGGAAAGTTGGGATTCCAAACTACACCTAATGGAATTCTCGTATAACAACAGTTTCCAAGCAACTATTGGAATGGCACCGTTTGAGGCCCTGTACGGGAAACGGTGTAGGTCCCCACTGTGTTGGGACGAGGTAGGAGAGAAAGAATTAGTAGGACCCGAGTTGGTTCGACTCACCAATGAGGCTGTCCAGAAAATTCGAGCGAGGATGCGTACCACTCAAAGTAGACAGAAAAGCTACGCCGATGTAAGGCGTAAAAGCCTGGAGTTTGAGGTGGGGGACCCAGTATTCCTCAAGGTGGCACCTATGAAAGGTGTGTTAAGATTCGGACATAAGGGCAAGTTAAGTCCTAAATTCATTGGACCATTTGAGATCCTAGAGCGAGTTGGTCCGGTAGCGTATAAGTTAGCCTTACCTCCAGCCCTCTCAGGAGTACATGTTGTATTTCATGTGTCGATGCTGAGGAAGTACATTACGGATCCTATCCACGTAATAGACTACAAACCACTCCAACTCAATGAAGATCTGAGCTACGAGGAAAAACCAGTAAGAATCTTAGCTAGAGAGGTAAAAACCTTACGCAACAGGAGTATTGCGTTCGTTAAGGTACTGTGGCGGAATCACCACAGTGAGGAAGCCACGTGGGAGCGTGAGGACGAGATAAGAGAGAAATACCCCGAGTTGGTACAAGAGTTTGAGACTTTCGAGATAAGAGAAAAATACCCCGAGTTGGTACAAGAGTTTGAGACTTTCGAGGACGAAAGTTCTTTTTAGGGGTAGATAATGTAACGACCCGGGAAAGAAAGAGGAAAAATATATGTATATATATATATATATAAAATAAATAAATGAAAACGAGAAAACGAAAAAAAAAAAAAAAACAAAAAACCCAGTCGCCGGAAAACCCGCGAGTTTTCTGGCGACCGCCGAGTTTCGCGGAACCCACGCGAAACGACGGCCACAACACGCCCACCCTCAGCCCAGCATCTTCAGAACACCTGCAAAGGGAGAAAAGAGAGAAAATTTCGAGAGAGAGAGAGAGAGAGATTTCGGACAAACGTCGGAGAGTGTCCAGTTTCTCCGACGAGCCCTCAAACCACCCTTAAACCGACACCAAACGACCTGTTACTACCGTAAGAGAGATCCCTAACGAAAGCACAATAACTCAGGGTGCATTTTGTGTTATTTCGTAAGCGTCGTCGTCGGTAACCGAGGTCGAAAAGTTAGGTTTCTTAATCGATTCTTAGATCTATGGCTTTTAGGAGCTTTTAGGCCGCAAAACTCCCAAAAAGGAAAGAAGGACGACGAACAAAGAGGAAAAGGGAAGGAAGAGGACCAAAATCGGCAACGGAAACGCCGCGGGAAGGAGAGAGAAAGCTCACCAGAAAATCGGCCAAAGTTGGGTAAGGAAGACGAGATCCACGGATCCGGGTCAACCCGAACCCAGAACCTGGGAGAGCCAGCCCGTTCCTCCCTTGGCCTCTGCCTTCGGCCCAGCCCAACTACAGCGGCCCAAACCTCAAACCGGCCCAGAAGTTACGGTTCAGTTGAACCAACCCAGACTAGACCCACGGTCCAATTGAGCCGGCCTGCAAACCAAACACTTGTGGCCCAGCCCAGTAAGCCGAGGCCCAACGATTAGCCTTGGCCCAGTAGCCTTCCACAGCCCGCGACCCGAACCACGACCCGAACCGGACTGCGACCCGCGCTTCGACCCGACACTACCGCCCAACGTGGCTTTCTCTGCTGCTGCCACGTGTCACACAACGGCGCAAAAGTCCTCGGCTCGGCTCGGCGCAAACGGCTCGGGCTCCCTCCAGTGACGCTCCGGCGGCTCCTCCGGCGGCTCCAGCGGCTGTTCGGCTCGGCTCACCTGTTTTCAGCCCAGTTTCCACTGTTTCGACCCTCCCGGATCTGTTTTTGGCCCCGATTAAGGTATCCAAGGCCGTTTTAGAGCCGTATTTCACATTTATTAAATTATAGGTAAATTAATTGTGAAATACTAACGGAAAGTGGTGAACGGCGTGATAGGAAACAAACCCAGCGAAGTAGAAAGCAGCTCTCACGGAACGGGAGCTTACGTTTAGCTATTTAGGGAGTACTTCGGCCGAGGCCAACCAAGTAAGTGGCCTTACTATAGGATAGGCTAAATAAATTGTATGATGCTTGATGATATGTGCCAGTTTATACATATTTGGTTGAGTGACGCTTAATATGTTTGACGCACGTTGTGGCATTATGATGAGCATGATGATTGCATGATTTTTACCTTAATATGATGATGTTTTCCATATTGAGCATGCTAGATGATGATGAGTGCCATATTGCATCATGTCGTTAGATCGACGTAGGACACAACCCTAAGAGCATGAAAATGATATTAATATAAATATCCACGATATGCGTTACCTAGAGTAACAAAGAGATGAGACTAGAGGGTTGTGTCAGAAGAGACATTACAATGGATTTAGAGGGACCTCATGCATTTTGTATGTTCATAAGCATAGGGCTACTTCCCCTAGAGATGATGAGTGCGGACGCGCACCTTATGATGAGCGCGAATGCGCACAGGTGCGAAAGCACACAGATGAGGGTGTTCATGAGGCGCATGACACTATGGGGTTCCGCTGACCTCCGGACGTCGCTACAGATTAGCTTGACCAGAGGGTCCAAGGGGTGTGCGAGCGCCCTGGGGACTCACACTCGCATGTGTGAGTCTTGTGTAGGGAAGTACTACACATCCAATTTGTCCGAGACTGGAGGCCACCCCTAAGATGATTAGAGATAGGTCCCTATTCATGATTGCATGTGTTTGCATTAGCATGGCCCCTATAGTGGGGTCACTTACTGAGTATTTCTTCGAAATACTCAGGCCGTGTGCCATATTGTTTTTCAGGTAAAGGCAAGGCTCCCATGTACGGTTGACGGTGGCATCGTGATCAGAGACTGTGGCGCGTGCATAGGATAGTTGCATATTTAAAATTCCTAGTCTTGGTTAGGATAGGGCGTTTGCATTTCATTCATTTATATTAATTAATTTGTAATCGTTTTATTTTGTCTTTTGAACTCCAGCACGATGTTTGAAACACGTAAGTCCGGCAGTGTTTTCCAATGTTTTAATGTATTCTGAAGTTTTAAATTTTTCCGCTAATAAAGGTGAGCATGCTTAGATTTTTATTCTGCATTAGAGATGAGCATGAGACGTTAGTGGCGACTCTAGATATGTGGAAATTTAGGGTCGTTACACTCGACATGATCAATCTTGCTTGTGGAGTGATTCGAATCTCAAACAAGTGTTCTTGCGTTGAGATATTTGATCAACAAGAATCATTCAAGCTAGACATGATCGATCTTGCTTGTGGAGTGATTCGAATCTCAAACAATGTTCTTGCCTTGAGATATTCGATCAACAAGGTAATTCGAATCTTATTCCCCTTGTATTGATTCCTTATCTTATCACCATTTCACACTTTTTATCGATAAAGAAGTTAAAATTCTTGCATCCTAGGTTGGACCTATGACTACTTTATTTTTATAAAGCTAACAATTTTGGGAGTGGTGATTTGAATTTTAATCTTTAATTGAAAATAAATGAGTTAAATTTGTTCCTCATAATTTAATGGTGCATAATTTATGGGAGGGGAAGAGATGCTCTGGGTGAACGGTAAAGCAACCTCATCTTTGGAACTAATCTCACCGATGTGGTTATCACCGGTGATTATTTTTCTCTTACCTTTTAACATTCTAATTTTTTTTAAATGGTTTCCAAAATTGTATTCTTATAGGGTTATGTGTTATCCGAATTTAATAAAGAAAATTAAGGTAAATGAAAACATAAGAAAATTATTTATAGAAAATAAAGTTGGATTGATGACATGGTTTAGGTAACAACGGTACAATCGATCGTCAGGGATCTTCTTGGTGGGAAAAGTTTAAGAAAGGGGAGCTCAAGGTAACACGACCATATGTGATCGAGATCATGTACTTTGATCAAATCCAGATCTCAAATCTCACTTTGATCAACTCACCTTCTTGGTTCGTCCATCCCATCTATAGCAAGTTTGACTATTTCACTTCAATTCCAATATACTTGTATTTTATGATTATACTTAAAAAAAAAAAAAAAAATAGTTAAAACTTGTAATAGTATATCATTCAAATTACTCCCCACTCAAAAGAATTTTGAATTATATACATCCATTATTATGATTTAATTTAGTTTCGTTTGGTTGGGTCAAATGTGATTATCCAAGGGCTTACCATCTTGGCTCCCGTTACCGTACCCAACATCGACGGAATCAATCCAGGTTCCCTTCTTCTATACCTTTAAAACTTTAGGGTTCTTTTCTTCGTCAATCTCTCTCCCTAATTCTCTATTCAATTCATCCAATTCTTGTTCCAACCCTCGAATCGAATACTGCTACATTGTCTCTGGTGACGATTGCATCACCATCAAGAGTGGATGGGACCAATATGGTATCAAGTTCGGAATGCGGACTGAGACCTTGTCATTTGTCGCCTCACTTGCATCTCACCAGATTCTGCAGGTCTCGCCCTTGGCAGCGATATGTCGGCGGAATTCGAAACGTCAGGATCGAAAACATCACTGCAATCAACACACAGTCTACTATCAAAAACTACTTTGTATTTTAACTATGTTCGAGACGTCTAACTGAAACATCTGACCTTCCATAGCAAAATCATTTTCATGCATATACTAGCATTTAGTAGCTTACTAAACTATAGCTTCCCATTTACAGTACCAACTTTGCTAAACCTAAAAATCATCCATACTTCAATTTACATTCACATTCCATGCAAGGTAAATCATAACATATTCTACATTATAATAAACATAGAATTAAGGCAACAATAATTCAGTTAACTATAATACAGTAAATGGTGTCAAAATTCAATTATGAGTCATATTTTATAATGACTATGCAGTAACAACATACCCAATCAATGATGTTTCTTTTTTTTATCTTACGCATGACATACCTGACGATAATGGGACATCAGCGGTGGGACCATAGAACATTCACAAACTAGACATGTCTTGGTCATTCTTAGGTTCCAAAGAGGTCTACTAGGTTCCTAAAGAGGAAATGTGACTTAACACAAACTTTCAACTTACGAATCTCTATTCTAACTCCTCAAATCTTTCATAGTCTGGAAGCACTAGGGTTTAGACACTTGATCATCGCTCATGATCCTAGGGTTTTCAGTCAACTAGATGCGTCTTGATCTAGGTCATCATCTAACTAGCTTGACTCTAGCGCCCTAGTCTTAACTATGTGCAGATAAACACACTTTACAAGGAGAACACACAATCGATCACATGAAGCTAAGCATAATATATCATGAATTCATTCAAGCTCAACGAGGAGATAACGTCCATTTGTGGCTTGAAGCACAAACTACAGTATCCCAATCTATTTTCTAGCATAGTGAGAAGTATTTAAATCATCACGCAGCGTAAATCCTCATCCTAGGGGCATTTTAGTAATTTTTCTTGATATAAATAGCATTCTCATCCAAATTACCCTTCTAGTATCCTAAACATTCATATTCTATGTAACGACCAAAAATTTTCTACTTAATTTAAGGTCGCTACTGTATACGTACCATAAACATTGAATCAGGAAGACTTCATTTAAATTTCATAAAACATAACCTTTATCTTAAAACACAATCATGGACTTACGTGTTTCGAAAACATCCTTAAAATGACACAACAAAAGACTAAATAAAATGAATAAGAGTTTAAGTTAAAAACATCCTATTCTAGCTATGTCTAAGAAAATAAATACCACTATCCTATGCATGTGTCATGGTCTCGAATTGCGATGCCGTCGTCAGCCGTACAGGAAGGCGTTGCCTTAACCTGAAAAATGTAGTAGCACATGGCTTGAGTATTTAAAAAAATACTCAGTAAGTGACCCCACTATTGGGGTTAAATGCAACAATCACATGCAATGAGACGATGGGACCTATCTTTCATTCCGTTTTTCTTACGGTGCTGTCCTAACGGGTAATTTTGGACGTGTACCATATACTCTACACACAGCCCATACGTGCGAGTATGGGCTCACCAGCTAGTTAGCACACCGCTGGACCACTTTTCTTATCCGGTGGGCATACTCTGGGAGCCCCTTAGGCCGGACACCCGCTAGAACTAGTAACCGTCATGGCAGCGCTATGCAAAGCATAACGACTGTTGTCCTGCCATTAGATGTACACGTCTATACCCTCGTGATGGGATAGGGGTATCCTCCCAAATGCATGAGCACACATAATGCATAAGGTCCCAAAACTTTTCCATTTTCATTATCCTTTAATACAACACCGCTAGCATTATGTACATATCACATCATTTTTCATATCGTTTCAGATATCGTTCATCATTCATATCATATCGTTTCTCATTCTTCAGTTCTCAAACCATCTCAAATCATACATAATTCTAACGGGGTTATATTTCATACCATTTATCGTGATTTCATGTCATTCATATCATGCTGTATACACACAATTTAAGAGACCTAACATAACGTTCTATGCTTTTAACATAACATTTCATCATATACACATCATACCATGACATATTGCATCACAATGTATCATATTATAACCAAGTCATAACGTAAACACTTCGTAGTCTTATCGTTCTCTAACTTATCATAGACTTAACGTTCTTATACCTATCATAGACATATTATTACGTGAACGTACCTTAGTCATATCATCACAAGAACGTATCCTAACGCTATCGTTCTATCAATCATAACGCTATCGTTCTATCAATCTATCACAAACCTACCCCTTTCTACCCGTAACCTAACCGTATTCTTCCATCAATATCTCTTATCCATATCACTATGGTATTTAACCTAACCTCAACGTTTCATGAACGTATTTTACTCCTATCGCTACATTTCGTTTTGTGCATCCTTCTCGTATCCTATCTCAAACATATCCTTGAACACATCGTACTGTAATTATTATCATACAATTCACATATTATAACATATACATAACATATAAGAAGCATATCGATCCACAGACAATTCACACATATCAATATATATGACACGTGTAGAACCACGGGGCACGTGTCAACATCAAATATAACCATGCCGATAGTAAGGTCACTTACCTGGCTAGCTTAAGTCATTGTCACGAATATATCCTTAATGAAAGTTCGATTTCGTCCTTTGAAATTCGAGTCAACCTATATGAGCCTATGATATTAGTTTCAGGTTTGAACTCTACAACATTATTTCTCTAATTTACATTGGTCCATTGTTAAAAGTCTTGAAATGTTATATATTTATGATTATATTTTTATTAAAAATCTTATATTTCATGGTTACTATTGTATAAGAAAGTAGATATAGATATTTCAAGTTATTCTCGCCTTTACTCCTCCCTGTATTTACCTTCTGTATTTACCTTTTTCTCTATATTTAGTTTGTGGTTTTTAATTCCCTAATTTCTTTTTTTGTGGTTTTTAATTCCCCAATCTTCTTCTATTTTTTTTTATCTGTTTCATTTTAATTCTGTTATCATGTATTCCAAATTTCTAGTGGATCCTGTTTCCAAATCTTTCCTTTTATCTCAATGTTTCCTATCCAGAAGTTTTGTTGGTATTTCTATTTTTAATCTATTCATTTGGAAATTTAATCTAATAACTAATGTGACCTGATTTACTAGAATCGTGTAAATTATTGACATTTAGTTTTTAACTCAAACCTTGACCATGGTAATAATTGAAGGAAAATCTAACTATAATTGGTTGTGATTTCGAAAAAAGATGGATAAAAGAAAATGAAGATTTAATATATACCTTATTGAATCAGATATATCTTCACATAAATTTACTGTGAATCTCATGTGTAAAAGCCATTATTTTTTTTGTTTTTTTTCTCTTTTTTCTTTTCAGTAATACTTTCTAACCTAAGAATGGGTTGAGTAGAGATAATTGTGGGAAGGGAGAGAGGTTAATGGAGTAGGGGAAAAGTTGTTTTTTTTGTTTATTTATTTATTTTTTATTATTATTATTTTTTAACTATTTTTTGTAATTATTTTTATATTTTTATTTCATTATTTATTATTATTAGGCTATTACCTTCTAACTATCTAAGGCTTGATATCTCGTATTCTAGCATATCCTCTAATCCCTACAAATATTTCTCCTAACAAGATTATTTATGTTTCAATTTCATTAATGATTTCGAGATGGAAAATGCATGCAAAATTGGTCTAAAATAAAAAGCTCACCATTTCTTGAGGATCGTTGGAACTCCACCTTCCAGTTCTATTCAACTCCGGACCACTCCACGAAAGTTTTGCAAAATTCTTTCCAGAAGAACATACTCAAATTTCAGGATCTAATTCTACATCAATCTTTTGGATCTAGAGAAAAACCTCAACTAAAAACTCCAAAACTTTACCTCTCAATCTTTCTTTTCTTTCTTTTTTTTTTTTTTACGGATTTGTACCGTACAATTTTCCAAACCTAACTTCTACAACATTCTTAGTAGGTTTCATGGAGCATCCACGAGAGTTTCTACGTGATACCTGGGAGGCTAAAATGACCAAAATGTCCCTCGAACGTTGACTTTGTTTATTTATTTTGAGTTTTTACTATTATCTTTTATATTTTTCTAAGCGTTTTTCTTTTTAAATAATTTTGTAATTCCACAGGTAAGACTTTCAATAAAATCCTGTAATTTTAAACTTTAAAGGAAAAATCGGGTATCTAATTATTGTGAGACTCTCAGGTGTTACACACTCACTTAAATTTTTAAAAAACAATTAAACTAAAATAGTTCTATCAATTTTTAATTAAATAGTTAATTTTTTATCATAATTTTTTATTAAAATGGCATGGAAAGAAAATAATCAATATATCAACTTATTTAATTATCTCCAAATGAGATTCTAGAATATGGAAACTTTTTAATTCATAATTTTGATATTGTCATATTAACATTATTCCTTTGTTTTTAAACTCTTTATTCGAATCACTCCAAAAGAGAGCTCGACCAAAACTGCTTGGAAAACTCTAGCATCCGAATCTCAATACAAGAAATGCAAAGAGACAACCTTATGCCTTAAAAACAGAACATGCAACTTTCATTTTAATATAAAAAATCTTCCTACCAAAGCAAAAATATGCAATTATTTATAGCCTTGAAAAGGTTGTAACTCTCGTGCTCATAAATACGATAACAACTATAAATACGATAATGACCAGTAAGTAACTGTAACTTAAAACCTTAAAAATAATAATCTAAAATTGAAAAGTACAATGAAACCTCCTAAATCCAAACATTTATGGTACTTGTCGTCCACAATGAAGTTTTTGTAGCATGATTATCACACCTTGTTTCGTATCACTAAATGTGTAATTTTTTTTAGTACAACAATTATATGGTGTAGGATTTGAACCTTCTATCTCAAAAAAGAGTGTACAACAGTTAATTTCTTTTTGCAGGTCGAGACCTACACGCTACCAATCAGCATCACCATTCAAGAAATTAACAAGCTTTAGAGATGTGCCAGAGTGCTAATATTTTGGTGTTGTAGTGTAATTTCGATAAATAGTGTGTTGAGAAAGGCATCAATGATTTTCAAGCAATGAACGGGGCCTAAATATTTCTTTTGAATTCGTGAGCTTGCAAAATGTGAGCAAGTCTCTTGGGAAAATTAGGTGCCATACTAAAAAGTTGCCCAATATTATATGAATGAGTACATGGCTGACTAGAACTCTTTGAGAGTTTTGATGCAAATTGGAGCTATGAAATCATGCTAGATGAGGTTCTAAGCAAACTTAAGCAAGTAGTCAGGTTGAGTTCTCTTTAAGCGTTACAGGTGGGTATCTTATGGGTTTCTTAGAATTTAAAATATAAATGTAACGCCCCACAATATTGTCCTCTTTGGGCTTTTCATTTCGGGCTTCCCTCAAGGCTTTAAAACTCGTATGCTAGTATCACATGGTTCACATGGTTTGCTTAGAATTTAAAATATAAATGTAAAGCAGATAGATATTGTCCTCTTGGGGCTTTTCCTTTCGGGCTTCCCCTCAAGGCTTTGTAACGCCCCAGATTCACCACTAGTAGATATTTTTCTCTTTGGGCTTTCCCTTTCGAGCTTTCTCTCAAGGCTTTAAAATGCGTTTGTTAGGGGGAGGTTTCCACACCCTTATAAATGGTGTTTTGTTCTCCTCCCCAACCAATGTGGGACATCACAATAAATGTTATGATAGAACGGAGTATGTTTGAAGACATAGATCATGGGACTAACTTGAGATGATTCTTTGACCATGTTAAGTGTAAATATACCCCAAACATGTTTGATATGCCATATAGGAGCCATTTCATTCTTTGACCATGTTAAGTTTAAATATACCCCAAACATGTTTGATATGCCATATAGGAGCCATTTCACTACTTCAAAGCATGCAATCACATTGTTTACTTCATGCTTCATGCTATAGTGAGAATAGGGCTTATATGTAAGGTTATAACTTATGTATCCTTGTTTCATTTACGTCTAGCATTGTTTTACGGTTGAGATTTATGTCCTGAAGTCGTAGTTAGTTATTTAATTTTTAATAATAATTTTGATTATTTTATTTATAATTTGATATTACTCATTGTATGAAAAATTCAAAAACGTGTAGTCTTAAACAATATATGATTGACTTACCGACGGATCTTAATAAATTAAAGAATATTTGTATATATGTATATGGATGTATAGTTGTAGATATATATAATGCATACTTATACATTTTTATAATTTTTATCCTCTTTTTGTTTTTAAATATGAAAATTTTTACCATATGTTCCCTCCATATTTTTAAATTAAAAAAAATATTTGCTATAGGTAATTTCTATATTAAACAATAGACTTATCGTATGAAATATTAAGTGATTTTTATAAGTATTTTGTTGTAATATGATTTCATCTTTTATTTTTCATCTTTTAAACCGATACACTTTCTTATTTTTTTTATTTTTTTGGAAAAATAAAACAAATTCACCCTAATTGAACCATAAAATATTCAAGTTAAATTGATTATAAAAATAAAAAATGTTATTATAAAAACGTTTAATAATTTATTTTTAAATATAAAATTGATTGATTTGGTTTGATCCCGTTCCTAGAGTGAAACTATTTTAACATCCTAATACTTCTTAAACAATTTTAATAAAAACAAACAAATAACCAAAACAAAATGCCAAATTTAAAACCCTTTCACTTTTATATTTCTTTAGACATTGTATTGTCTTTTATTTACAAAGTTGTATTGTCCTTAATTTGACATTTATTCACGTAAATTCAACAATTTCCTTTCCAACTAAATTTTGACCCTCTAAATAATAATAATAATAATAATAATTTCCTTTTCTATTTTTAATTCTTAAATTATCCTATAAAATCTTTTCTCTCTTGATCTAAAAACCATAAACTCTAAAAGAAAATCCATCCGGATCTTCCTCGAAAATCTAAGAAAATCAATGTAATTTTTAAGGTAAAGGCAAGACGCCAATATACGGTTTACCAAAAGTTAGGTCCTCTTCACATGTTGTATGTGTTTGCATTTCTAACCGCAACAGTGGGGTGACTTAATGAGTATTTCATAAAATACTCGAGCCATGTGCTACCTACATTTTTAAGGTAAAGGCAAGACGCCAATATACGGTTAACCGCTCATCGGAAGACACCATAGAAGTTGGACAGGGAATATTTTTAGGAGTTTATGTCTATTTCGCTATTTTAAGTTATTGAATATTGTTTTATTTAGATTTATTTTGAATTCAGTTACCCAAGGTTTTATTTTGGGAGATAGGTTTGTTTTTGGATTTGTGAATCTATATGAAAGACTTTGTTGTGTTTTTCGAAGGTTATTTATGATAAGCTTCCGCGTAATGAATTATGTATGCATGGGTGACATCAGCCTTGAAAATAGGTCCAAGAGTAACATGTGGTCGATTGAAATGTTGTAACTCTCATCCCCACCAATACTAGGCCAATATCTAATTGCAACTTAAGACCTTAAAAATAATAATCTAAAATTAAAAAATTAAACTTCCTAAATCTAAACATATATATCCCCTCAAGTTTTTATGGTATGATTAAAATACTTTATTTTATATCATTAAATGTTTAATTTTTATTTTATTAGTACAACAACAATAGGATCCGAACCTCTTATTCCAAATAAGAGAACGTATATAAATTACTATGACATTATAGTCATGTTAGTGGCATCTTTAAACTAAAACACCTAAATTAGAAATAATTACTGTGAAACTACGAGATCTTCCGTTCTTGCAACCTCCAGTTTGTCAACCTCCACCAATCTAACTACAAAGCCGCATGTTTCATGCTCACTAAACATGTTTAATATATCACCCACGAGCCATTTCACTACCTCAAAGTATGTAAAAACGTGTTTGACTTCCTACTTTAATTTTGTATGATTCATGATTATAAAAAAAGTCTGTCTAAGCATGATTAGAACGACTATATTGAGAATAGACATTATATGTAAAGTTATGAATTTATATATCCTTGTTTCATCAATGTCTAGCCTGGTTTTACTATTGAAATTTGTCATATGTCTAAAATTTCATGAGCAAAAGAATTCAGGTAGTAGGTTTGTGGCTCACGTGCTTCACCTTAAAATACTTAACTTTAACTTCATCTTTCTCACTTTGTTCAAGACTTGCTTCCTTCCATCAACTAGATCAATATTTAATCCATTTCTTGCATTACATTATCCCCTGAGTAATAATAATTTGTTTTTATATCAATACTTTAATTTCATATTTACATATTTCATAGTGGCGCAATTTTCTTTCAACACTACCACTTTTAATATCTGTAGCAGACTATATGATATTGTCGTCTATCAAGCTTCCTTGGTCATTTTCATTTTAAACTATTTACTCGTTAATATACATTGGTACATTACTTTCCATCTCTATTGTCATAATATTGTGTATTTTAACTATGTTCAAGACGTCTAACTGAAACATCTAACTGTAACGACAAAAAAAAAAGAATAATAATAATAATAATAATAATTAAATAATTAAAATAATATTTTCCCTAAACTACTCTCCACTAACCCCTTCCTCTCCCAACTATCTCTCTTCAACCAACTCAGTCAAAATCCCAAATCAGAATACAGTATTCATGGGTGGTTCCTACAATAAAAAAAAAGAAAAAGAAAAAAATACCAACAACCAGATTTACAAAAGAGCTGGAGATTTAATTATTGGAGAGAGATTTTGCTTTCTTATTAGATTAAGTCATATTTCACATCTCTTTTTCATTTATCAGATCTCTTTTTCATTTATCCTATCGATTTCCTTTCCTTTGTCTAATTATTCAAAATCAGATCTCTTTTCCCTGCCCATCTATTTAGATTTTCGTTATCAGTTCTATAACCGAGACTAATATCTGTCAATAGAATAAAAAAATATATATATACAGAATAGAGAGAAAAAAATGGAAGATAAGAAGTAAATACAGAACAGTGAGGAAAAAATGGAAGATAAGAACAGAGAGGAAAAAATGGAAGATAAGAAGTAAATACAGAACGGAAAGAAAAGATTCAGTTTAAAAAAATTAACAAGTAAATAAGGAAAGAAAGATTTGGGAAGAAGAATTTATATGTGAGATCTGTGAATTTGAATGATAACAGAATTAAAAGGAAGAAAAAAAAAAAGGGAAAACCAGAGAAAGGGAAGAATTGGAAAGAAGAATTAATTAGAATACAGTAAAAAGACAGAGAGCAGCCTGGAGAGATATATAGGAGGCCAAATACTGTAAACAAAATAAAAAGGGAGGAGAGACATGAAGAAATGCAGAGAAAAGAAAAAAAAAATAAATAAAGAGACAAAATCAAAAGGAAAGAAAGAATTAGTGCAGAGAAAAGAAAAAATAAATAAATAAAGAGGGCAAAACAAAACAAAAGGAGGGAGTACAAAAAATAATAAAGAGAGCAGGACAGAAATAACAGAGAAAATAAATACTAAATCAAAAGACAAAGAAAAACAAAACTTAATCGATGGGATTAACCAATAATATCATTTATAAGACTCGATTAAAAAATTGGTGAAAAATATATTTTGAACAAAAATTGAGAGAAAAAGCAGAGTATAAGAACAATATGAGAAGACAAGAAAGTAGTCACTCGAAATAAAAAATAGAAAATGAAATGTTAATATAAATAGAATATATATATATAATATGTATATATATTTAGATGTATATTATAACGTTCCAAGACTTTATCCATGCAAAGTCTTTAATGCTCGCATGAAGTTTAGCACATGAACCATTGTAAGAGCTAGAGAATTGAACATGAAATTGATGCTATGGATTCATATAGGTTGGGTTGGATACAAAGGGGGAAAATCAAATTTTCATTAAGGATAAATTGGTGACACCCGTATAAGCTAACCAGGTAAGTGGTCTTACTATAGGATAGGCTAAAAATTGTATGAGTTACGATGATGTATGAACTATGTCGTACGATGCAGTATGTGAGTTATGATGATGTATGAGTTATGATGATGTGTGAGTTACGATACTTGATGATGTGCTCAGTATATATATATTTTGATGAATGTCGTACTTGATATGTTTGATGTACTTTGTGGCAATATGATGAGTATGATGATTGCGTGACGTTTACCTTAATATGATGACGTTTTCCATATTGAGCATGCTATATGATGATGAGTGCCATATTGCATCATGTCGTTAGATCGACATAGGACACAACCCTAAGAGCGTGAAAATGATATTAATATAAATATCCATGAGTATTTGTTACCTAGAGTAACAAAGAGATGAGACTAGAGGGTTGTGTCAGAAGAGACATTATGATGGATTTAAAGGGACCTCATGCATATTGTATGTTCATAAGCATAGGGCTACTTCCCCTAGAGATGATGAGTGCGGACGCGCACCATATGATGAGCGCGAATGCGCACAGGTGCGAATGCACACAGATGAGGTTGTTCATGAGTCGCATGACACTATGGGGTTCTGTTGACCTCCGGACGTCGCTACAGATTAGCTTGACCAGAGGGTCCAGGGGGTGTGCGAGCGCCCTGGAGATTCACACTCGCACGTGTGAGTCGTGTGTAGGGAAGTACTACACATCCAATTTGTCCGAGACTGGAGGCCACCCCTAAGATGATTAGAGATAGATCCCTAAATCATGATTGCATGTGTTTGCATTTGCATGGCCCCTATAGTGGGGCCACTTACTAAGTATTCTTTGAAATACTCAGGCCGTGTGCCACATCATTTTTCAAGTAAAGGCAAGGGGCACTTGTACGGAGGACGGCGACATCGCGAGCAGAGACTGTGGCACGTGCATAGGGAAGATTCATATTTAAATTTCTAGTCTTAAGTTAGAATAGGTTGTTTTGCATTTCATTGTTTTAAATTATTTTGTATTTGTTTTTGTTTTCTCTAAATTTCAGTATTTCATATTTAAACACGTAAGACCATGGCTGTGTTTTCCAGAGAAGAAGTTGTTTTAAACGTTTTTTTTTGAAGTTTACGTTATCAACTATGTTCATGTAAGAGTTATATTTCCGCATTATAGATGCGCATGAGACGTTAGTAGCGACTCTGAGTATGTGGAAATTTAGGGTCGTTACAGTTGGTATCAGAGCTCTAGGTTTTAGATTCTGTAGACTAGCCTACAATATAGGCTTGGCACGTTCCATGGTCCCAACGTCGATGCCCCGTCACCGTCAAGTACGCCTTGCACAAGATAAGAAAAGAGAAATGTTTTCAAACTCGCATGCATTTTTATGTTAATGTTACTGAAATTGTTGTTATATTTCACGTATTTATTTAAGAGCATGATGTGATGTGTTGCATGCTGAGTGATTTTGTTTGCAATATGATGTAAACTTAGTAGATGTGATGCATAGCATAATTTCATAGGTAATGAGCCTTAGACTTAAGAGATGCTATCTTGGTTTCTAGAACCATGCTGCCTAGACCATGCGAAAGAGTAAGACGAGGAAGGGGACGACCTCCTATTAGAGATAGAGGACGACGTGAGGCTGAAGAGAGCCCACCTCGAGAGGGATCAGAGACAGGGTTTGAATTAGAACCCTTATTGTATGTATGGTCGGAAAGCAGCCCTGAGAGGGTAGACGTAGTAACTAAGGATAGAGTAAAGAATGATCAAGCAATAGTAGCCGACCAAACTCTAAGCGTAGTCCTAATAGTAGTAAAGATGACCGACTTCAACGTAGTACTAGGCATGGATTGACTAGTTGCAAACCGTGCTAGTATAGACTGTCGCAAAAAAAAAAAAATAATGATATTCTCGCCACCGGTGTGACCTAGCTTTAAATTTAAATGCACAAGTACTAGGACTACCCCAAATGTAGTCTCGATGATGAAAGCAAAGAGATTAGTCCAACAAGGCGGTTGAACTATATTAGTAGGTGTTGTAGACGAAAGAGGAAAAGAAAAGACCCTTGAAAACTTGCCAATAGTAAAGGAGTTCTTAGATGTATTTCTGGACGACCTACCTGGAATACCCCTTCCCGAGTGGTCGAGTTCGTCATCGAACTCGAGCTGGGAACTGGGCCTATTTCTAAAGCACCCTATCGCATGGCGCTAGCAGAGTTGAAGGAACTCAAGGCGCAATTACAAAACTTACGGGATAAATGGTTCATTCGACCTAGCATAATCCCCTGGGCTGCGCTAGTGTTTGTTCAGAAGAAAGATGGATCGATGCGTTTGTGCATCGATTACAGAGTGTTAAATAAGAGAACCATAAAGAACAAATACCTCTGCCTAGAATAGAAGACTTATTCGATCAACTCAGAGAGGCAACGATATTTTCTAAGATAGATCTGCGATCAGGTTACCATTAAATAAAGAGTAAAGAAAGAGACGTACCTAAGACAGCATTTAGGACAAGGTATGATCGCTACAAGTTTGTGGTAGTGTCATTTGGCCTCACCAATGCTCCAGCTGTGTTAATAGAGTTAATGAACCGAGTGTTCAAGGACTGTCTAGACACTTTTGTGATCGTGCTCATTGATGACATCCTAGTGTACTAAAAAACAAACTTGGTACACCAGGAACACCTCTGAAAAGTCCTAGCCACCCTAAGAGAGAACAAATTGTATGCCAAGTTCTCAAAGTGTGAATTTTGGTTACGATAAGTCTCTTTCCTAGGATACGTGGCAACAAAGGACGGAGTATCCATAGATCCTACTAAGGTCATAGCGGGCACGAAGTTAGAACGCCCAACTTCGGTAACATCAGTATGGAGTTTTTTGGGACTAGCGAGATACTATCGAAGGTTCGTGTAGGACTTCGCTAGAATAGCCTCGCCTTTGACACATCTAACGAGAAAAGGGGTACCATTTATATGAAATGATGCTTGTGAGGCAAGCTTCCAAAACCTAAAATAGAGATTGGTAACCATCCCGGTATTCATGGTTCCCAAGATCTCAGAAGAGTACGTAATCTATAGTGATGCCTTCAAAGAATGGACTAGGATGTGTGTTGATGCAACACGTTAAAGTTGTTGCATACGCGTCCCGTCAACTAAAAGAATACGAAGATAATTACCCTACCCACGATCTGGAGTTGGCCGCTGTAGTGTTCGCGCTGAAAATTTGGTGACACTACCTGTATGGAGAGAAAATTCAAAGTTTAACCGACCACAAGATTTTAAATATTTCTTCACCCAGAAAGAGTTAAATATGAGACAGAGAAGGTGGTTAGAATTGGTGAAGGACTACGATATAGATATCCAGTACCACCCTGGAAAAGCAAATGTGGTCGCAGACGCTTTGAGTAGAAAGGTGGCCCACTCTTCGGCCCTCATTACGAGGGAAGTAAGGGTACAGAGAAAATTTGAGGGAGCCAACATAGTTGTAGCGACCGAGAGAGTCATGGCACAACTGGCTCGACTTACAGTGCAACCTACACTTAGGCAAAGAATGGTTACCTCCCAACGAGAGGATCCAAACCTACAGAAAGTCTTAAGCCAGCTAGCTGAGAGTCTAGTAATGGATTCTCAAAGACCTCAGATGAAAGGCTATTGTATCAAGGACGCCTATATGTCTTGACAATAGAGGAGCTAAGGAAAGAAATACTAACGAAGGTCACAACTCGCCATTTGTCATGCACCAAGGAGATACAAAGATGAATTTAAAACAACACTTTCGATGGAAGAGCATGAAGAGGGATGTGGCCGAGTTTGTGAGCAAGTGCTTAGTTTGTCAACAAGTGAAAGCTCCTAGATAAAAGGCGGCGGGGTTGTTGCAGCCCCTAAGCATACTAGAGTGGAAGTGGGAAAGCATAGCAATGGACTTCATAGTAGGATTACCCAAAACGCTTAAAGGCTATACAATGATCGGGTAGTTGTCGATAGGTTGACCAAGTCGGCACACTTCCTACCTGGGAAAGCTACATATACAGTTGACAATTGGGCAAAGCTGTATGTGAAAGAAGTAGTAAGACTACATGGAGTCCCAGTATCTATAGTGTCGGATCGGGACCCACGCTTTACTTCAGCGTTCTAGCTTAAACTTCAAAAAGCGCTGGGTACCCGCCTCGACTTTAGTACCGCCTTTCACCCCTAAACAGATGGACAAACGGAGCGTCTAAACCAAATTCTAGAGGACATGCTACGCGCTTGCATACTAGATTTTAAGGGAAGTTAGGATTCCAAACTCCACTAGATGGAATTCTCGTATAATAACAGCTTCCAAGCAATTATTGGAATGGCACCGTTTGAGGTCCGATACGAAAAACGGTGTAGGTCTCCACTATACTGGGATGAAGTAGGCGAGAGAGAGTTAGTAGGACCCGAGCTGGTTCGACTCACCAATGAGGCTGTCCAGAAAATTCGAGCAAGGATGCGTATCGCTCAAAGTAGACAGAAAAGCTACGCCGATGTAATGCGTAGAAGCCTGGAGTTTGAGATAGGGGACCCAGTATTCCTCAAGGTGGCACCTATGAAAGGTGTCTTGAGGTTCGAACGTAAGGGCAAGTTAAGTCCTAAATTCATTGGACCATTCGAGATCCTAGAGCGAGTTGGTCCAGTAGCGTATAAGTTAGCCCTAGCTCTAGCCCACTAAGGAGTACACGATGCATTTCATGTGTCGATGCTGAGGAAGTACGTTACGGACTCTATCCACGTATTAGACTACGAACCACTCCAACTCAATGAAGATTTGAGCTACAAGGAAAAAACCTGGTAAAAATCTTAGCTAGAGTAGTAAAAACCTTACGCAACAGGAATATTGCGTTCGTTAAGGTGCAGTGGCGGAATCACCACAACAAGGAAGCCACGTGGGAGCGTGAGGACGAAATAAGAGAAAAATATCCCGAGCTAGTACAAGAGTTTGTGACTTTCGAGGACGAAAGTTAGTTTTAGGGGTAGATAATGTAACGACAAAAAAAAAAGAATAATAATAATAATAATAATAATAATAATTAAATAATTAAAATAATATTTTCCCTAAACTACTCCCCACTAACCCCTTCCTCTCCCAACTATCTCTCCTCAACCAACTCAGTCAAAATCATAAATCAGAATACTGGATTCATGGGTGGTTCCTACAATCCAAAAAAAGAAAAATATACCAACAACCAAATTTACAATAGAGCTCGAGATTTAATTATTGGAGAGAGATCTTGGGTAAGTCATATTTCAGATCTCTTTTTCATTTATCCTATCGATTTCCTTTCCTTCATTTATCCTATAGATTTCCTTTCCTTTGTCTAATTATTCAAAATCAGATCTCTTTTACCTGCCCATCTATTTAGATTTTCGTTATCAGTTCTATAACCGAGGCTAATATCCGTCAATAGAATAAAAAACAATATATATATACAGAACAGAGAGAAAAAATGGAAGATAAGAAGTAAATACAGAACAGAGAGGAAAGAAAAGATTCCGTTTAAAAAAAATTAACAAGTAAATAAGAAAGGAAAGATTTGGGAAGAAGAATTTATATGTGATATCTGTGAATTTGAATGATAACAGAATTATAAGGAAGAAAAAAAAAAAAGGAAAACCAGAGAAAGGGAAGATTTTGAAAAAGAATTAATTAGAATACAGTAAAAAAGACAGATAGCAGCCTGGAGAGATGCTAGAATATTGTTAACAAAATCTAAAAGAAAAGAGAAAAATATATATAAAATATAATATATATATATATATATATGTATATATGTATATATGTATATATATATATATATAAAAGGCCAAATATTGTAAACAAAATCAAAAGGGAGGAGAGACATGAAGAAATACAGAAAAGAAAAAAATAAATAAATAAAGAGACAAAATAAAAAATAAAGAGAGTAGGACAGAAATAACAGAGAAAATAAATACTAAATCAAAAGACAAAGAAAAACAAAACTTAATCGATGGGATTAACCAATAATATGATTAATAAGAATCGATTATAAAATTGGTGAAAAATATGTTTTGAACAAAAATTGAGAGAAAAAGCAGAGTATAGGAAGAATATCAGAAGACAAGAAAGTATCACTCGAAATAAAAAATAGAAAATGAAATCTTAATATAAATAGAATATATATATAATATGTATATATATTTAGATGTATATTATAACGTTCCAAGACTTTATCCATGCAAAGTCTTTAATGCTCGCATGAAGTTTAGCACATGAACCATTGTAAGAGTTAGAGAATTGAACATGAAATTGATGCTATGGATTCATATAGGTTGGGTTGGATACAAAGGGGAAAATCGAACTTTCATTAAGGATAAATTGGTGACACCCGTATAAGCTAACCAGGTAAGTGGTCTTACTATAGGATAGGCTAAAAATTGTATGAGTTACGATGATGTATGAACTATGTCGTACGATGCAGTATGTGAGTTATGATGATGTATGAGTTATGATGATGTGTGAGTTACGATACTTGATGATGTGCTCAGTATATATATATTTTGATGAATGTCGTACTTGATATGTTTGATGTACTTTGTGGCAATATGATGAGTATGATGATTGCGTGACGTTTACCTTAATATGATGACGTTTTCCATATTGAGCATGCTATATGATGATGAGTGCCATATTGCATCATGTCGTTAGATCGACATAGGACACAACTCTAAGAGCGTGAAAATGATATTAATATAAATATCCACGAGTATTTGTTACTTAGAGTAACAAAAAGATGAGACTAGAGGGTTGTGTCAGAAGAGACATTATGATGGATTTAGAGGGACCTCATGCATATTGTATGTTCATAAGCATAGGGCTACTTCCCCTAGAGATGATGAGTGCGGACGCGCATCATATGATGAGCGCGAATGCACACAGATGAGGGTGTTCATGAGTCGCATGACACTATGGGGTTCTGCTGACCTCCGGACGTCGCTACAGATTAGCTTGACCAGAGGGTCCAGGGGGTGTGCGAGCGCCCTGGAGATTCACACTCGCACGTGTGAGTCGTGTGTAGGGAAGTACTACACATCCAATTTGTCCGAGACTGGAGGCCACCCCTAAGATGATTAGAGATAGGTCCCTAAATCACGATTGCATGTGTTTGCATTTGCATGGCCCCTATAGTGGGGCCACTTACTGAGTATTCTTTGAAATTCTCAGGCCGTGTGCCACATCATTTTTCAAGTAAAGGCAAGGGGCACTTGTACGGAGGACGGCGGCATCGCGAGCAGAGACTGTGGCACGTGCATAGGGAAGATTCATATTTAAATTTCTAGTCTTAAGTTAGAATAGGTTGTTTTGCATTTCATTGTTTTAAATTATTTTGTATTTGTTTTTGTTTTCTCTAAATTTCAGTATTTCATATTTAAACACGTAAGACCATGGCTGTGTTTTCCAGAGAAGAAGTTGTTTTAAACGTTTGTTTGAAGTTTACGTTATCAACTATGTTCATGTAAGAGTTATATTTCCGCGTTATAGATGAGCATGAGACGTTAGTAGCAACTCTGTGAAAATTTAGGGTCGTTACACTAACCTTCCATGGCAAAATCATTTTCATGCATATAGTAGCATTTAGTAGCTTATTAAACTACAGCTTCTTATTCACAGTACCAACCTTGCTAAATCTAAACATTAACAATACTTCAATTTACATTCACATTCCATGCAAGGTAAATCATAACATATTCTACATTATAATAAACATAGAATTAGGCAACAATAATTCAGTTAACTATAATACAGTCAATGGTGTCAAAATTCAATTATGAGTCATAGTTTATAATGACTATGCAGTAACAACATATGCAATCAATAATGTTTCCTTTTGTTATCTTAAGCCTGACATACCTGACGGTGATGGGACATCAGCAGTGGGACCATGGTTCATGCAAAGCCCTACATCGTAAGCTAGTCTACAAAATCTATAACCTAGAGCTCTGATACCAATTGTAACGGCCCTAAATTTTCTACTTAATCTAAGGTCGCTACTATATACATATCATGAACATAGAATGCAGAAATACTTTATAAACTTTTTCATAAAACATAACTTTCATCCTAAAACATTGTCATGGACTTACGTGTTCGAAAACATATTTAAAACGACACAACAAAATACTAAATGAAATAAATAAACATTAAAATTAGAAACACCCTATTCTAACCTAAGTCTAAGAAAATAAGTACAACTACCTTATACATGTGTCATGGGCATATACTATATCATAACTTATCATATCTTTGCACGTGTCAATTCACATATCATAACATATCATATATCATAACAGTTACATAACATAACCCAAACATGCCTTCAACATATCACACCATAACATATCGCATCACAATATATCATATCATAAACATATCAATTTAACACATATAGCATAACATTCACGTAACATCTCATTTCATAACAATTTACATATACAAGCATAAGACATGCGAAGACATGCGAAGCCATGGGCATGTGTCATCAATCAGCACACAATTATGACCAAAAATAGTGGGGCCACTTACTTAGTTGGGCTAGGCCAAAGTTACTACGAATCCTTGATGCTTGATGCTAGAGCTACTTAACGCTGCTCTCAGAAATTTAATTCGGTCTAAAGAGTCCAAAATCATAAATTAGAACTACTATAGGGATTCACCGACCTAATTTTGCATAAAATAATTTTAAACTTATTTCTAATTATTTAATTTAGCTAAGCCTAGTTATACCTACAAACTTACCCTAATAATTTAAACTAACTAAACCTAATTATACATAAATAATTTGAACTCGATGCCAAAAATTTAGGTAGCCAAAAGGTAGTCATACTAACTTTAAATGCTTCCAAAGAATTGAAACTAGGAGGAAAAGGTTCGAGCATATGAGACCCAAGTTAGATCAACCAAAATACTGGCTTTGAGCCGTCAGATATAGTGGAAGCAAACTCTTCACTTCTAAGTTTTAAGCGAATCTAAAGAGTTTGTAGTAAAAGAATAAGGTTGAGTTTATTATATTCGTATCACTATTGATTCGCCGCATTTTGTAATCGTTACAAATGATTTGATCCAAATTATTCTTGTGGAGGCATGCGAGTGTGGTTATCTATATGGAGGATCAAGTTCTGAGTAATAATCTAAAGAGTTTGTAGTAAAAGAATAAGGTGTAGTTTATTATATTCGTATCACTATTGATTCGCCGCATTTTGTAATCGTTACAAATGATTTGATCCAAATTATTCTTGTGGAGGCATGCGAGTGTGGTTATCTATACAATGAATTTGTATAAGATTGGACCACAAAATTTAATCTCTTTGTAAATCAATTAATTGAGAAAATTAATATTTTGCATGATGATCATATGTGACTCGATCTTAATCCTCACTTAATTATGAATTCCTACATGTTATGTGTTGTTCATTGATTTGTATGGGTGAGAATGACTTTTGTATCCAATTCAATATCTTTACCATTTTGAGGACTTGGTCAAATAGGTAGCTCGAAACATAATTTCATGAAATGGAATTAACGTTTTCTCATATAAGGCAAGTAGATGAATAATGTTCTTATGTGCTAATTTCAAGACTTGAAGAATGGATCCCACCTTCTCAACGTCCCAAGAGAGGCTTAATTTATAATTAGATTATAAACAAATTATTCACTAGAGAATCGATGATATTAAGGCAAAAAATGTAATTACATGGATAAAATGAACTTTTGATCCAGTTGTAATTATGAATAACTCATGAAGAATTGACTAGCTTGTAATTGTGAATGTTTGATGAAACCACCGCACTAAATGGTGGTGAGAGTTCTCTTGTTTATAATCATTTACAGAACAAAGAAATATAGTAAATGTAACGACCCTAAATTTCCACATATCTAGAGTCGCCACTAACGTCTCATGCTCATCCCTAATGCAGAAAAAAAATCTAAGCATGCTCATCTTTATTAGCGGAAAAATTTAAAAACTTCAGAATACATTAAAACATTGGAAAATACTGCCGGACTTACGTGTTTCAAATATCGTGCTGGAGTTCAAAAAGATAAAATAAAACGATTACAAATTAATTAATAAATGAATGAAATGCAAACGCCCTATCCTAACCAAGACTAGGAATAAAATATGCAACTATCCTATGCACGCGCCACAGTCTCTGATCACGATGCCACCGTCCACCGTACATGGGAGCCTTGCCTTTACCTGAAAAACAATATGGCACACGGCCTGAGTATTTCGAAGAAAATACTCAGTAAGTGACCCCACTATAGGGGCCATGCTAATGCAAACACATGCAATCATGAATAGGGACCTATCTCTAATCATCTTAGGGGTGGCCTCCAATCTCGGACAAATTGGATGTGTAGTACTTCCCTACACACGACTCACACGTGCGAGTGTGAGTCCCCAGGGCGCTCGCACACCCCCTGGACTCTCTGGTCAAGCTAATCTGTAGCGACGTCCGGAGGTCAGCGGAACCCCATAGTGTCATGCGCCTCATGAACACCCTCATCTGTGTGCTTTCGCACCTGTGCGCATTCGCGCTCATCATAAGGTGCGCGTCCGCACTCATCATCTCTAGGGGAAGTAGCCCTATGCTTATGAACATACAAAATGCATGAGGTCCCTCTAAATCCATCGTAATGTCTCTTCTGACACAACCCTCTAGTCTCATCTCTTTGTTACTCTAGGTAACGCATATCGTGGATATTTATATTAATATCATTTTCATGCTCTTAGGGTTGTGTCCTACGTCGATCTAACGACATGATGCAATATGGCACTCATCATCATCTAGCATGCTCAATATGGAAAACATCATCATATTAAGGTAAAAATCATGCAATCATCATGCTCATCATAATGCCACAACGTGCGTCAAACATATTAAGCGTCACTCAACAAAATATGTATAAACTGTCACATATCATCAAGCATCATACAATCTATTTAGCCTATCCTATAGTAAGGCCACTTACTTGGTTGGCCTCGGCCGAAGTACTCCCTAAATAGCTAAACGTAAGCTCCCGTTCCGTGAGAGCTACTTCCTACTTCGCTGGGTTTGTTTCCTATCACGCCGTTCACCACTTTCTGTTAGTATTTCACAATTAATTTACCTATAATTTAATAAATGTGAAATACGGCTCTAAAACGGCCTCGGATACCTTAATCGGGGCCGAAAACAGATCCGGGAGGGTCGAAACAGTGGAAACCGGGCTGAAAACAGGTGAGCCGAGCCGAACAGCCGCTGGAGCTGCCGGAGGAGCCGCCGGAGCGTCACCGGAGGGAGCCCGAGCCGTTTGTGCCGAGCCGAGCCGAGGACTGCCGCGCCGCTGTATGACACGTGGCAGCAGCAGAGAAAGCCACGTCGGGCGGTAGTGTCGGGTCGAAGCGCGGGTCGGAGTCCGGTTCGGGTCGTGGTTCAGGTTGCGGGCTGTGGAAGGCTACTAGGCCAAGGCTAAACGTTGGGCCTCGGCTTACGGGGCTGGGCCGCAAGTGTTTGGTTTGCAGGCCGGCTCAGTTGGACCGTGGGTCTAGTCTGGGTTGGTTCAGCTGAACCGTAGCTTCTGGGCCGGTTTGAGGTTTGGGCCGCTGTAGTTGGGCTGGGCCGAAGGCAGAGGCCAAGGGAGGAACGGGCTGGCTCTCCCGGGTTCTGGGTTCGGGTTGACCCGGATCCGTGGATCTCGTCTTCCTTACCCGACTTTGGCCGATTTTCCGGCGAGCTTTCTCTCTCCTTCCCGCGGCATTTCCGTTGTCGATTTCGGTCCTCTTCCTTCCTTTTTCCTCTTTGTTCGTCGTTCTTCTTTCCTTTTTTGGGAGTTTTGCGGCCTAAAAGCTCCTAAAAGCCATAGATCTAAGAATCAATTTTCCGACCTCGGTTACCGACGACGACGCTTACGAAATAACACAAAACGCACCCTGAGTTATTGTGCTTTCGTTAGGGATCTCTCTTACGGTAGTAACAGGTCGTTTGGTGTCGGTTTAAGGGTGGTTTGAGGGCTCGTCGGAGAAACTGGACACTCGCCGACGTTTGTCCGAACTCTCTCTCTCTCTCTCGAAATTTCTCTCTTTTCTCCCTTTGCAGGCGTTCTAAAGATGCTGGGCTGAGGGTGGGCGTGCTGTGGCCGTTGTTTCGCGTGGGTTCCGCGAAACTCGGCGGTCGCCGGAAAACTCGCGGGTTTTCCGGCGACTGAGTTTCTTTTTTTTTTTGTTTTTTTTTTTTTGTTTTCATTTATTTATTTATTTATTATTAATATATATATATATATATATATTAATAATATATATATATATATATATTTTTTTTTTTTCTTTCTTTCCCGGGTCGTTACAGTAAATTACAAATAATATGAAAAGAACCAGAACAAAAGGAAAGAATAATAAATTAGTATATTTGCCCTTAATAGAAGGGCAATACTAGATATTTGCCTTATAATGAATGGTCAACTATCCTTAACACCCCCGCAAGCTGAGCGTCCTTGTATCCAATTCAACTATCATTTAAATGTAAGGCAAATAAAAGGGCAAATATTTAATACGAAACACTCATTTAGAGTCCACGATGTTGGTGTTGGCAGGGCGAGGAACCAAAGTCCAAGTATCATTTTGTTGTAACGCTCGAATTTCTTCATCCATGGCAGCAACCCAAGCAGGATTCTTAGCCGCAGAAGTCCAAATGAGCCCAAAATACCAAGATTTGTTAGATTACGAGTCTTGAATATACCAGCTTTAACTTATGTGATCGTAGGATGAGTGCCCAAAGAAGAGGAATCAATAGAAGTATCAAGACTCATCCACAAGGTGAGAACAAATATCACACGAGGATGAACTGGATTGAGGAATGTGCGATGATGAAGTGGTAGGAGAGATGAATCAATATGATAAAAATGTGGTTCCAAGAAATTTGAAATAGGAAAAGAGGAAAGAGGTTGGGCCTGGGAGCTAGGTATAGCAGAAAAGTGAGTTTTATCAAATTGAGCATGGCGGGTGATATATAGCTTAGTGGTGGCAAGATCAAGACAGCGGAACCCTTTATGAGCAGGACTACAACTAAAAAAAATAGAAGGAATGCTGCGGGGAGAAAACTTGTTAGGCATATAATCACGCAAGTAAGGATAAACACGACAACCAAAGGGATGAAAATTGTCATAATGTGGACTGTAGCCATAGAAGAGTTCAAAGGGTGACTTACCTCTAAGAAGTGGAGTAGACAACTGGTTGATAATATAAGCTGCAGTGCTGAAGGCGTCAACCCCAAAAACGAGGAGAAAGATGAGAGTGAAAGAGAAGGGCCAAGCTAGTCTCAGTCACATGACGATTTCTTCTCTCAACATGAACATTTTGAGCAGGTGTATATGGACAAGAGAGTTGATGGTGGATGCCAAAATTACGTAAATGAGTTTTGAAACAAGTGCTAATAAATTCGGTACCTCCATCGCTTTGAAATACCTTAATACGAGAAGAATATTGATTTTCCATAAATTTTTGAAATTGAAGAAAAATATCAAAGAAATCATATTTAAATTTTAAAGGGTAAAGCCAAGTGAATCGAAAATAATCATCAATAAAAATAACATAGTAAAGAAAACCCGAATTTGATTTGACGGGGGAAGAACCCCAAAGATCACAATGAATAAGATCTAACACATGAGACGATCTACGTTAATTGCAAGAATAAAGCAATCGATGACTTTTTGCAAGCTGACAAGTATTATATAATGATGGAGAAGACAATAAAGACTTAAGAGAAAGAGATGACCTTTTCTATTTAAAAAAGAAATAACAGAATGATTCACATGACTCAGACGAGTATGCCATAAAGCATATGAAGCACGTAAAGATTTATTTCTAAGGACTGAAATAAAAGTAGAGTTGCCGCACTCCAGCACATATAGTCCTCCATCTCTTTTACCGGTGGCCACCACCCTTCCTATTTGACGATTCTGGATAGTAATAAGATTATTAATAAATGTAACGGAGAGAGGAAAATCAGACGTTAATTTACTGATGGAAAGAAGATTTTTAGTGAGATGAGGGACAACCAAGACATCTAATAAGTGAATATTTTGAACAGGAGAAAGAGTACCGGTGTGGGTAATGGGTAGGGATGCACCGTTTCCTACGATCACAGAGTCCTTACCCGTGTAATTTTTAGACTGATCCAAAATAGATGGGTCGGCAGTCATATAGGCCGAAGCCCCAGTGTCCAGAAACCAATCAGCAGCATCGGGTCCAGCAATAGAACATGACATGTTAAAGGCTTCAGCAAGGTGAGCATGAGAAGAATCAGGTCGAACATACCGTTGGTTGCAGCGGTCGGCATAATGGCCCTCTTTGCGGCATATTTGGCAGTGAGGTGGTCGACGACCCTAACCTGAGTGGGTTCATCCTTAATTGGAAGAGTTGTTTTTGTGGGAATAAGAACGACCTCGCTGGTTGTTAGAGGAACCAAGGTAGCTTCTATGGGTGTGACCACGATTAGTGGATGTGAATGCTGGAGGTGAGTCGGAGGTTTTCTATGTTATGTATTTGTATATAGCACATACCTATACATTTTTTTAATTTTCATCCTTTTTGTTTTTAAATGTAAAAAATTTACCATATATTCATTCTATATTTTTTTTTATTCTGAAGGATTTGCATTAAAATTTCAAATATCTACTTAATAATAATTATTTATTGATAACAAGAAATTAGCTAATTTCTATATTAGATAATGACTCCATATTAAATAGTTTCTTAATAAATAAAAAAATATAAAAGAAAATTTTAACAAAAATATCAATAGAATAAATGGAGATTAATATTGAGTTATACTTACCATATTTGAAGAGATTTCCGCCCATATACAAGTCATGTGAATAAATAACTGATTTAATTAGAGGTTAATCAAATCAATATAGAAATATCATTTAAAACTAAACAAACAATTATTTTGAATTCAACAGGTTTTAGACCTAATTTAATTTTTTGGATAGTAAACTTTTTCAATCCAATAAATCTTTATCAAATAATGAATTCGCCTAATCTAACCATAAAATATTCGGTTGATTCGAGTTGTTCGAATAATTTACTAAAAAATATTTAATAAAAATTAATTACTAATATAGAAAACCTTTGTTAATTTGTTTTTAAATACTGATTTATTTTACTTGGTTTGATCGTGTTCTTGGAGTAACTATTTTAACACTCTAATACATATAAAATAATTAAAAAAAAAACAACAAAAACAAGATGTCAAATTTAAAACGATCTCACTTATTATGTTTCTTTACACGTTATATTTTCCTAAACAGTTTGTTGAGCTAATATTTTTAATCAATCCAACCATTTCATTTACCACCCAAATTTTCACCCTTAAAAAAAAGTAATAATAGTAATAGTAATAAATCCCTTTCTTATTTTTTATTCCTAAATTATCCTATAAAATCATTTTTCCCCTTAATCTAAAAATCATAAACTCACCAAGAAAATTAATCATGGAACTTCCTCCAAAACCCACAAAAATCAATGTAATTTTTCTTCTTCTTTCTCTTTGAATTTCACTTTTTTTTTTCTTTATTTCATTCTATTGATGGTGTGGGCTTGACTTGTTATTCTACTTTTCATTGGTTTTTCTTTCCCATTACTTAAAATGATTATGAGTTTTTGTTCAAAATCAGGATTAGTTGATTGAAAAACTTTGTTTCTTTCATGTAACCAACACAAAGATGAACTAATAAACCTAACTGTCGTTTTCAACATTATTTTATCGAGAAACAAAGAGAGATTGAATCATCTGTGATTTTGTTCGGCAGGTTACCGCGGTGAGAATCTCAGCCGTGATTGTACTGGCATTGGTGAGCTTAGCCACAGTGGACGCTATGAATCCACGTCTAAGTTCGAACTCTCTGAAATTTCAGGTCATCAATTGTCGAAAACACTCGGCGTTGCTGACGGAGTTTGGCGGCGTCGGTGATGGAGTAACTTCAAATACTCACGCGTTCCGAAAAGCGATTGAACATCTCAGCACACTCGCGGCAGATGGTGGTGCTCAATTGATCGTGCCGCCAGGGAAATGACTGACTGGAAGTTTTAATCTGACTAGCCATTACACACTTTTTATTGATAAAGAAGCAAAAATTCTTGCATCCCAGGTTCGACCCATCGAGTATTTTATTTTTATAAAGCTAACTTTGGGAGTGGTGATTTGAGTACTTTAATCTATAAGTACTTCAATCCAAAATAAATGAGTCGAATTTGTTCCTCTTAAGTGCAAAATGAATCAGAATGGCCACTTGTGGAAGTTCTCCAATCTTATGGAGGAGGAAGAGATGCTCCCGATGGACGGTACAGCAGTCTCATCTTTGGAACTAATCTCACCGATGTGGTTATCACAGGTGATTATTTTTCTATTACTTTTCTATGCTATTAGAATTAAATAAAAAAAATTAAAGTAAATGAAAACATAACAAAAACATTTATAGAAAATGAAGTTGGGTTGGTCACATGGGGTAACAACGGTACAATCGATGGGCAGGGATCTTCTTGGTGGGAAAAATTTAAGAAAGGGGAGCTCAAGGTAACACGACCATATGTGATCGAGATCATGTACTCTGATCAAATCCAGATCTCGGATCTCACTTTGATCAACTCACCTTCTTGGTTTGTCCATCCGATTTATAGCACGTTTCACTATTTCATTTCAATCCCATTATACTTATATTTTAGGATTATGCTTGAAAGAAGAAAAAAAGAAAAAAAGAAAAGAAAAAAAAAAGTTAAAACTTGTAATAATATACCATTCAAATCATTCCAACTAAAATTATATATATATATATATATATATATATATATATATATATATATATATATATATATATATATATATATATATATATAATATTATTATGATTTATTTTTAATCTAGTTGGGTTTGGTTGGGTGAAAATGCAAAATGTGATTAGGGTTCATTTCTTTGTCAATCCCTCTCCCTAATTCTCTATTCGATTTATCAGATTCTTGTTCCAAACACTCGAATCGAAGACTGCTACATTGTCTCCGGTGACGATTGCATTGCCATCAAGAGCGGATGGGACCAATATGGTATCAAGTTCGGAATGCCGACCGAGGACCTTGTCATTCGCCACCTCACTTGCATATCACCAGATTCTGCAGGTATCACCCTTGGCAGCGAAATGTCTGGCAGAATTCGCAACGTCAGGATCGAAAACGTCACTGCAATCAATACACAGTCTGCTGTCAGAATCAAAACCGCTCGCGGACGAGGTGGTTTCGTAAAGGACATTTTCGTCCGAAGAATGTTTCTATCCACGATGAAATATGTCTTCTGGATGACTGGAGACTACAAATCGCATGCAGATGACAAGTTTGATCCCTCAGCATTGCCGGTGATTAAGAACATTAATTACAGAGACGTGGTGGCTAAGAATGTTAATATGTCGGCGAATTTGGCAGGGATATCGGGAGATCCATTCACGGATATTTGTATTTCGAATGTGAAGATTGGATTGTCGAAGAAGCCTAAAAAGTTGCAGTGGAACTGTACAAAAGTTGAGGGATTTAGTAGTGATGTGGATCGGCCGCCATGTGCTCCATTGGCTAAGGCAGCGAAAAGTGGTGGATGTGACTTTCCTGAAGATAAGCTGCCAATTGAGAATGTTCAGTTGAAGTCATGGTCTGTTGAAATTCCTACCTTCTAGTAGAGACTTTGTTTTTTAAAAAATTCTATAGAATAAATGGTAATGAAAAATTTAATGAAGATATAGATCAAATGTCTTTTCCTTTAAAATTTATAAAAAAAAAAAATAATAATAATAATTTTGAAATTAAGTTATTTCAACTAGATTTGTAATATTTAGTAACACTCAAACTCAAAATCATCAAGATAATACTCTAAATTTGAAAAAATAAAATGAAACCTCTTAAATCCAAATATGTATGAATCTACCATGAAGTTTTTATGGTATTAGTACAACATTGTATCAAATTCTGTATAATCTTTTTTATGTTTTTAGTACAACAATTATATGGGGTAGGAATTGAATCTTCTATCTTAAAGAAGAGAGTGCATATCAATTACGGTAAAGTAACACCTAAGTTTGAAAGAATTTAGAGAATAAAAGAACACCTAAGTTTGAAAGAATTTAGAGAATAAAAGATAAAAATGAAGAGAAAGGAACCTAAAAAGGACTAGGAAATTAAGTGATGTTTAAAGAGAAAAAAAGGAAGAAAATATTTTAGAATGAATTAGAAGATTTTATTTTAGTTGTTTTTAGGAAGTGTGGGTCCATATTTGCTCCCATGGGTAGAATAGTAAATAAACATCTAATGACCCGCTTAGGATAGTCACCTAAGAGAATACAACTTTTAAATGATAGGTCTCATTCATGATTGCATGTACGGAGTATTTGTTAAAATACTCAAGCCACATGCTACTTGCTACTTTTATTTTCTACATTTGCAAAGCATCATTGCACAGTTGACGGCAACATGGCCATTTCATAAACCATGACACATGTATAGAATAGTTGTATTTAATTTCATAGACTATAGGTTAGTATAGGTTATTTAGGTTTTATTTTTACGGATGTCTATTTTAATTTTATGTTGTTTTGTTTTAAAGACTTTTTAATAAACATTAAATCCATGGCAATGTTTTATGAATACGTCTCAAATGATTATTTCCGCATAAAATGGTTATATTATGTACATGATAACGATTTTAAGTTAGTACTTGAAAGCCCGTAAAACGGTGAAATTCCAACAAGTTTACAAGGAGTTTGAATGGAAGATGTGATGTGATCAATCCTGATTTGGTTTTCCTTCTTGGCTTGATGTGCTCTCAGTCCTTGAATATCGAGACCTACACACTACCAACACCATTCAAGAAATGAACCAGCTCTAGAGATGTGCCAAAGTGCTAATAATTTTATGTTGTAGTGTAGTTTTGATAAGTAGTGTGTTGAGTAAGGCATCAATCATTTTTAAGCAATGAACCGGGCTTCGACATTTCTTTGGAATTCATGACCTTGCAAAATGTGGCTCTCATGGGAAATTAGGTGCTCTACTAAAAAGTTCTCATATGGTATATGAGTGAGAGTAACGACCCTATATTTCTACTAACCTAAAGTCGTTACCTTCATCATAACATACTTTCTTGTGCGGAAATAAACATTTAAAATTTCATCATAAAACATTTTCATGGACTTACATGCTCGAAAACATCTTTAAAATAACATAATGAAATATAAAATAAAAAAATAAACATTAAAAGTAAAAACAACCTACATTAAATCAATTAATTGAGCAAATTAATATTTCACATGAGGATCATGCATGACTCAATCCTGTTCCTCATTGAGTTATGAATTTCGACTCCAAAGGGTTGTCTTTTGATTTGCATGGGTGATAATTACTGTAACGACCCTAATATTTTACCTATTTAATCTAAAGTCATTACTATACTTTGAAATGCGGAATATACATTTAATGGGCCTTATTCATATATGCGACTCGCACTCGCCTTTTATTACCTCAGAAAAAAAAATGATTACAAGAGAAAAAGAGAAAACATTATTGAAAGAAAGGAAAAGTAACAAAAAAAACTAAAAATGAATATTTTATTCTACCCTAAGGTTTATTATGCAAATACATTTCATCCTATACTACCTATACTAATGATGTAACCAAATTCAGCCTAGACTACGAAATAGGAAAAAACAACCAACTACCCTATGCATGTGCCACGATCCTGGGGTGTACGATGCCGTCGTCGTTGTCACATGGGTGCCTTGCCCTTATCTGCAAAAGTAAAGTAGCACAAGGCTTGAGTATTTCTAGAATACTCAGTAAGTGACCCCCTATCGAGGTTATGCGACAAACACATGCAATGAAATGATGGGACCTATCGTTTCGTTTCGTTTCATTTCGTTTTCCCTACGGTGTAATCCTAACAGGTAATCGTGGACGTGTACCATATACTCTACACGCAGCCCATACGTGCGAGTATGGGCTCACCAGCTAGTTCACACACCGCTGGGCCACTGTCCCTAGTCGGTGGGCATGCTCTGGGGGCCTACCGGGACCCGTTAAAACTAAAACCGTCACGGCAGCACTATGCAGGGCATAACGATCGTTGTCCTGCCATTTGGATGTACGCGTCCGTACCCTCGTGATGGGATAGGGGTATCCCCCCAAATGCATGATCACACAAAATGCATGAGGTCCCACTAGTCCTACAGTCATCATTTAATGAACATAACCCTGTGTCACGTTTTCATGCTTACATGTCATTCTCATTCTCATTTCGTTACATATCATACATATTCCTAGCGGGGTTATGTATCATGCAATTTACCGTATTTCATGTCATACAATTCATTCAGTTACATTCCAATACTCATACAACAAGCCATAATCGTACAAGGGCCACACATCGTCACATGCATTCATATCACATCAACTAAGCAGCATAAATAACATACAGTCACGTTCACATGATTTCGTACTCAAGCACATTAAGCTAGCATACAATTTAATGACACGTGCATAACCACGGGCACGTGCCAACATACAGCAATTAACGCGTAACCTACAACGGGTGAGCCACTTACTTGGTAGGCCTTAGCTGAAGTACTCCCTAGAATATAACGTAAGCTCCCAGCTCCTCGTGGACGTTCTACGCTTCCGTTGGTGCTTGGTTCCTATTGGTTCATGAGTCACTTCCGTTAGTATTTCACAAATAATAATAAATTCCCAATTGGAATTTGTGAAATACGACCTTAAAATGTTCTCTTTTACCTTAAACAGGGCCGAAACTAGGTTCGGGAGGGTCGGAATGGTGTCAAACGGGCTGGAAACAGGTTTCTCGAGCCGAATAAGCCGCCGGAGTTGAGGAGACGCCGCCGAGCCGATGAAGCCGCCTGAGCCAAGAGGAGCCGCGCTGCAGACGTGCCACGTGGCACAATCAGAGGGACCTGGCCAAATATTGAGTCGAAAGCATAATTTTACAAAATGGAGTTCACTTTTTTCAATATAAGGTAAGTCGTTGAATAACCCTTGAGTGTTGATTTCAGAACTTGAAAATGGGATCCCACCTTCTCAATGTTTCGAGAGGGGCGTAGTTTCTAATTAGATCATAATAAATTATTTATAAGAGAATGGATTTTATTCAGGCAAAAAATGTAATTGTAGGTGTAAAATAAACTTTAACCCAATTATAATTATGAACAACTCACAAATAATTGACTAGCTTGTGATGATTATATATTAATGGAGACGAAGAATTTAATTTTTAATAATAATTTTTGTTATTTGATTTATAATTTAATATTATCTATTGTATGAAAGAGTATAATCTTGAACAATATGTACTTCACTTACTGGAGTATCACGTTCGAGTAATAATCTAAACAGTTTATAGTAAATGGATAATGTTGAGGGTCTTATCCTCATAATACTATTGATACCCCATTGTAATTATTAAAAATGATTTATCTAAATTATTCACGTGGGACATGCGAGTTGATTATCATATACATGAGTTTGTATAAGACTCACCACATATATTTAATTTCTCTTTTTAAATCAATTAATTAAAAAAACTAATATTTCGCATGATGATCCAACGTGACTCATCTTAATCCTCATTGAGTTATGAATTTATGTCTGTGAAGGGTTGTCTTTTGATTTGCATGGGTGATAATGGCGTTTTGTATCCAATACAATGTGCCTACAATTTTGAGGTCCTGACCAAACAGGGAGCTCTAAACATAATTTCACAAAATGGATTGCATATAAAGTAAGTTGATGAATAATTCCCTTAAGTGCTGATTTTGGAACTTGAAAAAAAATGGGATCCCACCTTCTCAATGTTTCAAGAGGGGCTTTTGTCCTAGTTGTAATTATAAACCCTCAGGAAAAAATTAACTAGTTTGTAATGATGATATTAATGGGCACAACTTGTCATATAGTACATTGTAACTCTAGATTTATAATAGGGTATCTTATGGTTAATGAATGAAAATTAATTAATTAAAGAGTTTAATTAATCAACTTTTATATTATTAATGGAGGTAGGTGTCCCCTTGCCAACTCATAAGACTTAATTTGAAGTGCTTAAATTAATATTTAGTTATAGGGCTCCTACTAGACTCAATTAAAACACATTGACATGATAGAGTTGAGGTTGTGAGATTGGATAACATCCATGTACCCTATAAGCACGGGCCATCATAGATGAGGTACATTCTTATGCCAATGAGGTAGATTCATAGTAGTCCCACTACGATTAAACCTTACTTAGAACTCAATCTGTTTCGAGTATATGGTATCGTGTATGGAAATAAAGTAGAGGTTCTTATCAAGACTTCTGTTTCATAAACCAACTTTGAATGGATTAGGGACAACAAGAATACACTATGAGATGGCTACGTGAGGATCCCTCCCTCCCAGATTATGACATGATATTATGATCCGACTTTAGTCATCACCTATTCCTTAGTATGTATGCATTCCGTCACAATTATACAACCATAATATCCCTAGACCATATATCATGAGCGAAAATGATTTTGTGCTTAACAAGACCTTTGTTTTGTAAACTAGTCCTTGGGTGGACCAAAGACCATATGGATATATTATGAGATGGGAGAAAAGTGTATGGCACGATGTTGTGGTCCTACTTTAGAATTGTCATCTATTATTTAGTATGTATGCACACAGATATTATCAAGATCATAACATCCACAGGCCATCAGTGCCACTCAAACGGAGGTCGTGCATCACCATGACATGCATGGATCACTATATGGTCATGCTTCACCATGGCATGCATGGATCACTATATGGTCGTGCCTCACCCTATGCTTATATATGTATGTATCACACAACACACACGCACATATATAATAGATACATATCTACATGCATAGATACACACATACATATACATATATACGCATCACACATATATATGTATGTATGTAGTTATACATTTTTGTAATTTTCATCTTCTTTTATAATTTTAATCTTTTTGTTTTGAATGTGCAAAATGGTTCCATATATGCCTCTATATTCGTTTATTAAAAAAATATTTCCCAAATAATTGTAAAATTTCCAACATTTTATATTAGATAATAATCTTTATATTAAATAGTCTGATTTTTATAAATACTTTATTATAATTTTATTCAATAACAATCGATATACTTTTTTTATTTTTTTATTTTTTAAAAAATAAAATTGTAGGTCATATTTCACTTCGATTTAAAAATAATTTTTGAAAATTTCTTAAAAAAGAAAAAAATATAAAAGAAAAATTTTAACAAAAAGATCAACAAAAAAAAAATAATAATAATTTTGAGTTATTCTCTTCGGCTCATATTCAACTCATTAAATTTTAATCAAAATCAATATAGAAATATCAAAAACTAAACAAATAAATATTTTGGTTGAATAGGTTCCTAATTTAATTATTTAGATGGTAAAAAATTCCAATCAAATAATGAATTCCGCTTAAGTTAATCATAAAATATTCATATTAGGTTGATTGGAGTTATTCGAATAATTTATTAAAAAAAATTAATAAAAATAAAATGTTAATATGGAAATCATTTTATAATTTGTTTTTAAATATTAATTTAGTTGCCTTGGACTTGGGATTAGATGAAAATGATGATTTCGAGCTAACCTTTGGCGATCTTGACGGTTTTTTCCTTCCCTATGAGGCTGACGATTTCCTCATCTCCGAAGATTTGGATCAAACTACCAATTCGTTGGATCAAACTCCCATGACTACCAAACTTCTTGAATATCCTTAAAATTACACCTTATTCCAATTCCCGGAGATGAGGAAATTGTAGTTTGATCCAAATCTTCGGAGATGAGGAAATCGTCAACCTCATAGGGAAGGAAAAGACGGTCAAGATCGCCAAAGGTTAGCTCGAAATCATCATTTTCGTTGAATCCCAAATCCAAGGTCGTGAAATAAATAGAAGGGTCACTAGGGGCGGCATAATTGGCATCTTTTGTAGAAACATCATCTTGATGTACAACGTTTGGTGGCTGGTCAAGAACCTCAGTGGTTAAGAAGTATTCCCAAATTGGATCTGAAGAATTTTTTCTTACGTGTACAACATTTGCTTTTGATTCCTGCATTTTGACTCGGCAATTTGGCTTAATATGGCCTGGCTTTCCGCAACGATGACACACCACTTTCCGCAACGATGACACACCACTTTCACTTGACAATCTCGTTTAAAATGGCCAGGTTTTCTACACCTGTAGCAAGCTTTAAATGACTTTTTTGACGACTGCTCACATTTGAATTGATTCACATTACTTGATGAAGGCTTTAAATGAAAATTTTCTCAATGAAAATTTTCTCCTTTGATCTTTGACATACAACGCATCTTCTGACTTTGGGGAAAACTCGTTGCCGCTGGTCATTTGCTTAACCAAGGCTCCCTCATTTGAAAGAAGATTCTCCAGTTCAATTACCGTAGGCTGATTTGCCCACCTTTGTATTGAGGAAACAAAAGGCATAAATTCTTTTCGTAATCCACGAATAAGATAACGCCGTAATCGAACATCACTCACTGGCTCCTCAGCATCTAATTCTGAAATTTCAGAACATAGATTTTTCAATAGAAAAATTACCATAGTTACCACAGCTAGTTGATTCTCTAGAAATTGCAATCATATTTTTGTTAGTGAACAACTTTTGAAGGGTTTCCCACACTTGCTTGGGTGACTTTAAATCACGAACATTATCAATATACTCCTTGCTAATCAAAGTTCGCAAGGTAGATAAGGATTTTCCACATTTGATCTTCCATTGTTGGCGTAATTTTGCATTTTGTGGAGTATCTGCTGAAATTTTTGTGTCATCACCTTCAATTAAATCCCACAAATCTTGCCCTTGTAGATAAGCTTCCATGCATAACTTCCAATAACTATAGTTATTGACAACAATCTTTTCCATAGCTACACCCATAGAAGCACCTCCACCATTCATCTCGTTGAGTAATAATATCAAACCGTATCAACTTGGCTCTGATACCAACGGTCACAATATCTCACGCTCAAAGGTGGGAATAAATATGAAATTATTATTACTCAAATAAGATAATACAGTAACAAACTGAAATAATTAACCGTTTACTGTGGCTTGTGTTTTAATAAGGTGGAGGGCTCCTATTTAAACAAAAATAAATCCTATAAATAGCTCCTACAAAAACTCTACTGAAATAAACTATTCCTCCATGAATGGCTTAACAAGTTGACTAATTCCATCTAACAATAAGTTGCACTCATTTTGACAATGATTTGTGTTTGAGTGTTGCACTAATTTTGACAATTACTTGTGTTTGAGTCATAGTAAGTAATTTTTGTTCTTTTATTGTTTTTGAAAATGTATTAGAGAAAGTTTGACTTTCAAATTTTTGTATAGCTTAGACCTCTGCTACAAAAAACATGTGTCTCTTTTGCCGAGTGGTTAAGGCGTGTGCCTGCTAAGTACATGATGTTTCCCTGTGAGAGTTTGAATCTCTCAGACGACGTGAAATAAACTTTTAATGTCGAGTTAATAAGATATTTGTATTTTTTTTCTTTTATTTTTTTTCAAAATCTATTAGAAAAAGTTTAACTTTCAAATTTTTTTATAGCTTAGATCTCTACTACAAAAGATATGTGTTGCTTTGGTCGAGTGGTTAAGGCGTGTGCCTACTAAGTACATTGGGTTTCCCCCTGAGAGTTTGAATCTCTCAGGTGATGTGAAATAAATGTTGAATTAATTAGATATTTGGTTTTTTTTTCTTTTATTTTTTTAAAATCTATTAGAGAAAGTTTGACTTTCAAATTTTTGTATAGCTTAGACCTCTACTATAAAGGACATGTGTGGCTTTGGCCGAGTGGCTAAGGCGTCTGCATGCTAAGTACATGGGGTTTCCCCGAGTTCAAATTTGTTAGGTGACGCAAAATATAATTATAATTCTGAATTAATTAGATTTGGCTGAGTGGTTAAGGCGTGTGCCTGCTAAGTACATGGTATTTATCCGCGAAAGTTTGAATCTTTCAGGCGACCTGAAATAAAATTATAATTCTGAATTGGAACCTCTCTTGACATATCCGAAATACATTAAATATTTAAATTTTTTCTAAAATTTCTTACCCCTTTTTGGGACTCTATCCTTTCTTTTTACTATTTTGAAATTCTTTTCCTATAAATAATTAAAAATCTGAAAAGTTTTTAAAAATTAGGAAAATGACATTTTTGCCCTTCATGCTTAAGTTCTCCAAATGCCTAAGTCCTTCTATTTCTTGTCAAGGGTGGGTAAATCTAAAAGCCAAAGGATGAGAGAAAATGAAATCCTCAAAGGGATTAAGACAAACGTACCTATGGCAGCATGAAAACAATTGGGGGTGACACTCGAGGAAAAGATCATGTCACACCCGAATAAAGGAGGGTACATGAATGAAGTGAGAGGGATCCGAATGAGAGTACTTCTAAAGATATAATGACTAAGAAACTTAAAAGTTACCATCTTTACCAAAATGGTGCACTTTCCTTCGGTAGGTTCAACAAAGAAATTCTAAAATTAAGTATGCTTTCCTTGGAAATGTTTTTTATGTTGTGTGACCTTGGAGAAATATTTTTAGAAAGCATGTGAATGAAGATAAAGCATGCTCAAAGAATTTGCGTCAGTTTGTGGGGATAACCTTCACTCTTAGAAGTGAGAAACAAATACTATGACCATGTTGCAGTAGAATGTTGGGGCCATCAAATGCTAAATCCAGATTTCAAATTTGGGATTCAAAATTCTAATTTGAATCTTAGACATGTGTAGGTTAACATGACATCAATGAAAAATAAAATAGTTTAAATAAGTTGTATAAGGAGGTAATCTAATTCTAGTTTTATCTCTTGGTTGATCCAAATTTTGTACAAGAAGGTGTTAATCTCTTTGATTCAAGAGTTCTTGCTTCAACAAAAGCTTGGATCGCTGGGCTGAGAATTATGGTTTCCTTATCACCGGTTCTCACAATTTTCTTTATGGTTCCAGAAATTAGACTTCAAGATGGATCTATTAAAGATAATTTGGAGCAACCGAATACCAAAAGCTCAAGAACAAAGGACCCGAATGTCAACGTCGAGGTAAGTAGTCATCTTAGACTTTTCTTAAGAAATACTTTAGAAATCATTTGGATTTCATTAGGGAACTTAAGCTAAGTATGAATTAATGGAACCATAAGTTTGTTGGGTTTTATGTCCTAAAACTCATAGTTTGTAAACAAAAACATATTATATTTTCAATAAAGTTATTATTGTTGTTTATTTAGTAAATATTGTTATTGAATAAAGTGAACTTTACGATCATTAATCTAAATGCAATAAATTAAAAACACTTTGGCTATAGTACGATTACTTGAACTATATGTAGAGACATAAGAGTGGATCAAGTTCAAGTATATAGTCAAAATGATCTATAGTATAAAGATAAGGCTGAGTACCTTATTCTGGGGATACTATGGATGCGGCCCACTTTTGTATATGATATAAACAATGTGATCACTAAATTGTACATGTGGAGACATGTGAGTGGGGGCGTCCTATGCAATGAGTATTGCATAAGATCGGACCATGAAGAAAACCACTCTCACTTTATAATGTCGTTTACTGTTGAGACTGATTTTCTTTTCCTTCGATAACCTAGGTAACTCGGTTTTAATCCTGAGCTAACCATGAACTCCTGTTTATTCGGAATTATCCTTAGATTTGCATGGGTGAGAGTGGCTCTAGTTCGCCGACTTAATAGGCCTCCCATTTCAGGAGTAAGACTGGGTGAATGGCTGGGGACGTGGGGTGAAAGATGGAATTCACTCCTACCCACTTTTAGGAATAGAAGAGAGGTAGTTCCCTTAAGCACTGACTCCAGGTCTTGAACAAGGGGCCCCACCCTCTAAGTGGCCTGAGAGGGATTCGGTTTACTAGTTGGACCACAAACCAATTGTTCATTAGAGGATTAGTGAGACATAAGGAACAAGAAGTAACTTTAGGGGTAAAACGGTAAATTGACCCAGCTCTAGTTACGAACAACCTGTGAAGGATCGACTTACTAATCATGGTTATATCAAATGGACAGAAATATATCTATAGTGAGGGGAGTGCAACTACTAGGCTAAAGTGGAGTGTCCTAGTAGTTAACGAATGTTGGTTAACCAGGTTAATGAGTTTAACCGGTTAATCTTGGATCGTTGGAGCCCATGATCTATAGGTTCATTATGTCCCTTTGCTAGCTTATATCGGACTAAACCATAGAACAGTGTGACGAGTGAGTTCGAAGTGTTCGAATTCAAATTAGGGAATATGCGCTACGATATATTTAACCACATTTTTGTTTTATTTACGAATTAAACAAAAAGAGAGAATCTGAGATATTTAAATAAGATTTAAATATCTTAATCAATTATGTGTCGGAATTGATTGGGATTGGCATTTGAATTGATATTAAATATTAATTAAATAGTTTAATTAATCATTTAATATTACTTTAATTTGAAATTGATCATTCAAATTAATTGTTGAATCAAAAATGAAGAAAGTCAAAATGTTGACTTCATTTAATAGAAAAATGCATGTTAGTGGAATTTTGGAGGTGTCAAAATTTGGTTTAACCAAATTTGCATGCTTGCCAAATAAACCCCACAAATTTGAGTGGAATTTTGAGTGTCAAAATTTGGTTAACTTCAAACATGCATGCTCGCCACATAATCCCAAACATTTGAGTGGAATTTTTAGTGTCAAAATTTGGTGATCTCAAAATTGCATGAACATGCAAACATGACTCTTTCTTTAAATAGAGTGATCATGGTACATGGAAGGACTTCTCCTTCTTGGTGAAAAACCTTGAGAAAAACCTCTCACAAACACTCCCCTTATCTTACCCCCTTGTAGTTGATTCCTTATCTTATCATTTGGTATCAGAGCTTCAGGCTCAAGATCGGATATATGTTTCCTTTGCATTTCTTCTCAATTTGATTTTTATTTATTTCATCTTTTTAGTTTTTAATCAACCCAGAGTTCAAAATTCAATCTTTGCTCTATTTAAAATTTTGAGAGGTGAGAATGGGAGCTTCATTTGTGTAACTGAGTGTAAAAAGAGTGTCCTAAAATTTCTTGAGTGTATACTCGTGAGAGAGTGTTGTGAGGTCCTTCGTATTTCCATAACTTATTTTTTGCAGCAAAGTTTCACAAATAGATTCGAGGACAAATCCTCTTGAAGAAGTGGAGAATGATATGAACCAAAAGATATCAATCATACAATATACTTCAATGAAGATGTGAAGAAAAAGTTGTCAAAATTATCAAAAGTTGTTTCAATTCATGCCACATTGAAGAAGAATGAAGTTTGATTGTTATAAATTTTGGGTGGGTTACAATTTAGAGTTTTTGTATTTTAAGACTTTTTATTAAATTTAGGCTACAATTACATAATGGTTGATTAAGGCCATTAAGTATGAATGTTACAACTCTTGGAATGCCTTTAATAGTTTCATTTTGAGGCTATATAAGCCATGTATGTTGTATTTGTAAGCAGACTTGGAAAATATAGAAAGAAGCATTTATGCTTTTCTTTAGCCAATGACTAAGTTTCTTTGCAATTCTATGTAGTTTAGGTTGCATGTAGAATCATTCAAGCTCGACATGATCAATCTTGCTTGTGGAGTGATTCGAATCTCAAACAAGTGTTCTTGCGTTGAGATATTTGATCAACAAGAATCATTCAAGCTAGACATGATCGATCTTGCTTTTGGAGTAATTCGAATCTCAAACAATGTTCTTGCCTTGAGATATTCGATCAACAACGTAATCCGAATCTTATTCCCCTTGTATTGATTCCTTATCTTATCACCATTTCACACTTTTTTTCAATAAAGAAGCTAAAATTATTGCCTCCTAGGTTGGACCTATGACTACTTTATTTTTATAAAGCTAACAATTTTCGGAGTGGTGATTAGAATTTTAATCTTTAATTGAAAATAAATGAGTTAAATTTGTTCCTCATAATTTAATGGTGCATAATTTAATAGTGCATAATTTATGGGAGGGGAAGAGATGCTCTGGGTGAACGGTATAGCAGCCTCATCTTTGGAACTAATCTCACCGATGTGGTTATCACCGGTGATTATTTTTCTCTTACCTTTTAACATTCTAATTTTTTTTAAATGGTTTACAAAATTGTATTCTTATAGGGTTATGTGTTATCCCAATTTAATAAAAAAAATTAAGGTAAATGAAAACCTAAGAAAAGTATTTATAGAAAATAAAGTTGGATTGATGACATGGTTTAGGTAACAACGGTACAATCGATCGTCAGGGATCTTCTTGGTGGGAAAAGTTTAAGAAAGGGGAGCTCAAGGTAACACGACCATATGTGATCGAGATCATGTACTTTGATCAAATCCAGATCTCAAATCTCACTTTCATCAACTCACCTTCTTGGTTAGTCCATCCCATCTATAGCAAGTTTGACTATTTCACTTCAATTCCAATATACTTGTATTTTATGATTATGCTTAAAAAAAAAAAAAAATAGTTAAAACTTGTAATAGTATATCATTCAAATTACTCCCCACTCAAAAGAATTTTGAATTATATATATACATTATTATGATTTAATTTAGTTTGGTTTGGTTGGGATAAATGTGATTATCCAAGGGCTTACCATCTTGGCTTCCGTTACCGTACCCAACATCGACGGAATCAATCCAGGTTCCCTTCTATACCTTTAAAACTTTAAGGTGCTTTTCTTCGTCAATCTCTCTCCCTAATTCTCTATTCAATTTATCCAATTCTTGTTCCAACACTCAAATCGAATACTGCTACATTGTCTCTGGTGACGATTGCATCGCCATCAAGAGTGGATGGGACCAATATGATATCAAGTTCGGAATGCAAACTGAAACCTTGTCATTTGTCGCGTCACTTGCATCTCACCAGATTCTGCAGGTATTGCCCTTGGCAGCGAAATGTTGGCGGAATTCGAAACGTCAGGATCGAAAACGTCACTGCAATCAACACACAGTCTGCTATCAGAAACTACTTATCTATAGCAGACTATACAATATTGTCGTCCATCATGCTTCCTTGGTCATTTTCATTCGAAATTACTTACTTGTTAGTCTACATTGGTAAATTTATTTCTATCTCAATTGTCATAATATTGTGTATTTTAACTATGTTCGAGACGTCTAACTGAAACATCTGACCTTCCATAGCAAAATCATTTTCATGCATATACTAGCATTTAGTAGCTTACTAAACTATAGCTTCCCATTTAAAGTACCAACTTTGCTAAACCTAAACATCATCCATACTTCAATTTACATGCAAGGTAAATCATAACATATTCTACATTAATAAACATAGAATTAATTATAATAAACATAGAATTAAGGCAACAATAATTCAGTTAACTAGAATACAGTAAATGGTGTCAAAATTCAATTATGAGTCATATTTTATAATGACCATGCAGTAACAACATACCCAATCAATGATGTTTCTTTTTTTTATCTTACGCATGACATACCTGACGGTGACGGGACATCAGCGATGGGACCATAGAACATTCACAAACTAGACATGTCTTGGTCATTCTTAGGTTCCAAAGAGGTCTACTAGGTTCCTAAAGAGGCAATGTGACTTAACACAAACTTTCAACTTAGGAATCTCTATTCTAACTCCTCAAATCTTTCTTAGTCTGGAAGCACTAGGGTTTAGACACTTGATCACCGCTTATGATCCTAGGGTTTTCAGTCTACTGGATGCGTCTTGATCTAGGTCATCATCTAACTAGCTTGACTCTAGCGCCCTAGTCTTAACTATGTGCAGATAAACACACTTTACAAGGAGAACACACAATCGATCACTTGAAGCTAAGCATAATATATCATGAAGTCCTTTTATGGACTTCGAATTTGAACGTAAATTTGAAAAACGCCAACTAAGAGATAAGATCGAATCTAGCAAGACAGGACCCCTGCAAGATCTGTTTTCCTATAAAAGACATAAAGTAAACTAATAATTTAAAAGACTAATAATTTACCAACACTGATAATTCACATGTGAGCCCTCACTGTGTGGCTGACAAGTTGTCAATCTTTGTTTTGTCTCTGATAAAGTTGTCAGGATGTAGATAAGATTTTTCTTCAGAATTTTTCATATGACTAAGCACCCAAGCTTGCCAACGGACTTACTGCGCTTCCCGCGTCTTACCACCTGGAACACAAGGGCTATTCGCTCAGCTATCACATAATCCAAATTCTTCTGATTTTCCTCTTTCCTCACGAAAATTGAGTGGCTCTGATACCATTTACAAATGCTTAATGACTTGAGCCCTTACGATTTACATGAGCTCTATCATCCTAGCTTAATTAATAACTTTCAATACATATTTTTACATAATACATATTTTTACATATCTTTACATAGAGGTACGTATTTACATGAAAAGAAAGAGTACAATAATAGGAAAAATCAAAATAAACAAGGTGCCAAAAGAAGGAAAATTGAATGGAATATGTCAGGGAACATATTCCATTCACGGATTTTTTTTTTTAATTAGTTTAACGACTATTCAGTCATTGAGATGATGATATCTACAAAGGTGGTTGTGAATCCAAAAATGGATCATTGAGATCATAGATCGTGTCTTCATCTTCTTCCTCTATAATAGAAGGAGAAGATGTTGAACCGACTGATGTGGCTTCTTGAAGAAGCTTTTGAAAATCAGCTTCCGAAGTTGTCTGGGCTAATGCGGCGAGTAGCCTCGACTTTGAATTAAGGAATTCAGAGGTCTTCTTCTTGGATAAATCCTGAAGGTGGCCATTCTCAGATAGCCAGACCTTTACCGCTTTGATGTCTGCGTGGGTATAAGTATATTTATCCCACCATTTGATTTTGATAATTTTGAAGACCTGTTTTATTTGGTCTTCGGTCTCTTTAATTTGAAAATTCCAAGTTAAAATTCAAGGAATTTGAAAATATACGCAAAAGCGCATGGTCAATGGAAATGGGATTTTGAATATGTTTTGAACAAAATAGTGGAACGATTCTTGGATTGGAACTGGAAATATATCTTTGGCTGATCCAAAGATTTTCCACCATTTGATGAACCAAAATGGGTAATGAATTTTATGAGCATTTTGGCAGAATTGAATGAACCATGAATGCTCGTAATTTTGATACCAAATGACATTGAACCATGCCATCTGATAGTCTCTGTATGAGTAAGAATGAGGAACAAAAGGTTTTGAGAATGTCTTTTTTGTGTATGGGTCTTGATTCCAATACGTCGGATTCATGACTTTAAAAATTTTTAATTTTGAATACGCGATTTTCGAAGGATCATCGCGACTCGGAATATGAGTAATTTCGATGGACTTTGTGTCGACTAGAATGAATTCATAAAACCTTCTGGTTTTATGAAGATCTTCTAGGATATAAAAGAATCCCAATGGATAGGCTTTTTTAACGACTTCGCCAATTTTCGGGTCGTCGTATTCTGGTTCTACCAGAGCTTCTGGTATAGACACAGATTTTTGAAAATAGGTTTTGATTTCAGGAACTGGAGAAAAACGAACGGGAACAACCGCGTCCGAGTAGGTCGAGGGGACAGAAGGTCCCTTTGAAGTGGAAGAGACAGTGGGTCTCGATGGAGTAACGGCAGATGGCCGTGTTGAAGAGGCTGAAGGCCTCGTCGGAGTGATAACCTCCGCCTGTTTTTGAGAAAGCTTTGCTTTAGATCTGGTCACCAATGTGAAGCCAGAATCCATTGCATAGCTATCAGATGTCATTGGAGTAGGTGTGCTTGAAGAAGCATTGGGCTTCTTCCCTTTTTCTATCACTTTCTTTCCGGTCATTGCTGGGAGATGGAGATGGGTTAGGGAGAATTTTTCTTTGAGAGTAAGAACTCTCTTCAGAGGTAATCTGCCAAGGGGTTTTCGATCCCTTTTATAGGCAAAATCTGAAAGTCGAAGCAAGATAAAATGGCTTGCCATCTAGCAAAAATTTGTTTAGACACAAGATTCTTGACATCTTTTTCTAAAACAAATTTAGATGCCCTTGAGTCGGTTTTGATAACAAAACTTTTGTTAATCAAATCACTTTGAAATTTTTGTACACAAAGTACTATTGAAAGTATTTCTTTCTTTACTGTTGAGTAATTTTTTTGAGTAGAATTCCATATTCCAGAATGGAAACGGACAATGGATTCTTTCTTGTCAAGGGACTGTTTTAGGATTCCTCCATATCCAATATCGGATGCGTCGGTCTCCACTATTTAACTAGCCCTTGGGTTTATCAGCGATAAACACGGAATTGACTTGACAAGGGATTTGATTTTTTAGACTGTTTTGGTATGTTCTTCAGTCCAGGGCTTTGGATTCTTTTTGAGTCTCTCAAAAAGTGGCTTGCAGATGGGTCTGATATTTTGAAGGAAATCAGACACATAATTGAGACATCCCAAAAATCTTTGTAGTTGGGTCTTATCTGTAATTTGATCCGGAAAGTTTGAGGCAAACTCAATGGACCTTTGAATGGGTTTTATTAGACCCAAATGAATTTCAAATCCCAGAAAACGGATTTTTGTTTGAAAAAGTTTAATTTTGGGTTTAGACACAACTAAACCGTTTCTTTTGACTGTCGTCAAAAATGTTTGAAGATGCTTAAAGTGTTGATCGATGTTTTGAGAAAAAATTAGAACATCGTCAATATAAACAATTGAAAAGTCTTGAAAAGGATTGAAAATATCATTCATAATCTTTTGAAATTCGGATGGAGCGTTTTTTAGCCCAAATGGCATAACGTTCCATTCGTATTGTCCAAAAGGGACATTAAAAGCCGTTTTGTACTTGTCTTTTTCTGAAATCTGGATTTGCCAAAATCCTGATTTCATGTCAAATTTTGAAAATATTTTTGCATTAAATCTGATTTATTTGGAATTGGATATCTAATCCATTCCAAAACCTTATTTAAGGGTTTGTAGTTAATTACCAGTCGCGGGACTCCACGTTCCTTTTCTGCCTGGTTGTTGACGTAAAAAGCCGCACATGACCAGGGGCTCTTTGATGGTCTAATAAGGCCTTTCTGCAAAAGATCATTAATTTCTGCTTTGCAGAATATTAGTAATTCTTTATTCATTTGAATAGGTCGGGCTTTCGTAGGAATATTTTTCTCCTCGAAAGCTTTGATATAAGGAAGATCAACTATATGTTGTTTCCTATTCCAAAAGGCATTTGGGATATTCGAACAAACTTCTTTTTCTAATTGAGTTTGTAAAGTTTTGATTTTAAACTGGACAGCTTTGTTTTGAATTTGTTCTTCTATTCTTTTGAATGAAATTTCTTCTTTCAAAAAAGAAATTTGTTTTTCTTTATAATTTAATACATTTATTGATTGAATAATTGTATTCTTTTGAAGGTTATTTATTTCGCTAATCCTTATGGGGGAAAGAAAGTTAAATTTTATCTTCCTTCCTAAGGCTTTTGATTCTAACCCTTTTTCAGTTATTCTAAAAGGATATAATTGAGTAATGAAAGGAGTACCTAGGATTAGTTCTTGTCCTAAGTCTTTCACTAGAAGGAAGGAATTTACGAAGCAAATTTCATCATTGCAAACATGAACTTTTGATAGTTTGTAATTAATTTTGAGTTTGTTGTTGTTAGCACCTCTAAGGCCCTCACTAGTTTTTTCAAAATACTTTGTAGGTATTAGTCCTTCTTGAATGCAATTTTGATCGGCTCCAGTATCTATGAGAGCCTTTAGTGTGATTTTGAAATCATAAATTTTTAAGGTAACGAGAGCGTACCATTTTTGAAATTGAGAAGTGGTGATGGCTCCAACGAAGGAACTTTGAAAATCTTCTTCATCCAGGTTCGGTTGCGCCGTTTCCTTTTGTGCTGGCAGCCTTTCCTGAAGATTGAGAATTTCTTGACGAAGCGTATAGGATTCTGACCTGGTTTCAGATCTTAGCGCCTGTACTTCTTGTTTGAGATTATTAATCTCTCTTTGTCTTGAGTAGTGAGTTCCCTCGGTTTCAAATCTTTGGAGAACAGATTGGAGTCTGTAGGGATTTCTTTCTTCTCTTTCAGTTGGCTTAAAGATTGTCATGGCATTCCTAAGTCGTTGAGCAATCTTCTGTTGAATTTCTGGATCTTGAACCTTTTCTACTACTTCGAGTAGAATTTCTTGATCCTTGGTAAGGACATTTATGCATCCTTCGCACGTCCTTTTTCCTTCTTGTTCTGATTCGTATTCTGTGCTAGAATATGAATCAGATTCTTCTTGAAGTTCGAGGATTTCTCCCTCGCTTGATTGCTCTGAGTCGGTTAGGGTCAGTCGTAATAGCTGATTTTTCAGCTCTTGATCTATATCCAACTCATTGATCTTTCCTCTGATTGGACACTTGTTAGCATAGTGTCCTTCTTCACGACATTTGAAGCAAGTTTGCTTTTTCTTTCCTCTATGGGTTTTTGTAGGAATATACTTCCTTCTTGAATATGTTGGCTTCTGAGACTGCACGGGTTTACTCCGATATGTTTCTCTAGGCCTGTATGAATGATAAGGTTTTGGATGCGTCTTAACCTTCTTTCGTCTGGAGGTTGAAGGAGCTTCTATTCCCTTGCATCCATATTGATCGCAAAATCTACCAAGCTCTTTTCTGTTTGATATCGAAGAATTGAGCTTGTTTTGAATCTTTGACTCATTACAAAGTCTGAGCCCTTCTTCTATGATGAAGGATGCTATGGATCCGTATGACAAAGTTTTCCATGGAATTGTTCCATTGTACTTTGTCTTAAGACCATCTTTGATCCTCCTTGAGAAGTGTTTTGGTAGTCCATTGACGAAATTCTCTTTCCAGAATTCCAACGAACTATCTGTTCTAATAAGAACTTTGCTGAAGTACATGTCTTTGTACCACCTGAAATCACCTAAGGTAGGGCATTTCAGATTCATGAGTATTTCGGCGGATCTCTCCTGGTATTTTAGAGGGTCGCCGACGAAGAATTCTATGAGGGTATATATGAGGGTGTTGACAGCATCCTCTACCCTTTCATGTTGTACCTCGGTCCTAGTTGATGGACCTTCTTCTTTGATAATTTGAGTAGTTGGTCTAATGACATAGTGGTTTAATATCTGTTGGCGGGTTGTTTCGTCGAGATATTTGTCCCACCAATCCTTGAGTTGCCCGGTAAATCCGGTTACTAAAACTTGAGCTATCTGATGGTCGGATTTATGGCCTTGTAATTTATACGCGCCTGCGGCCATCATCATCTCATTGACAACATTCATTATCAGATAGTCAGACAATCCATCGATATTCCATTCATAGATTGCTAAACCATCGTAATGAGCTTGAGTTTGTAGTGTCTTTTCTTCAAACTGGATATCCGGAAAAGACGGTTGAGGATACCAGTTTTTCTGATTACTGGCATTATTTTGACTTCTTCTAGAGATCCTTTCAATTCGATTGTAGAAAGGTTCTTCTCTCTCATTTGCAATCTCGTCTTCGAATTCTTGGTTCTCGTCGTCATTGTTAACGACATTGACAGATGAATCTTGAGGCGTCATGGCCGGATTTAATATCCTATCTAACTTTTCTTCTATCTTGGCCATCGCAGCCTCTTCTTTTGAAATCCTTTTTGTACAGATTTCGAGATTTGCCGGTCTGAGTATTGGTATTGACTCATCAACCTTTGGTACAGAGCTGCTTGCCTGTTCCTGCTGACTACCTGATTTCTTTGAGATTTTTCCCTCGATACTTTCAAGTTGAGTAGCGATCGTGGATAAAATCTTATTTGAATAATTGTTTTGATGCTGGATATTCTTGATATCCTTTAGGGTCGGATTACCCTTTTCTAGTCCTTCCGGAATATGTTTGAAAGGGCTAGCTTTGACCTTTTCTCCATAGTAGTTGTCGAATTCGACTTCTTCTAACGGAGGATGTTTCGAATATACCTCGCCTCTTTTGGTAGTCTTCCAACTCCTCTGGGTCAAGGTGCATACCTGCAGAATATTTTCTTCAAACCATTCGAAGAATGGTTTATTTTCTTTGATGGCTTCCATATGAGAATACCACTGAGCTCTTAATTCATTTCGCTCAGCCTCTTTGTAGGTTTGGAAGAAGGCATTTCTTTTTGAAGAGTTGGTAGTTGACATAAAATCTGCTTTCAAAAATTCTTTGTCTATCTGGAAATCAGCTGTAATGACATTTAGCTGGCTTTCGTAGACGGATTGAGTATCCATATCCGTATGGGTTGGAGACCTTGAGCCATCTTCATAGTGGATTGACGCCCTTTTTTGATCATAACTGACCTCTTTTACCTTTAAGGGGTCATACATTGATCTTGATATTCCTGAAGTACTTGGTCTAGAACTCAGGAATTCTTTTACTTTCGACTCTGACGAAGGTTCTTCGCTGAATTTTATTTCAACGCTTCCATCGTCATGTTCGATGATTTGGACTGGGTTTTGAGATTCTTTCCTCTTTGGAAGATTTGCATCTTCTATTTTCCAGAGAGTGCTTCTGGTTATTTGATCCCAAGAGAGTGTTTTTGGGACAGTCACTGATGATTTTCCAATATTTGCTTCTATGAGCATAGTCGATCCTTTTGGTGAGGATCTTAATGCTCTTGGAGAAATGTTTGTATTCATGAGCTTATAATAAACCCTGAATATGACGACTGAAGAATGAGTTTCAGCCTTGATGTTTAAATTTTTTGACTGTAAATCTAGCATGAGAGCTGATAATATGTGTGGGTCGTGGAGAGACAGAGTAAAGTTTGGATAACAATTGAAATAGACTGGTCCATTCTCTAAATTGGATTGAACCATTCCCAACAAGGAATTTGAAAAATCTTCATGTCTCTTATCTCGTAAGGAGATAAGGACTGGGATATCTAATCCAAGTCTGAACAATGGTTTTACCGCGACTTGGACAAGACCGACATGGAGATAGTTAAACTCTTCACGATGTTGGAGTATAAGAGATCTTGAAAAAAGATTCAGAGATTCCCTATTGCTATGAATTGGGATGTTCTTCTCTGAGAATTTGATGCATGATCTTTGAGTAAAATTGAAGGTTGAAATTTGGTAGATAGTTTTAGGATCTACCTTTGGAATAGTCCAATTTTTGAGTTGATCTTCGATTCTAGCAATCTGGTATTCTTGATTGACAGTATTTGAGATTTTGAGATTTTCTCCCCTTCGATGTTCATTTGAACTTTCTTCTTCATCGGTAGAGCATTTGAGATGACTTGATTTTCTGAGCTTTCTAAGAAATTCGTTCATAAGATAGATAAGATAAGAGTAGGATGATTTTTCTCTGAATTGTTTAATTGATATTCAAGAGAGAGCTATCGGCCGATCGATGCTCTCCTTACATTGATGAAGTCCTTTTATGGACTTCGAATTTGAACGTAAATTTGAATATAAATATCCACGAGTATGAGTTACCTAGAGTAACAAAGGGATGAGACTAGAGGGTTGTGTCAGAAGAGACATTACGATGGATTTAGAGGGACCTCATGCATTTTGTATGTTCATAAGCATAGGGCTACTTCCCCTAGAGATGATGAGTGCGGACACGCACCTTATGATGAGCGCGAATGCGCACAGGTGCGAAAGCACACAGATGAGGGTGTTCATGAGGCGCATGACACTATGGGGTTCCGCTGACCTCCGGACGTCGCTACAGATTAGCTTGACCAGAGGGTCCAGGGGGTGTGCGAGCGCCCTGGGGACTCACATTCGCACGTGTGAGTCGTGTGTAGGGAAGTACTACACATCCAATTTGTCCGAGACTGGAGGCCACCCCTAAGATGATTAGAGATAGGTCCCTATTCATGATTGCATGTGTTTGCATTAGCATGGCCCCTATAGTGGGGCCACTTACTGAGTATTCTTTGAAATACTCAGGCCGTGTGCCACATCATTTTTTTCAGGTAAAGGCAAGGCGCACTTGTACGGATGACGGCGGCATCGCGAGCAGAGACTGTGGCACGTGCATAGGGTAGACTCATATTTGAATTTCTAGTCTTAAGTTAGAATAGGTTGTTTTGCATTTCATTGTTTTAAATTATTTTGTATTTGTTTTTGTTTTCTCTAAATGTCAGTATTTCATATTTAAACACGTAAGACCATGGCTGTGTTTTCCAGAGAAGAAGTTGTTTTAAACGTTTTTTTTTTTTTTGAAGTTTACGTTATCAGTTATATTCATGTAAGAGTTATATTTCCGCATTATAGATGAGCATGAGACGTTAGTAGCGACTCTGACTATGTGGAAATTTAGGGTCGTTACAGTTATAATATTATATTCTCTTGGTACAAATAATAATAATTTCTCAAATCTTCCATTTTCCTTCTCTATGTTGTACCACTTTTGTTTCTCCTCTCTCTCTTCTTTTTCTTTCATACCAATCACTATGCAATTATAAAATAATATTCAATCAATTCTGTTTTCTTTCTCCTCCATAGTATGACTCAATTAACAGAAGCCATTTTCAATTTTTATTTATTTATTTTCTTCTCTTTCCTAAAAACTACTCTCATTAACAGAACCCATTTTGTATTCTATTTTCTTCTCTTTCCTTTATGTTTTCTTCTCTTTCCTAAAAACTACTAACTGAACCTATTTTCAATCTATTCTGTTTTCTCCTCTCTCCCGAATGACTATCCAATTCGTATCCAATTCAAGAAGTCATTTTCAATCTATTTTTTCCTCAGTAATAATGCATATGATTTTCTTTCCTAAGAATGATGATTCAATTTAGATGCAATTCACAAACCCATTTTCAATCAATTTTGATTTTCGATCCGATATCCAAAAATCTAAATAATTGAAAAAGAGATCTAAGATAACTTTTCTATCTCTGTTAAAAGATAAAAGAGAAGAGATCTAACTTACGGATTACTTTTCCATCTCTTTCCATTCCTATTAAATCTGCTTGAAGTGAAGGCCATCTCCAATTCTTCTCTCCCAAAATCTGTGATCTTTCCTTTGTTTCTTTCTCTCATTTTTTCCTTCTCAAAAGATAAAAGGAAAGGAGATCTAACTTACCATTACTTTTCCATCTCTTTCCATTCCTATTAAATCTGATTGAAGTGGAGGTCATCTCCAATTCTTCTCTCCCAAAATCTGTGTGATCTTTCCTTCTTCGTTTCTTTCTCTGATTTTTCCCTTTTTTTTGTTTCTGTTTGGTTTCTTTTTTTTTTTTCTTTTTTGCAGATCATTTTGAGGAGGTGTCGGGGAGATATTTCGGGAAGGGGAGAGAGAGAGTGATAATTTACTTTTTTTTTTTTTTTTTTTTTTTTTTTTTTTATATTTATTATTTACTTATTCTTATTATTATCTCTTTTTTTTTTCTTTTTTTTTCCGGGTCGTTACAAGTGTCTTCTCCACTATCCTCCGGCCTTAGAACGGGATTGTGGAATCCGGTGAGTGACTAAACTTGGGAGGAATTTTGTATATATGAAGAGAGTGTTTGTGAGAGGTTTTTCTAAGGTTTTTCACCAAGAAGAAGACCTTCCATGTACCATGATCACTCTATTTAAAGAGTCATGTTTGCATGTTCATGAAAATTTGAGATCACCAAATTTTGACACTTAAAATTTCACTCAAATGTTTGGGATTATGTGGCAAGCATGCATGTTTGAGTTAACCAAATTTTGACACTCAAAATTCCACTCAAACGTGTGGGGTTTATTTGGCAAGCATGCAAGTTTGGTTAAACCAAATTTTGACACCTCAAAATTCCACTGACATGGACTTTTCCATAAAATGAAGTCAACATCTTGACTTTCTTCATTTTAATTTAACAATTAATTTGAATAATGAATTTCAAATTAAAGTAACATTAAATAATTAATTAAACTATTTAATTAATATTTAATATTAATTCAAATGCCAATCTCAATCAATTCCGATACATAATTGATTAAGATATTTAAATCTTATTTAAATATCTCAGATTCTCTCCTTTTGTTTAATTCGTAAATAAAACAAAAATGCGGTTAAATATATCGTATATATGTAGCGCATATTCCCTAATTTGAATTCGAACACTTCGAACTCACTCGTCACACTGTTCTATGGTTTAGTCCGATATGAGCTAGCAGAGGAATCTAATGGACCTATAGATCATGGGCTCCAACGATCCAAGATTAACCGGCTAAACTCATTAACCTTGTTAACCAACATTCGTTAACTACTAGGACACTCCACTATAGCCTAGTAGTTGCACTCCCCTCACTATAGATATATTTCTGTCCATTTGATATAACCATGATTAGTAAGTCGATCCTTCACAGGTTGTTCGTAACTAGAGCTGGGTCAATTTACCGTTTTACCCCTAAAGTTACTTCTTGTTCCTTATGTCTCACTAATCCTCTAATGAACAATTGGTTTGTGGTCCAACCAGTAAACCGAATCCCTCTCAGGCCAATGAGAGGGTGGGGCTCCTTGTTCAAGACCTGGAGTCAGTGCTTAAGGGAACTACCTTTCTTCTATCCCTCAAAGTGGGTAGGAGTGAATTCCATCTTGCACCCCACGTCCCCAGCCATTCACCTAGTCTTACCCCTGAAATGGGAGGCCTATTGAGTCGGCGAACTAGAGCCACTCTCACCCATGCAAATCTAAGGATAATTCCGAATAAACAGGAGTTCATGGTTAGCTCAGGATTAAAACCGAGTTACCTAGGTTATCGAATGAAAAGAAAATCAGTCTCAACAGTAAACGACACTATAAAGTGAGAGTGGTTTTGTAATAGCCCAAAAATAAATAAAGAAATAAAGAATAAAAATAATTATAAAAATAGTTAAAATTATAATAATAAAAAAATAAATTTAATTAATTAATTAATTTAAAAAAATAAAAAATAAAAAAATAAACCTTTCCCCATCTCTCCCCACTAACCTCTCATCCCTTCCCACAATTATCTCTCATCTGCCATGTACGCTGCAAAAAAGAAACAGAAAATCTGACAAAAAAAAAAAAAAGAAAGAAACAGAAAATAACCATCGTCAGATTTGAGGAGAAGTATTTGAACAGATTGAAGATTTAGAGATTTTTGTCAGTTATTATGGTAAAATTTTATTTCAGAACTCCTTTTCCTTTATACTTATGCTTATAAGATATTAATTTAGGATCAAATCTTCTTTCCTATCTTACCGTATGTAATAATCAGATCCTATGTTCAATTAATTAGATTTTTTTTAGCATTGGAAGTTATAGGAAATAAGGTTAGAATCAATATAATTTTAGCTGACACATCCATAAATCTGTAAGATAGTAGCCAAATTAAAATTGGCCAATAATATCGATTTACAGAAGGAAAATAAATATAGAATGAGAGTAATATCTTATTTACAGATGTTTACAACACTGAGAATCTATTTACATAATGGGAATGAAAATAATTACCATGAGGGAGGAGGGAAGATTGAGGGAAGATTTGTTAAACAGAATTTAAAAATATAACAGGAGATATCAGAGGGCATGAAACTCCATTAAATTCTGTCTAACGGTGAATATAAGAATTTTAACAAGGTAAATTAGAGAAATAATTGTATAGAGTTCAAACTTGAAAATGATGTTATGGGCTCACATAGGTTGACTTGGATTTCAAAGGACGGAATCGAACTTTCAGTAAGGATATATACGTGACAACGACTTAAGCTAGCCAGGTAAGTGACCTTACTATCGGCAAGGTTATATTTGATGTTGACACGTGCCCTGTGGTTCTGCACGTGTCATATATATTGATATGTGTGAATTGTCTGAGGATCGATATGCTTCCTATATGTTATGTTATGTTATGTTATTATATGTGGATTGTATGATAATAATTATGGTACGATGTGCTCTAGGAGATGTTTGAGATAGGGTACGAGAAGGATGCACAAAACGAAATGTAACGATAGGAGTAAGATACGTTCATAAAATGTTAGACTTAGGTTACATACCGGAGTGCTATGGATAGGAGAGATTGATGAAAGAATACGGTTGGGTTATGGGTAGAAAGGGATAGGTTTGTGATAGATTGATAGAACGATATCGTTAGGGTACGTTCTTGTGACGATATGACCAAGGTACGTCACGTAATGATATGTCTGTGATAGGTATAGGAACGTTAAGGCTATGGTAAGTTAGAGAACGATATGACTATGAAGTGTTTACGTTATGACTTGGTTATGATATGATACATTGTATGCTAGATTATTGTGCTTAAGTACGAAATCATGTGAACGTGAATGTATGTTATTTATGTTGCTTAGTTGATGTGATATGAATGCATGTGACGATGTGTGACCCTTGTACGATTATGGCTTGTTGTATGAGTATTGGAATGTAACTGAATGAATTGTATGACATGAAATACGGTAAATTGCATGATACATAACCCCGGTAGGAATATGTATGATATGTAACAGAATGAGAAAGAGAATGACATGTAAGCATGAAAACGTGACACGGGGTTATGTTCATTAAATGATGACTGTAGGACTAGTGGGACCTCATGCATATTGTGTGATCATGCATTTCGGGGGATACCCCTATCCCATCACGAGGGTACGGACGCATACATCCAAATGGCAGGACAACGATCGTTATGCCCTGCATAGCGCTGCCGTGACGGTTTTAGTTTTAATGGGTCCTGATGGGCCCCCAGAGCATGCCCACCGGCTAGGGATAGTGGCCCAGCGGTGTGCGAACTAGCTGGTGAGCTCATACTCGCACGTATGGGCTGCGTGAAGAGTATATGGTACACGTCCACGATTATCTGTTAGGATTACACCGTAGGGAAAATGAAACGAAACGAAACGAAAAAGAAACGAAACGAAAAAGAAACGAAACGAAACGAAACGAAATGAAACGAAACGAAAGATAGGTCCCATCATTTCATTGCATGTGATTGTTGCATTTAACCCCAATAGTGGGGTCACTTACTGAGTATTTCTTTAAATACTCAGGCCATGTGCTACTACATTTTTCAGGTTAAGGCAAGACATTCCTGTACGGCTGACGACGGCATCGCAACTCAAGATCATGGCACATGCATAGGATAGTGGTATTTATTTTCTTAGACTTAGGATAGAATAGGATGTTTTAAACTTAAACGCTTATTTATTTTATTTCGGGTCTTTTGTTGTGTCGTTTTAAAGATGTTTTCGAAACACGTAAGTCCATGGCTGTGTTTTTAAGTTAAAGGTTATGTTTTATGGAATTTAAATGAAGTCTTCCGCATTCAATGTTTATGGTATGTATACAGTAGCGACCTTAAATTAAGTAGAAAATTTCGGGTCGTTACAAGTTTTCTTCATGGTCCGATCTTATGCAATACTCATTGCATAGGATGCCCCCACTCACATGTCTCCACATGTACAATTTAGTGATCACATTGTTTATATCATATACAAAAGTGGGCCGCATCCATAGTGTCCCTAGAATAAGGTACTCAGCCTTATCCTTATACTATAGATCATTTTGACTATATACTTGAACTTGATCCACTCTTATGTCTCTACATATAGTTCAAGTAATCATACTATAGCCAGAGTGTTCTTAGTTTATTGGATTTAGATTAATGATCGTAAAGTTCATTTTATTCAATAACAATCTTTACTGAATAAACAACAATAATAACTTTATTAAAAATAGAATATGTTTTTTTTTACGAACTATGAGTTTTAGGACATAAAACCCAACACTACATGCACCATATTTATGTGATATCACTATGTGATGTATAGATTGTGTTGACTATCGATTGTTTATGTTATGTGATGTATGAATTATGTTGACTGTTGACTGTTTATGTTATGTGAAGTTATAAATGATATGTTAGTAATATATGCCATGAAAATGTTGATCGATGCCATGTATACACGTAGTATTCTCGAGTCATGTCATGAAGTGCTTATGGAACTGGAATGTATTTTCATATTATGTAATATGTCATGTGATATGCCATATAATGTAAGAAATGCATATGTGAGGTCGGCAATGCTTATTTAGTGTCATGTTAGATATTTTAAGGGACCTCATGCATGTATGTATGTCACTTGTATCGGCATTCTTCCCCTTTATGATACGAAAGAAGGAATTACGATATTTATATTCGCCATGATATCATGCGGGCCCTTTTCTGTTCTGTGGTGTCCGGCGACGTGTATCACGTGTGCCCGACCAAGTCAGGCCTAGGGGGTATGTATACGAGCCCTCCTGGTGGGTCCATGTACGCGTACATGGGCCGTGTGTGAAGGAGTACCACACACCCAACCCTACCCGGAATAGAAAAGCGTCCAAGGCTATGTAAAGTTTACGAAAAGTTAGGTCCCCCTTATATGTTGCATGTGTTTGCATTTCTAACCCCAACAGTGGGGTGACTTAATGAGTATTTCATAAAATACTCAAGCCATGTGCTACCTACATTTTTAAGGTAAAGGCAAGACGCCAATATACGGTTAACGGCTGAGCTCAAGACACCATAGAAGTTGGACAGGGAATATTTTTAGGAGTTTACGTCTATTTCACTATTTTAAGTTATTGAATATTGTTTTATTTAGATTTATTTTGAATTCAGTTACCGAAGGTTTTATTTTGGGAGATAGGTTTGTTTTTGGATTTGTGAATCTATATGAAAGACTTTGTTATGTTTTTTGAAGGTTATTTATGATAAGCTTACGCGTAATGAATTATGTATGCATGGGTGACATCAGCCTTGAAAATAGGTCCAAGAGTAACATGTGGTCGATTGAAATGTTGTAACTCTCATCCCCACCAATACTAGGCCAATATCTAATTGCAACTTAAAACCTTAAAAATAATAATCTAAAATTAAAAAATTAAACTTTCTAAATCTAAACATATATATCCCTTCAAGTTTGTATGGTAGGATCAAAATACTTTATTTTATATCATTAAATGTTTAATTTTTATTTTATTAGTACAACAACAATAGGATCCGAACCTCTTATTCCAAATAAGAGAACGTATATAAATTACTATGACATTAAAGTCATGTTAGTGGCATTTTTAAACTAAAACACCTAAATTAGAAATAATTACTGCGAAACTACGAGATCTTTCGTTCTTGCAACCTCCAGTTTGTCAACCTCCACCAATCTAACTACAAAGCCGCATGTTTCATGCTCACTAAACATGTTTGATATATCACCCACGAGCCATTTCACTACTTCAAAGTATGTAAAAACGTGTTTGACTTCCTACTTTAATTTTGTATGATTCATGATTATAAAAAAAGTCTGTCTAAGCATGATTAGAACGGCTATATTGAGAATAGACATTATATGTAAAGTTATGAATTTATATATCCTTGTTTCATCCATGTCTAGCCTGGTTTTACTATTGAAATTTGTCATATGTCTAAAATTTCATGAGCAAAAGAATTCAGGGGTAGGTTTGCGGCTCATGTGCTTCACCTTAAAATACTTAACTTTAACTTCATCTTTCTCACTTTGTTCAAGACTTGCTTCCTTCCATCAACTAGATCAATATTTAATCCATTTCTTGCACTACATTGTCCTCTGAGTAACAATAATTTATTTTTATATCAATACTTTAATTTCATATTTACATATTTTATAGTGGCGCAATTTTCTTTCGACACTACCACTTTTAATGTAACGACCCGAAATTTTCTACTTAATTTAAGGTCGCTACTGTATACATACCATAAACATTGAATACGGAAGACTTCATTTAAATTCCATAAAACATACCTTTAACTTAAAAACACAGCCATGGACTTACGTGTTTCGAAAACATCTTTAAAATGACACAACAAAAGACTCGAAATAAAATAAATAAGCGTTTAAGTTTAAAACATCCTATTCTATCCTAAGTCTAAGAAAATAAATACCACTACCCTATGCATGTGTCATGATCTCGAGTTGCGATGCCGTCGTCAGCCGTACAGGAATGTCTTGCCTTAACCTGAAAAATGTAGTAGCACATGGCCTAAGTATTTAAAGAAATACTCAGTAAGTGACCCCACTATAGGGTTAAATGCAACAATCACATGCAATGAAATGATGGGACCTATCTTTCGTTTCGTTTCGTTTCATTTCATTTCGTTTCGTTTCATTTTCCCTACGGTGTAATCCTAACAGGTAATCGTGGACGTGTACCATATACTCTACACGCAGCCCATACGTGCGAGTATGGGCTCACCAGCTAGTTCGCACACCGCTGGACCACTGTCCCTAGCCGGTGGGCATGCTCTGGGGGCCCACCGGGACCCATTAAAACTAAAACCATCACGACAGCGCTATGCAGGGCATAACGATCGTTGTCCTGCCATTTGGATGTACGCGTCCGTACCCTCGTGATGGGATAGGGGTATCCCCCCATATGCATGATCACACAATATGCATGAGGTCCCACTAGTCCTACAGTCATCATTTAATGAACATTACCCCGTGTCACGTTTTCATGCTTACATGTCATTCTCATTCTCATTTCGTTACATATCATACATATTCCTAGCGGGGTTATGTATCATGCAATTTACCGTATTTCATGTCATACAATTCATTAAGTTACATTCCAATACTCCTACAACAAGCCATAATCGTACAAGGGCCACACATCGTCACATGCATTCATATCACATCAACTAAGCAGCATAAATAACATACATTCACGTTCACATGATTTCGTACTTAAGCACAATAATCTAGCATACAATGTATCATATCATAACCAAGTCATAACGTAAACACTTCATAGTCATATCGTTCTCTAACTTACCATAGCCTTAACGTTCTTATACCTATCACAGACATATCATTATGTGACGTACCTTGGTCATATCGTCACAAGAACGTACCCTAACGCTATCGTTCTATCAATCTATCACAAACCTATCCCTTTCTACCCATAACCTAACCGTATTCTTTCATCAATCTCTCCCATCCATAGCACTCCGGTGTGTAACCTAACTCTAACGTTTCATGAACGTATCTTACTCCTATCGTTACATTTCGTTTTGTGCATCCTTCTCGTACCCTATCTCAAACATATCCTTGAGCACATCGTACCATAATTATTATCATACAAACCACATATTATGTAACATAACATAACATATAGGAAGCATATTGATCCACAGACAATTCACACATATCAATATATATGACACGTGTAGAACCACAGGGCACGTGTCAACATAAAAAAATAACCATGCCGATAGTAAGGTCACTTACCTGGATAGCTTAAGTCGTTGTCACAAATATATCTTTAATGAAAGTTCGATTCCGTCCTTTGAAATCTGAGTCAACCTATATGAGCTCATGACATCAGTTTACTCTAATTTACATTGGATCTTAAAATTTTGATTTTTTCTGTTGGACAAAATTTAAGGAAGCTCACTACCCTCTTTCTGTTGGACAAAATTTAAAGAAGCTCACTGCCCTCTTTCTGTTGGACAAAATTTAAAGAAGCTCACTCTGATGAAAATTCTGAATGTTTTCTGTTACACAAAATTGAAAGAAGCTCACTGTCGTCTCATATTTCCTATTATTGTTAAATACTATTTAACAAATCTTTCCTTACTCTCCCTTCCTCTCTCCTAATCTTTTTCATTCTCTAAATAGGTTTTAAAATTGAAAGGAGCTCACTGCCGCCTGATATTTCCTTTTTATTGTTAAATACTATTTAACAAATCTTTCCTCAATCTCCCTCCCACTCTCTCTCTAATCTTTTTCATTCTGTAAATAGGTTTTTCAATTGGGTAAACTGATATTACTGACCAATTTCCTACAATCTTATAGTTTATAGATTTGCCACCTAGAATTTTATTGAATCTAACTTATAACCTTATTTTGTATAATTAAAATGCTAACAAAAATCTAATAATTGTATATGGATCTGATTATTACAGATTGGATCCTAAATTAATTTCTTATCACCATAACTATAAAAGAAAAGGAAATCTGAGATAGGATTTTACAGTAATAACTGACAAAAATCTTTAATTTCTTATCACCATAACTATAAAAGAAAAGGAAATCTGAGATAGGATTTTACGGTAATAACTGACAAAAATCTTTAAATCTGCAATAGCCTTCTTCTCAGATCTAACCATTGTTATTTTTCTGTTTTTTTTGGCAGGTGGAATGGAGGAGAGATAATTGTGGGAAGGGACGAAGGGTTAGGAGAGGTGGGGAATGATTTTTTTTTTTTTTTTAATTCTAATTTTAATTAATTAATTATTATTATTTTAACTATTTTTTTTATAAAGTTTTTTTTTTTATTTGTTTATTTCTTTATTTATTTTTCGCCTATTACATTATATCCCTCTAAAAGAAACTTTCGTCCTCGAAAGTGTTTTAATCTTAGAATAACTCGGGTTCTTATTCTAAGAGTTCTTTGTCAAGTCTTCAAGTACCACTAAGTGGAAATTCTTAACAAGTATACCCTAATCCATATGAGTCAAACATTTATTTGCATGCATCAAACTTATCACTTGGTATTCATAGAAACTTTGATTTCATATAAAGTGCTTGCTGGATAGTTACATATTTTAAATCTTGATTCATACTCTAAAATTGTTTTAATTCCATAAAATCTTTCATACTTACCCCTAGTATCATAAACAAGTCTCATATAATTTTCATATAGTATTTTGAGTATCCTAGGATTTTGTAAATGCCATAGAATTTTCATAAGGGTCTTTTGGTCATTTACCAACCCAAATCTTGGTTTAATTCTTCAACATATTCCAATGGTCTTGTAACTTTTTGCAATCCCTTTACACCATGACATACGGCTCCCCATCAAATTTTATATCACTTGGAGGTCACTTTGGTCATAAGCTAGTGGTACATAAATACAGGGATATTTTAGTCATTTTACACCTACACTTGGTTTAGCCCGTTATCATAACCTAATAGTCACCAAATTTCGTACATAACCTTATCATGTCATATTGAGTCTTCTTCTAAAATTTCATGGACAACATAATTTATCTAAGGTTTGTGGCTCAGGCAGTTCATTGAAATAAATGTTATGTGTACAATAACGTTGGAAAACTTACCTAGTTCCTCACTTTTTTTTTTTTTTTTTTTCCATGATTCCATCTACTGGATCAATAGTTTTACTAGTTTGTGATTTACATTGTTCTCCAAAGCAGATTTTCTACACTTAGCTAAAGGTTCACTAATTGACCCATTTGTCCATACATCCTCAAAATCTCATTTTAAAATACGGGATCTCCGCCTACACAAGAAAATTGTTGGTAAAACTCCAAAAATGACACTTTCTTTTGATCTAAATTTTTCCTCTCCTTATCATTAAAGAAAGACAACGAAAAATTTCAGGGTAGAAACCTTCTCGAGAATTTCTCTTAAGATTCGAACCCATAGCTGATGATAGAACTAGAATAGATATTTTTTTGTTTCCTACTCACACGCACTCATACCTTTGTTTCTCGATCAATCTTTCTAATTTTCCTCCCCAATCAAATATTATGGTGCCGGTATAAATCGAAATTTCGTTATAATCCAATTCTGACAGGTAATAGATACCGGGGCTTCGCAATATTTGTCTGATCACAACTCTGTATAGTCCATTTACTATAGAAGTTCTCAGGGAATTCATTAGAGGAATGTTTCCAATTAACATTGTTCGTTTTCTGTATTTTTAATAATTAAAAAGAAAAAGAGTTGTTTTTCTTTCCACATTATTGTTTGTATTTGTATTGTTTGTAAGTGTCCACTTGCTTTGGTTCGTCATTAAGGTCTCATCTTTGTAGATGAATTCCATATACAAATTTGCCTATTTTGCCATACAAAATCAAGAAATTTGTAATATTTCGTCTTTTTCCGCTACCTACCCCAATTCTAGTATATTTGTTTTTTTGGAGTGAAAATCATGACATGAAACTGGTTAAAAACTCCACCCTAACCCAATGCAAATTGAATGCACTGGTAATTCACATAGATCTACGAACGACTTCCTATATTTGGTTTGTGGTCAAGCTAGAGTTTGAGGATTTGGTAACTTTCATTGGAAACATTGTCAAATAGGCTTTTCTCTTGGTATACCTTATCTAGTACAACCCAAAACTAATGCTCCTATAACCATAACTGAAAGACATCACAACCCTTTCAATGCCTTGTACTATGAAGAATGGGCTTAACATAATTCTCTTATAAAAATTGGTATTATGTAAGCATGGTGGATATCCTCACACGCCATAAACTTGAGATACTTAAAAATCAAACTTAAAATGACAGTTTTGAAACGTTAACTATAGTACCTTTTAACCAGGTTGACATTGCTAGGAAAAATTGATTGGTAATTTTCTACAACAATTTGTTTATGTTGAGCTTCTTGAGTGCATTCGTATACCTTAAGGAGGATTACCACAAAACTTCTAGTTGATTTAGAGACAATGTCCCACTCTAATCCTCGTGTGTCCCCCGCCCAAGTTATCTTAAATCATGGTTTCTTAAATTTAAGGTACCTTGACAATCTTATACCGTAGTCCCTCTCCATATACCTCTAAAATTTTGACCATGATCGTAATGCCTCATCCAAATTGTGGCTCGATACTTTTAAATCATCTCACAACTTCCATAATTGCGGTTGTATTACTCTTTTTTTTTTTTTTTTTCCTTTTTTTTTTTTTAATTATCATTATTATTATTTTTATATAGTTTTCAAGCCTTATTAAGGTAGGAAAGTTTTCTACATCTCAGTACTAACAAAGCTCATCTTCCATTAACGACACTTATGTCATTCACCAATTAATTTAAATATACATGTTTTAAACTTTTATGGTCTTTAACTCAATTTTTTTTTGTTTACAAGTACTTTAATTTCATCTTTATGTACTTCAAAGTTATAAAGTTTTCTTTCAGCACTACCACTTTTAATATCTATCGTATACTATAGGATATTGACAACTATGCCAAGTTTCTTAGGTCATTTTATTTCATCTAAAACTATTTACTCTTCCGTATACATTGGTACAGTTCTCCCCATCTCTATGGTCATAAGACTGTATAGTTTAGTTATGTTCAAGACGTCTAACTAAAACATATGATCTTGCTTAGCAAAGTCATTTTCATAGCAACCTAACATTTAGTAGATTACTAAAACTATAGCTACTAATTCACACCAACAATCTCAGTAAATCTAAACATCATCAATACAACAATTTACATTCACATTCCATGCAAGGTAAAACATAACTCATCAATACAATAATTTACATTCACATTCCATGCAAGGTAAAACATAACTTATTCTAAATTATAATAAATATAGCATTAAGCTAACATGAATACAGTAAATAATATTACAATCAATAGAGTAAAGTCCAATTATGAGTTATATTTTATAATGACCAAACAATAACAACATACACAATCAACGACATTTCCTTTTCTTATCTTACGCAAGACATACCTGACGGAGACGGGGCACCGACGGTTGGACCATGGAATATGCCAAGCCTACATCGTAGGCTAGTCTACAAGATCTATAACCTAGAGCTCTGATACCAACTGTAAAGACCCGAAATTTTCTACTTAATTTAAGGTCGCTACTGTATACATACCATAAACATCGAATACGGAAGACTTCATTTAAATTCCATAAAACATAACCTTTAACTTAAAAACACAGCCATGGACTTACGTGTTTCGAAAACATCTTTAAAACGACACAACAAAAGACCCGAAATAAAATAAATAAGCGTTTAAGTTTAAAACATCCTATTCTATTCTAAGTCTAAGAAAATAAATACCTACCCTATGCATGTGCCATGATCTCGAGTTGCGATGCCGTCGTCAGCCGTACAGGAATGTCTTGCCTTAACCTGAAAAATGTAGTAGCACATGGCCTGAGTATTTAAAGAAATACTCAGTAAGTGACCCCACTATAGGGGTTAAATGCAACAATCACATGCAATGAAATGATGGGACCTATCTTTCGTTTCGTTTCGTTTCATTTCATTTCGTTTCGTTTCGTTTCATTTTCCCTACGGTGTAATCCTAACAGGTAATCGTGGACGTGTACCATATACTCTACACGCAGCCCATACGTGCGAGTATGGGCTCACCAGCTAGTTCGCACACCGCTGGACCACTGTCCCTAGCCGGTGGGCATGCTCTGGAGGCCCACCGGGACCCGTTAAAACTAAAACCATCACGGCAGCGCTATGCAGGGCATAACGATCGTTGTCCTGCCATTTGGATGTACGCGTCCGTACCCTCGTGATGGGATAGGGGTATCCCCCCATATGCATGATCACACAATATGCATGAGGTCCCACTAGTCCTACAGTCATCATTTAATGAACATTACCCCGTGTCACGTTTTCATGCTTACATGTCATTCTCATTCTCATTTCGTTACATATCATACATATTCCTAGCGGGGTTATGTATCATGCAATTTACCGTATTTCATGTCATACAATTCATTAAGTTACATTCCAATACTCCTACAACAAGCCATAATCGTACAAGGGCCACACATCGTCACATGCATTCATATCACATCAACTAAGCAGCATAAATAACATACATTCACGTTCACATGATTTCGTACTTAAGCACAATAATCTAGCATACAATGTATCATATCATAACCAAGTCATAACGTAAACACTTCATAGTCATATCGTTCTCTAACTTACCATAGCCTTAACGTTCTTATACCTATCACAGACATATCATTATGTGACGTACCTTGGTCATATCGTCACAAGAACGTACCCTAACGCTATCGTTCTATCAATCTATCACAAACCTATCCCTTTCTACCCATAACCTAACCGTATTCTTTCATCAATCTCTCCCATCCATAGCACTCCGGTGTGTAACCTAACTCTAACGTTTCATGAACGTATCTTACTCCTATCGTTACATTTCGTTTTGTGCATCCTTCTCGTACCCTATCTCAAACATATCCTTGAGCACATCGTACCATAATTATTATCATACAAACCACATATTATGTAACATAACATAACATATAGGAAGCATATTGATCCATAGACAATTCACACATATCAATATATATGACACGTGTAGAACCACAGGGCACGTGTCAACATAAAAAAATAACCATGCCGATAGTAAGGTCACTTACCTGGATAGCTTAAGTCGTTGTCACAAATATATCTTTAATGAAAGTTCGATTCCATCCTTTGAAATCTGAGTCAACCTATATGAGCTCATGACATCAGTTTCAAGTTTTATCTCTATAAAATTATTACTCTAATTTACATTCGCCATCTTAAAATTCTGATTTTTTCTGTTGGACAAAATTTAAGGGAGCTCACTTCCCTCTTTCTGTTGGACAAAATTTAAAGAAGCTCACTGCAAGGAGCTGGTCGTCTGATATTTCCTATTATTGTTAAATACTATTTAACAAATCTTTCCTTACTCTCCCTTCCTCTCTCCCTAATCTTTTTCATTCTGTAAATAGGTTTTAAAATTGAGAGGAGCTCACTGCCGCCTGATATTTCTTTTATTGTTAAATACTATTTAACAAATCTTTCCTCAATCTCCCTCCCTCTCTCTCTAATCTTTTTCATTCTGTAAATAGGTTTTTCAATTGGGTAAATTGATATTACTGACCAATTTCCTACGATCTTATAGTTTATAGATATGCCAGAAGAATTTTATTGAATCTAACTTATAACCTTATTTTGTATAATTAAAATGCTAACAAAAATCTAATAATTTATATGGATTTGATTATTACAGACGGTTAGAGATAGGAAAGAAGATTGGATCGTAAATTAATTTCTATCACCATAACTATAAAAGAAAAGGAAATCTGAGATAGGATTTTACCGTAATAACTGAAAAAAATCTTTAAATCTGCAATCTTTAAATCTGCAATAGCCATTGTACTTCTTCTCAGATCTGACCATTGTTGTTTTTCTGTTTTTTTTTTTGGCAGGTGGGATGGAGGAGAGATAATTGTGGGAAGGGACGAAGGGTTAGTGGGGAGAGGTGGGGAATGATTCTTTTTTTTTTTTTTTTTTTTAATTCTAATTTTAATTAATTTATATATTTATTATTATTATTATTTTAACTATTTTTTTTATTTGTTTATTTCTTTATTTATTTTTGGGCTATTACATTTAATATCTGTAGCAGACTATATGATATTGTCGTCCATCAAGCTTCCTTGGTCATTTTCATTTTAAACTATTTACTCGTTAATATACATTGACACATTACTTTCCATCTCTATCGTCATAATATTGCGTATTTTAACTATGTTCAAGACGTCTAACTGAAACATCTAACCTTCCATGGCAAAATCATTTTCATGCATATACTAGCATTTAGTAGCTTACTAAACTACAACTTCTCATTCACAGTACCAACCTTGCTAAATCTAAACATCAACAATATTTCAATTTACATTCACATTCCATGCAAGGTAAATCATAACATATTCTACATTATAATAAACACAGAATTAAAGCAACAATAATTCAGTTAACTATAATACAGTCAATGGTGTCAAAATTCAATTGTGAGTCATAGTTTATAATGACTATGCAGTAACAACATATGCAATCAATAATGTTTCCTTTTCTTATCTTAAGCATGACATACCTGACGGTGATGGGACATCAGCAGTGGGACCATGGTTCATGCAAAGCCCTACATCGTAAGCTAGTCTACAAAATCTATAACCTAGAGCTCTGATACCAATTGTAACGGCCCTAAATTTTCTACTTAATCTAAGGTCGCTACTATATACATATCATGAACATAGAATGCAGAAATACTTTATAAACTTTTTCATAAAACATAACTTTCATCTTAAAACATTGTCATGGACTTACGTGTTCGAAAACATGTTTAAAACGACACAACGAAATACTAAATGAAATAAATAAACATTAAAATTAAAAACACCCTATTCTAACCTAAGTCTAAGAAAATAAGTACAACTACCTTCTACATGTGTCATGGGCATATACTATATCATAACTTATCATATCTTTGCACGTGTCAATTCACATATCATAACATATCATATATCATAACAGTTACATAACATAACCCGAACATGCCTTCAACATATCACACCATAACATATCGCATCACAATATATCATATCATAAACATATCAATTTAACACATATAGCATAACATTCACGTAACATCTCATTTCATAACAATTTACATATACAAGCATAAGACATGCGAAGCCATGCGAAGCCATGGGCATGTGTCATCAATCAGCACACAATTATGACTAAAAATAGTGGGGCCACTTACTTAGTTGGGCTAGGCCAAAGTTACTACGAATCCTTGATGCTTGATGCTAGAGCTACTTAACGCTGCTCTCGGAAATTTAATTCGGTCTAAAGAGTCCAAAATCATAAATTAGAACTACTATAGGGATTCACCCACCTAATTTTGCATAAAATAATTTTAAACTTATTTCTAATTATTTAAGTTAGCTAAGCCTAGTTATACCTACAAACTTACCCTAATAATTTAAATTAACTAAACCTAATTATACATAAATAATTTGAACTCGATGCCAAAAATTTAGGTAGTCAAAAGGTAGTCATACTAACTTTAAATGCTTCCAAAGAATTGAAACTAGGAGGAAAGGGTTCGAGCATATGAGACCCAAGTTAGATCAACCAAGATACTGGCTTTGAGCCGTCAGATATAGTGGAAGCAAACTCTTCACTTCTAAGTTTTAAGCGAATCTAAAGAGTTTGTAGTAAAAGAATAAGGTTGAGTTTATTATATTCGTATCACTATTGATTCGCTGCATTTTGTAATCGTCGTTACAAATGAATTTGTATAAGACTGGACCACAAAATTTAATTTCTCTTTGGAAATCAATTAATTGAGAAAATTAATATTTTGCATGATGATCATATGTGACTCGATCTTAATCCTCACTTAATTATGAATTCCTACATGTTATGTGTTGTTCATTGATTTGTATGGGTGAGAATGACTTTTGTATCCAATTCAATATCTTTACCATTTTGAGGACTTGGTCAAATAGGTAGCTCGAAACATAATTTCATGAAATGACTTCACGTTTTCTCATATAAGGTACGTAGATGAATAATGTTCTTATGTGCTGATTTCAAGACGTGAAGAATGGATCCCACCTTCTAAACGTCCCAAGAGGGGCTTAATTTATAATTAGATTATAAACAAATTATTCATTAGAGAATCGATGATATTAAGGCAAAAAATGTAATTACATGGATAAAATAAACTTTTGATCCAGTTGTAATTATGAACAACTCACGAAGAATTGACTAGCTTGTAATTGTGAATGTTTGCTGAAACCACCGCACTAAATGGTGGTGAGAGTTCTCTTATTTATAATCATTTACAGAACAAAGGAATATAGTAAATTACAAATAATATGAAAAGAACAAGAACAAAAGGAAAGAATAATAAATGAATATAGTATATTTGCCCTTAATAAAAGGGCAATACTAGATATTTGCGTTATAATGAATGGTCAACTATCCTTAACACCCCCCGCAAGCTGAGCGTCCTTGTATTCAATTCAACTATCATTTAAATGTAAGGCAAATAAAAGGGCAAATATTTAATACGAAACACCCATTTAGAGCCCACGATGTTGGTGTTGGCAGGGCGAGGAACCAAAGTCCAAGTATCATTTTGTTGTAAAGCTCGAATTTCTTCATCCATGGCAGCAACCCAAGCACGATTCTTAGCCGCAGATTTGAATACTTTTGGCTCAATGGATGCAAGAAGAGCAGAAAGAAGTCCAAATGAGCCCAAAATACCAAGATTTGTTAGATGACGAGTCTTGAATATACCAGCTTTGACTTGTGTGATCGTAGGATGAGTGCCCAAAGAAGAGGAATCAATAGAAGTATCAAGACTCATCCACAAGGTGAGAACAAATATCACACGAGGATGAACTGGATTGAGGAATGTGCGATGATGAAGTGGTAGGAGAGATGAATCAATATGATAAAAATGTGGTTCCAAGAAATTTGAAATAGGAAAAGAGGAAAGAGGTTGGGCCTGGGAGCTAGGTATAGCAGAAAAGTGAGTTTCATCAAATTGAGCATGGCGGGTGATATATAGCTTAGTGGTGGCGGGATCAAGACAGCGGAACCCTTTATGAGCAGGACTATAACTAAAAAAAATACAGGAATGCTGCGGGGAGAAAACTTGTTAGGCATATAATCACGCAAGTAAGGATAAACACGACAACCAAAGGGATGAAAATTGTCATTATGTGGACTGTAGCCATAGAAGAGTTCAAAGGGTGACTTACCTCCAGGATGTGGAGTAGACAACCGGTTGATAATGTAAGCTGCAGTGCTGAAGGCGTCAACCCAAAAACGAGGAGAAAGATGAGAGTGAAAGAGAAGGGCCAAGCTAGCATCAGTCACATGACGATGTCTTCTCTCAACATGACCATTTTGAGCAGGTGTATATGGACAAGAGAGTTGATGGTGGATGTCAAAATTACGTAAATGAGTTTTGAAACAAGTGCTAATAAATTCGGTACCTCCATCGCTTTGAAATACCTTAATACGAGAAGAATATTGATTTTCCACAAATTTTTGAAATTGAAGAAAAATATCAAAGAAATCATATTTAAATTTTAAAGGGTAAAGCCAAGTGAATCGAGAATAATCATCAATAAAAATAACATAGTAAAGAAAACCCGAATTTGATTTGACGGGGGAAGGACCCCAAAGATCACAATGAATAAGATCTAACACATGAGACGACCTACGTTCATTGCAAGAATAAAGCAATCGATGACTTTTCACAAGCTGACAAGTATTACATAATGATGGAGAAGGCAATAAAGACTTAAGAGAAAGAGATTACCTTTTCTATTTAAAAAAGAAATAACAGAATGATTCACATGACTCAGGCGAGTATGCCATAAAGCATATGAAGCACGTAAAGATTTGTTTCTAAGGACTGAAATAAAAGCAGAGTTGCCGCACTCCAGCACATATAGCCCTCCATCTCTTTTATCGGTGGCCACCACCCTTCCTATTTGACGATTCTGGATAGTAATAAGATTATTAATAAATGTAACGGAGAGAGGAAAATCAGACGTTAATTTACTGATGGAAAGAAGATTTTTAGTGAGATGAGGGACAACCAAGACATCTAATAAGTGAATATTTTGAACAGGAGAAGGAGTACCAGTATGGGTAATGGGTAGGGATGCACCGTTTCCTACGATCACAGAGTCCTTACCCGTGTAATTTTTAGATAGATGGGTCGGCAGTCATATGGGCCGAAGCCCCAGTGTCCAGAAACCAATCAGCAGCATCGGGTCCAGCAATAGAACATGACGTGTTAAAGGCTTCAGCAAGGTGAGCATGAGAAGAATCAGGTCGAACATACCGTTGGTTGCAGCAGTCAGCATAATGGCCCTCTGTGCGGCATATTTGGCAGTGAGGTGGTCGACGACCCTAACCTGAGTGGGTTCATCCTCAATTGGAAGAGTTGTTTTTGTGGGAATAAGAACGACCTCGCTGGTTGTTAGAGGAACCAAGGTAGCTTCTATGGGTGTGACCACGATTAGTGGATGTGAATGCTGTAGGAGTTGAGTCGGAGGTTTTCTATGTTATGTATTTGTATATAGCACATACCTATACATTTTTTTAATTTTCATCCTTTTTGTTTTTAAATGTAAAAAATTTACCATATATTCATTCTATATTTTTTTTATTCAGAAGGATTTGCATTAAAATTTCAAATATCTACTTAATAATAATTATTTATTGATAAAAAAAATTAGCTAATTTCTATATTAGATAATGACTCTCTATTAAATAGTTTCTTAATAAATAAAAAAATACAAAAGAATAGTTTTTTAATAAATAAAAAAATATAAAAGAAATTTTTAACAAAAATATCAAAAGAATAAATGGAGATTAATATTGAGTTATACTTACCATATTTGAAGAGATTTACGTCTATATTCAAGTCATGTGAATAAATAACTGATTTAATTAGAGGTTAATCAAATCAATATAGAAATATCATTTACAAACAATTATTTTGAATTGAACATGTTTTAGACTTAATTTAATTTTTTGGATAGTAAATTTTTTCAATCCAATAAATCCTTATCAAATAATGAATTTGCCTAATCTAACCATAAAATATTCGGTTGATTCGAGTTGTTCAAATAATTTACTAAAAAAAATTTAATAAAAATAAATTACTAATAAAGAAAACCTTTGTTAATTTGTTTTACTGATTTAGTTTACTTGGTTTGATCGTGTTCTTGGAGTAACTATTTTAACACGCTAATACATATAAAATAATTATAAAAAAAAAATAACAAACAAACAACAAAAACAAGATACCAAATTTAAAACAGTTTGTTGAGCTAATATTTTTAATCAATCCAAGCATTTTATTTACCACCCAAATTTTCACCCTTAAAAAAAAATAATAATAGTAATAGTAATAAATCCTTTTCTTATTTTTTATTCCTAAATTATCTTATAAAATCATTTTCCCCCTTAATCTAAAAGTCATAAATTCATCAAGAAAATTAATCATGGAACTTCCTCCAAAACCCACAAAAATCAATGTAATTTTTCTTCTTCTTTCTCTTTGAATTTCACTTTTTTTTTCTTTGTTTCATTCTATTGATGGTATGGGCTTGACTTGTTATTCTACTTTTCATTGGTTTTTCTTTCCCATTACTTAAAATGAGTATGAGTTTTTATTCAAAATCCGGATTAGTTGATTGAAAAACTTTGTTTCTTTCATGTAACCAACACAAAGATGAACTAATAAACCTAACTGCCGTTTTCAACATTATTTTATCGAGAAACAAAAAGAAATTGAATCATCTGTGATTTTGTTCGGCAGGTTACTGTGAGAATCTCAGCCGTGATTGTACTGGCATTGGTGAGCTTAGCCACAGTGGACGCTATGAATCCACGTCTAAGTTCGAACTCTCTGAAATTTCAGGCCATCAATTGCCGAAAACACTCGGCGTTGCTGACGGAGTTTGGCGGCGTCGGTGACGGAGTAACTTCAAATACTCACGCGTTCCGAAAAGCGATTGAACATCTCAGCACACTCGCGGCAGATGGTGGTGCTCAATTGATCGTGCCGCCGGGGAAATGGCTGACTGGAAGTTTTAATCTGACTAGCCATTTCACACTTTTTATCGATAAAGAAGCAAAAATTCTTGCATCCCAGGTTCTACCTATCGAGTATTTATTTTTATAAAGCTAACTTTGGGAGTGGTGATTTGAGTACTTTAATCTATAAGTACTTCAATCCAAAATAAATGAGTCAAATTTGTTCCGCTTAAGTGCAGAATGAATCAGAATGGCCACTTGTGGAAGTTCTCCCATCTTATGGAAGAGGAAGAGATGCTCCCCGAATGAATCAGAATGGCCACTTGTAGAAGTTCTGCCATCTTATAGAAGAGGAAGAGATGCTCCCTGAGGACGGTACAGCAGCCTCATCTTTGGAACTAATCTCACCGATGTGGTTATCACAGGTGATTATTTTTCTATTACTTTTTCACATTCTATTTTTTTTTTAAATGGTTTGCAAAATTATAATCATTATAGGCTTCTGTGCTATTAGAATTAAATATAAAAAAAAATTAAAGTAAATGAAAAGATAACAAAAACATTTATAGAAAATAAAGTTGGGTTGGTCACATGGTGTAGGTAACAATGGTACAATCGGATCTTCGTGGTGGGAAAAATTTAAAAAAGGGGAGCTCAAGGTAACACGACCATATGTGATCGAGATCATGTACTCTGATCAAATCCAAATCTCGGATCTCACTTTGATCAACTCACCTTCTTGGTTTGTCCATCCGATTTACAGCAGGTTTCACTATTTCACTTCAATCCCATTATACTTATATTTTAGGATTATGCTTGAAAGAAGAAAAAAAAAAAAAAGAAAAAAAGAAAAAAAGAAAAAAAGAAAAGAAAAGAAAAAAGTTAAAACTTGTAATAATATACCATTCAAATCATTCCAACTAAAATTATATATATATATATATATATATATATATATATATATATATATATATATATATATATATATATATAATATTATTATGATTTATTTTTAATCTAGTTGGGTTTGGTTGGGTGAAAATGCAGAAATGTGATTATCCAAGGGCTTACTATCTTGGCTCCCGTTACCGTACCCAACACCGACGGAATCAATCCAGGTTCCCTTCTTCTTCACCTTTAAAACCTTAGGGTTCATTTCTTTGTCAATCCCTCTCCCTAATTCTCTATTCAATTTATCAGATTCTTGTTCCAACACTCGAATCGAAGACTGCTACATTGTCTCCGGTGACGATTGCATTGCCATCAAGAGCGGATGGGACCAATATGGTATCAAGTTCGGAATGCCGATCGAGGACCTTGTCATTCGCCACCTCACTTGCATATCACCAGATTCTGCAGGTATCGCCCTTGGCAGCGAAATGTCTGGCGGAATTCGCAACGTCAGGATCGAAAACGTCACTGCAATCAATACACAGTCTGCTGTCAGAATCAAAACCGCTCGCGGATGAGGTGGTTTCGTCAAGGACATTTTCATCCGAAGAATGTTTCTATCCACGATGAAATATGTCTTCTGGATGACTGGAGACTACAAATCGCATGCAGATGACAAGTTTGATCCCTCAGCATTGCCGGTGATTAAGAACATTAATTACAGAGACGTGGTGGCTGAGAATGTTAATATGTCGGCGAATTTGGCAGGGATATCGGGAGATCCATTCACGGATATTTGTATTTCGAATGTGAAGATTGGATTGTCGAAGAAGCCTAAAAAGTTGCAGTGGAATTGTACAGAAGTTGAGGGATTTAGTAGTGATGTGGATCCGCCACCATGTTCTCCACTGGCTAAGGCAGCGAAAAGTGGTCGATGTGACTTTCCTGAAGATAAGCTGCCAATTGAGAATGTTCAGTTGACGTCGTGCTCTGTTGAAATTCCTGCCTTCTTAGTGACTTTATTTTTTTAAAAATTCTATGGAATAAATGGTAATGAAAAATTTAATGAAGATATAGATCAAATGTCTTTTCCTTTAAAATTTATAAAACAAAAAATAATAATAATAATAATAATTTTGAAAATAAGTTATTTCAACTAGATTTTCGAGATAATACTCTAAATTTGAAAAAATAAAATGAAACCTCTTAAATCTAAATATGTATGAATCTACCATGAAGTTTTTATGGTATTATAAAGACATTGTATCAAATTCTGTGTAATCTTTTTTATGTTTTTAGTACAACAATTATATGAGGTAGGAATTGAATCTTCAACCTTAAAGAAAAGAGTGCATATCAATTACTAAGTTTGAAAGAATTTAGAGAATAAAAGATAAGAATGAAGAGAAAGGAACCTAAAAAGGAAATTAAGTGATGTTTAAAGAGAAAAAAAACGAATAAAATAATTTAGAATCATCAATGAAGAATTATGAGATTTTATTTTAGTTGTTTTTAGGAAGTGTGGGTCCATATTTGCTCCCATGGGCCATGTGTAGAATAGTAAATAAACATCTGAACGCGCTTAGGATAGTCACCTAAGAGAATACAACTTTTAAATGATAGGTCTCATTCATGATTGCATGTACGGAGTATTTGTTAAAATACTCAAGCCACATGCTACTTGCTACTTATATTTTCTACATTTGCAAAGCATCATTGCACAGTTGACGGTGACATGACCATTTTATAAACCATGACACATGTATAGAATAGTTGTATTTAATTTTATAGACTATAAGTTAGTATAGGGTATTTATGTTTTATTTTTACGGATGTCTATTTTAATTTTATGTTGTTTTGTTTTAAAGACTTTTTATTAAACATTAAATCCATGGCAATGTTTTATGAATACGTCTCAAATGATTATTTCCGCATAAAATGGTTATATTATGTATATGATAAGGATTTTAAGTTAGTACTTGAAAGCCCGTAAAACAGTGAAATTCCAACAAGTTTACAAGGAGTTTGAATGGAAGATGTGATGTGATCAAGCCTGTTTTGGTTTTCCTTCTTGGCTTGATGTGCTCTCAGTCCTTGAATGTCGAGATCTACACACTACCAACACCATTCAAGAAATGAACAAGCTCTAGAGATGTGCCAAAGTGCTAATAATTTTATGTTGTAGTGTAGTTTTGATAAGTAGTGTGTTGAATAAGGCATCAATCATTTTTAAGCAATGAACCGGGCTTCGACATTTCTTTGGAATTCATGACCTTGCAAAATGTGAGCCCTCATGGGAAATTAGGTGCTCTACTAAAAAAATTTCATATGGTATATGAGTGAGTGTAACCACCCTATATTTCTACTAACCTAAAGTCGTTACCTTCATCATAACATACTTTCTTGTGTGGAAATAAACATTTAAAACTTCATCATAAAACATTTTCATGGACTTACATGCTCGAAAACATCTTTAAAATAACATAATGAAATATAAAATAAAAAAATAAACATTAAAAGTAAAAACACCCTACATTAAATCAATTAATTGAGCAAATTAATATTTCACATGATGATCATGCGTGACTCAATCCTGTTCCTCATTGAGTTATGAATTTCGACTCTAAAGGGTTGTCTTTTGAATTGCATGGGTGATAATTACTTTTAGCCAATTCAATATGGACTTTGGGGACCTATGCCTTTCCATTTTGGGGACCTGGCTAAATATGGAATCCAAAGCATAATTTCACGAAATGGAGTTCACTTCTTTCCAATATAAGGTAAGTAGTTGAATAGTTCCCTTGAGTGTTGATTTCGGAACTTGAAAAATGGGATCCCATTTCTCAATGTTTCAAGAGGGGCGTAGTTTCTAATTAGATAATAAATAAATTATTTATAAGAGAATCGATGGTACTTCAGGCAAAAAATGTAATTACATGGGTAAAATAAACTTTAACCCAATTATAATTATGAACAACTCACAAAGAATTGACTAGCCTTGATAATTATATTAATGGACACAGAGTTTAATTTTTAATAATAATTTTGGTTATTTGATTTATACCTTAATATTATCTATGGTATGAAAAATTCAAGATTATTAGTATAATCTTGAACAATATGTACTTCACTTATTGGAGTATCACGTTCGAGTAATAATCTAAACAGTTTATAGTAAATAGATAATGTTGAGTGTCTTATCCTCGTAATACTAATGATACCCCCACATTGTAATTATTAAAAATGATTTGATCCAAATTATTCACGTGGGGACATGCGAGTGGGGTATCCTATACAATGAGTTTGTATAAGACTCAACCACATATATTTAATTTCTCTTTTTAAATCAATTAATTGAAAAAATTAATATTTCGCATGATGATCCAACACGACTCGATCTTAATCCTCACTGAGTTATGAATTTATGCCTGTGAAGGGTTGTCTTTTGATTTTGTATGTGGTGATAATGGCCTTTTGTATCCAATACAATGTGCCTACAATTTTGGGGTCCTAGCCAAATAGGGAGGTGGAAACATAATCACAAAATGGATCCCATATAAAGTAAGTTGATGAATAGTTCCCTTAAGTGTTGATTTTGAAACTTCTCAATATCTCAAGAGGGCCTTATTTTGTAATTGCATGGATAAAATAAACTTTTGATCTAGTTGTAATGATGAACCACTCAGGAAAAATTCACTAGTTTATAATGATGATATTAATGGACACAACTTGTCATATATAGTACATAAAAGTGTAACTCTAGATTTATAATAGGGTATCCTATGGTTAATGAATGAAAATTAATTAATTAAAGATTTTAATTAATCAACTTTTATCTTGCCAACTCATAAGACTTAATTTGAAGTGCTTAAATTAATATTTAGTTATAGGCCCCTACTAGACTCAATTAAAACACATTGACATGATAGAGTTGAGGTTGTCAGATTCGATACCATGTACCTTATAAGCACCGACCATCATAGATGAGGCACATTCTTATGCCAAAGAGATAGATTCAGATTAGTCTCACTACGATTAAACCTTACTTAGAACTCAATCTGTTTCGAGTATATGGTATCGTGTATGGAAATAAAGTAGAGGTTCTTATCAAGACTTCTGTTTCATAAACCAACTTTGAATGGATTAGGGACAACATGAATACACTATGAGATATCATACTTGAGGATCCCTCCCTCCCAAATTATGACATGATATTATGATCCGACTTTAGTCATCACCTATTCCATAGTATGTATGCGTCCGGTCACAATTATAGAACCATAATATCCCTAGACCATATATCATGTGCGAAAATGATTTTGTGCTTCAACAAGACCTTTGTTTTGAAACTAGTCCTTGGGTGGACCAAATACCATATGGATATATTATGAGATGGGAGAAACGAGTGTATGGCATGATGTTATGGTCCTACTTTAGAATTGTAACGCCCCCTTAGGTTTAATAAAGAAATGGTTTAATATATATATTAAAATATAAATAACAAAAAAAAAAAACTGACCCACCTCTCCTTTAAGCTCTCCGTCCCTCCCCTAAAATACCTCCCTCATTCAGTAAACAAAACAGAAACCGGAAGAAAATATTTTCTGGAGGAAAAAAAATGCATACAATGGAGAGGTCGTTAGACAATAATGATAATAATGATGGAGATAGTTAGACAATAATGGTGTAACGACCCTAAATTTCCACATATCTAGAGTCGCCACTAACGTCTCATGCTCATCCCTAATGCAGAAAAAAAATCTAAGCATGCTCATCTTTATTAGCGGAAAAATTTAAAAACTTCAGAATACATTAAAACATTGGAAAACACTGCCGGACTTACGTGTTTCAAATATCGTGCTGGAGTTCAAAAAGATAAAATAAAACGATTACAAATTAATTAATAAATGAATGAAATGCAAACGCCCTATCCTAACCAAGACTAGGAATAAAATATGCAACTATCCTATGCACGCGCCACAGTCTCTGATCACGATGCCACCGTCAACCGTACATGGGAGCCTTGCCTTTACCTGAAAAACAATATGGCACACGGCCTGAGTATTTCGAAGAAAATACTCAGTAAGTGACCCCACTATAGGGGCCATGCTAATGCAAACACATGCAATCATGAATAGGGACCTATCTCTAATCATCTTAGGGGTGGCCTCCAATCTCGGACAAATTGGATGTGTAGTACTTCCCTACACACGACTCACACGTGCGAGTGTGAGTCCCCAGGGCGCTCGCACACCCCCTGGACCCTCTGGTCAAGCTAATCTGTAGCGACGTCCGGAGGTCAGCGGAACCCCATAGTGTCATGCGCCTCATGAACACCCTCATCTGTGTGCTTTCGCACCTGTGCGCATTCGCGCTCATCATAAGGTGCGCGTCCGCACTCATCATCTCTAGGGGAAGTAGCCCTATGCTTATGAACATACAAAATGCATGAGGTCCCTCTAAATCCATCGTAATGTCTCTTCTGACACAACCCTCTAGTCTCATCTCTTTGTTACTCTAGGTAACGCATATCGTGGATATTTATATTAATATCATTTTCATGCTCTTAGGGTTGTGTCCTACGTCGATCTAACGACATGATGCAATATGGCACTCATCATCATCTAGCATGCTCAATATGGAAAACATCATCATATTAAGGTAAAAATCATGCAATCATCATGCTCATCATAATGCCACAACGTGCGTCAAACATATTAAGCGTCACTCAACAAAATATGTATAAACTGGCACATATCATCAAGCATCATACAATCTATTTAGCCTATCCTATAGTAAGGCCACTTACTTGGTTGGCCTCGGCCGAAGTACTCCCTAAATAGCTAAACGTAAGCTCCCGTTCCGTGAGAGCTGCTTCTTACTTCGCTGGGTTTGTTTCCTATCACGCCGTTCACCACTTTCCGTTAGTATTTCACAATTAATTTACCTATAATTTAATAAATGTGAAATACGGCTCTAAAACGGCCTCGGATACCTTAATCGGGGCCGAAAACAGATCCGGGAGGGTCGAAACAGTGGAAACCGGGCTGAAAACAGGTGAGCCGAGCCGAACAGCCGCTGGAGCCGCCAGAGGAGCCGCCGGAGCGTCACCGGAGGGAGCCCGAGCCGTTTGCGCCGAGCCGAGCCGAGGACTGCCGCGCCGCTGTGTGACACGTGGCAGCAACAGAGAAAGCCACGTCGGGCGGTAGTGTCGGGTCGAAGCGCAGGTCGGAGTCCGGTTCGGGTCGTGGTTCGGGTTGCGGGCTGTGGAAGGCTACTGGGCCAAGGCTAAACGTTGGGCCTCGGCTTACTGGGCTGGGCTGCAAGTGTTTGGTTTGCAGGCCGGCTCAGTTGGACCGTGGGTCTAGTCTGGGTTGGTTCAGCTGAACCGTAGCTTCTGGGCCGGTTTGAGGTTTGGGCCGCTGTAGTTGGGCTGGGCCGAAGGCAGAGGCCAAGGGAGGAACGGGCTGGCTCTCCCGGGTTCTGGGTTCGGGTTTACCCGGATCCGTGGATCTCGTCTTCCTTACCCGACTTTGGCCGATTTTCCGGCGAGCTTTCTCTCTCCTTCCCGCGGCGTTTCCGTTGCCGATTTCGGTCCTCTTCCTTCCTTTTTCCTCTTTGTTCGTCGTTCTTCTTTCCTTTTTTGGGAGTTTTGCGGCCTAAAAGCTCCTAAAAGCCATAGATCTAAGAATCAATTTTCCGACCTCGGTTACCGACGACGACGCTTACGAAATAACACAAAACGCACCCTGAGTTATTGTGCTTTCGTTAGGGATCTCTCTTACGGTAGTAACAGGTCGTTTGGTGTCGGTTTAAGGGTGGTTTGAGGGCTCGTCGGAGAAACTGGACACTCGCCGACGTTTGTCCGAACTCTCTCTCTCTCTCTCGAAATTTCTCTCTTTTCTCCCTTTGCAGGCGTTCTTAAGATGCTGGGCTGAGGGTGGGCGTGCTGTGGCCGTTGTTTCGCGTGGGTTCCGCGAAACTCGGCGGTCGCCGGAAAACTCGCGGGTTTTCCGGCGACTGAGTTTCTTTTTTTTTTTTTTTTGTTTTTTTTTTGTTTTCATTTATTTATTTATTTATTATTAATATATAATATATATATATATATATATATATATATATATATATATTATTTTTTTTTTTTTCTTTCTTTCCCGGGTCGTTACATTATCTACCCCTAAAAAGAACTTTCGTCCTCGAAAGTCTCAAACTCTTGTACCAACTCGGGGTATTTCTCTCTTATCTCGTCCTCACGCTCCCACGTGGCTTCCTCACTGTGGTGATTCCGCCACAGTACCTTGACAAACGCAATACTCCTGTTGCGTAAGGTTTTTACCTCTCTAGCTAAGATTCTTACTGGTTTTTCCTCGTAGCTCAGATCTTCATTGAGTTGGAGTGGTTCGTAGTCTATTACGTGGATAGGATCCGTAATGTACTTCCTCAGCATCGACACATGAAATACATCATGTACTCCTGAGAGGGCTGGAGGTAAGGCTAACTTATACGCTACCGGACCAACTCGCTCTAGGATCTCGAATGGTCCAATGAATTTAGGACTTAACTTGCCCTTATGTCCGAATCTTAACACACCTTTCATAGGTGCCACCTTGAGGAATACTGGGTCCCCCACCTCAAACTCCAGGCTTTTACGCCTTACATCGGCGTAGCTTTTCTGTCTACTTTGAGCGGTACGCATCCTCGCTCGAATTTTCTGGACAGCCTCATTGGTGAGTCGAACCAACTCGGGTCCTACTAATTCTTTCTCTCCTACCTCGTCCCAACACCGTGGGGACCTACACCGTTTCCCATACAGGGCCTCAAACGGTGCCATTCCAATAGTTGCTTGGAAACTGTTGTTATACGAGAATTCCATTAGGTGTAGTTTGGAATCCCAACTTTCCTTAAAATCTAGTACGCAAGCGCGTAGCATGTCCTCTAGAATTTGGTTTAAACGCTCCGTTTGTCCATCTGTTTGGGGGTGAAAAGCGGTACTAAAGTCGAGGCGGGTACCCAGTGCTTTTTGAAGTCCGCGCCAAAACGCTGACGTAAAGCGTGGATCCCGATCCGACACTATAGACACTGGGACTCCATGTAGTCTTACTATTTCTTTCACGTACAGTTGTGCCCAATTGTCAACTGTATATGTAACCTTCCCAGGTAGAAAGTGTGCCGACTTGGTCAACCTATCGACAACTACCCAGATCACTGTATAGCCCTTGGGCGTTTTGGGTAAACCTACTATGAAGTCCATCGCTATGTTTTCCCACTTCCACTCCGGTATGCTTAGGGGCTGCAACAACCCCGCCGTCTTTTGTCTTGGAGCTTTCACTTGTTGACAAACTAAGCACTTGCTCACAAACCCGGCAACATCCCTCTTCATACTCTTCCACCAAAAGTGTTGTTTTAAATCTTGGTACATCTTAGTACCTCCTGGATGCATCGCAAATGGTGAGTTGTGAGCTTCCATCAGTATTTCCTTCCTTAAATCTTCTATTGCTGGAACACATAAGCGTCCCTGATACAATAGTCCTTCATCTGATGACTTCGAGAATCCATCTACTGGACTTTCGTCTAGCTGTCCTAGGACTTTCTGTAGGTTAGGATCCTCTCGTTGGGAGGCAATAATTCTCTGCCTAAGCGTAGGTTGTACCGTGAGTCGGGCCAGCTGTGCTATGACTCCCTCGGTCGCTACAGCTATGTTGGCTCGCTCGAACTCTCTTTGTACCCTTACTTCCCTCGTAATGAGGGCCGACGAGTGGACCATCTTCCTACTCAAGGCATCTGCAACCACATTTGCTTTCCCAGGGTGGTACTGGATATCTACATCGTAGTCCTTCACCAATTCTAACCACCTTCTCTGTCTCATATTTAACTCTTTCTGGGTGAAGAAATATTTAAAATATTGTGGTCGGTTAAACTTTGAATTTTCTCTCCATACAGGTAGTGTCACCAAATTTTCAGCGCGAACACTACAACGGCCAACTCCAGATCGTGGGTAGGGTAATTATCTTCATATTCTTTTGGTTGACGGGACGCGTATGCAACAACTTTAACGTGTTGCATTAACATCCTAGTCCATTCTTTGAAGGCATCACTATAGATTACGTACTCTTCTGAGATCTTGGGAACCGTGAATACCGAGACGGTTACCAATCTCTATTTTAGGTTTTGGAAGCTTGCCTCACAAGCATCATTTCATATAAATGGTACCCCTTTTCTCGTTAGCTGTGTCAAAGGCGAGGCTATTCTAGCGAAGTCCTACACGAACCTTCGATAGTATCTCGCTAGTCCCAAGAAACTCTGTACTGATGTTACCGAAGTTGGGCGTTCTAACTTCGTGACCGCTATGACCTTAGTAGGATCTACGGATACTCCGTCCTTTGTCGCCACGTATCCTAGGAAAGAGACTTATCGTAACCAAAATTCACACTTTGAGAACTTAGCATACAACTTGTTCTCTCTTAGGGTGGCTAGGATTTTTCAGAGGTGTTCCTGGTGTACCAAGTTTGTTTTTTGAGTACGCTAGAATGTCATCAATGAGCACGATCACAAAAGTGTCTAGACAGTCCTTGAACACTTGGTTCATTAACCCCGTTAACACAGCTGGAGCATTGGTGAGGCTAAATGACATATCACGAACTTATAGCGATCATACCTTGTCCTAAATGCTGTATTTGGTGCATCTTTTTCTTTACTCTTTATTTAATGATAACCTGACCGCAGGTCTATCTTAGAAAATATCGTCGCTTCTCTTAGTTGATCGAATAAGTCTTATATTCTAGGCAGAGGGTATTTGTTCTTTATGGTTACCTTATTTAACTCTCTGTAATCGATGCACAAACGCATCAATCCATCTTTCTTCTGAACAAACAACACTAGCGTACCCTAGGGAAATATGTTAGGTCGAATGAACCCATTATCCCGTAAGTCTTGTAATTACGCCTTGAGTTCATTCAACTCTGCTAGCGCCATGCGATAGGGTGCTTTAGAAATAGGCCCAGTTCCCAGCTCGAGTTCGATGACGAAGTCGACCGCTCGGGAAGGGGTATTCCAGGTAGGTCGTCCAGAAATACATCTGAGAACTCCTTTACTATTGGCAAGTTTTCAAGGGTCTTTTCTTTTCCTCTTACGTCTACAACACCTACTAATATAGTTTAACCGCCTTGTTGGACTAATCTCTTTGCTTTCATCATCGAGACTACATTTGGGGTAGTCCCGGTACTTGTGCATTTAAATTTAAAGCTAGGTCACACCGGTGGCGAGAATTTCATTATTTATTTTTTTGCGACAGTCTATACTAACACGGTTTGCAGCTAGTCAATCCATGCCTAGTATTACGTCGAAGTCGGTCATCTTTACTACTATTAAGACTACGCTTTAGAGTTTGGTCGGCTACTATTGCTTGGTCATTCTTCACTCTATCCTTAGTTACTATGTCTACCCTCTTAGGGTTGCTTGCCGACCATACATGTAACAAGGGTTCTAATTCAAACCCTGTCTCTGATCCCTCTCGAGGTGGGCTCTCTTCAGCCTCACCTCGTTCTCTATCTCTAATAGGAGGTCGTCCCCTTCCTCGTCTTACTCTTTCGCATGGTCTAAGCAGCATGGTTCTAGAAACCAAGATAGCATCTCTTAAGTCTAAGGCTCATTACCTATGAAATTATACTATGCATCACATCTACAAAGTTCACATCATATTGCAAACAAAAGCACTCAGCATGCAACACATCACATCATGCTCTTAAATAAATACGTGAAATATCACAACAATTTCAGTAACATTAACATAAAATTCATGCGAGTTCGAAAACGTTTCTCTTTTCTTATCTTGTGCAAGGCATACCTGACGGTGACGGGGCATCGACGTTGGGACCGTGGAGCGTGCCAAGCCTACATCGTAGGCTAGTCTACAGAATCTAAAACCTAGAGCTCTGATACCAACTGTAACGACCCTAAATTTCCAAATATCTAGAGTCGCCACTAACGTCTCATGCTCATCCCTAATGCAGAAAAAAAATCTAAGCATGCTCATCTTTATTAGCGGAAAAATTTAAAAACTTCAGAATACATTAAAACATTGGAAAACACTGCCGGACTTACAAGTTTCAAATATCGTGCTGGAGTTCAAAAAGATAAAATAAAACGATTACAAATTAATTAATAAATGAATGAAATGCAAACGCCCTATCCTAACCAAGACTAGGAATAAAATATGCAACTATCCTATGCACGCGCCACAGTCTCTGATCACGATGCCACCGTCAACCGTACATGGGAGCCTTGCCTTTACCTGAAAAACAATATGGCACACGGCCTGAGTATTTCGAAGAAAATACTCAGTAAGTGACCCCACTATAGGGGCCATGCTAATGCAAACACATGCAATCATGAATAGGGACCTATCTCTAATCATCTTAGGGGTGGCCTCCAGTCTCGGACAAATTGGATGTGTAGTACTTCCCTACACACGACTCACACGTGCGAGTGTGAGTCCCCAGGGCGCTCGCACACCCCCTGGACCCTCTGGTCAAGCTAATCTGTAGCGACGTCCGGAGGTCAGCGGAACCCCATAGTGTCATGCGCCTCATGAACACCCTCATCTGTGTGCTTTCGCACCTGTGCGCATTCGCGCTCATCATAAGGTGCGCGTCCGCACTCATCATCTCTAGGGGAAGTAGCCCTATGCTTATGAACATACAAAATGCATGAGGTCCCTCTAAATCCATCGTAATGTCTCTTCTGACACAACCCTCTAGTCTCATCTCTTTGTTACTCTAGGTAACGCATATCGTGGATATTTATATTAATATCATTTTCATGCTCTTAGGGTTGTGTCCTACGTCGATCTAACGACATGATGCAATATGGCACTCATCATCATCTAGCATGCTCAATATGGAAAACATCATCATATTAAGGTAAAAATCATGCAATCATCATGCTCATCATAATGCCACAACGTGCGTCAAACATATTAAGCGTCACTCAACAAAATATGTATAAACTGGCACATATCATCAAGCATCATACAATCTATTTAGCCTATCCTATAGTAAGGCCACTTACTTGGTTGGCCTCGGCCGAAGTACTCCCTAAATAGCTAAACGTAAGCTCCCGTTCCGTGAGAGCTGCTTCCTACTTCGCTGGGTTTGTTTCCTATCACGCCGTTCACCACTTTCCGTTAGTATTTCACAATTAATTTACCTATAATTTAATAAATGTGAAATACGGCTCTAAAACGGCCTCGGATACCTTAATCGGGGCCGAAAACAGATCCGGGAGGGTCGAAACAGTGGAAACCGGGCTGAAAACAGGTGAGCCAAGCCGAACAGCCGCTGGAGCCGCCGGAGGAGCCGCCGGAGCGTCACCGGAGGGAGCCCGAGCCGTTTGCGCCGAGCCGAGCCGAGGACTGCCGCGCCGCTGTGTGACACGTGGCAGCAGCAGAGAAAGCCACGTCGGGCGGTAGTGTCGGGTCGAAGCGCGGGTCGGAGTCCGGTTCGGGTCGTGGTTCGGGTTGCGGGCTGTGGAAGGCTACTGGGCCAAGGCTAAACGTTGGGCCTCGGCTTACTGGGCTGGGCCGCAAGTGTTTGGTTTGCAGGCCGGCTCAGTTGGACCGTGGGTCTAGTCTGGGTTGGTTCAGCTGAACCGTAGCTTCTGGGCCGGTTTGAGGTTTGGGCCGCTGTAGTTGGGCTGGGCCGAAGGCAGAGGCCAAGGGAGGAACGGGCTGGCTCTCCCGGGTTCTGGGTTCGGGTTGACCCGGATCCGTGGATCTCGTCTTCCTTACCCGACTTTGGCCGATTTTCTGGCGAGCTTTCTCTCTCCTTCCCGCGGCGTTTCCGTTGCCGATTTCGGTCCTCTTCCTTCCTTTTTCCTCTTTGTTCGTCGTTCTTCTTTCCTTTTTTGGGAGTTTTGCGGCCTAAAAGCTCCTAAAAGCCATAGATCTAAGAATCAATTTTCCGACCTCGGTTACCGACGACGACGCTTACGAAATAACACAAAACGCACCCTGAGTTATTGTGCTTTCGTTAGGGATCTCTCTTACGGTAGTAACAGGTCGTTTGGTGTCGGTTTAAGGGTGGTTTGAGGGCTCGTCGGAGAAACTGGACACTCGCCGACGTTTGTCCGAACTCTCTCTCTCTCTCTCGAAATTTCTCTCTTTTCTCCCTTTGCAGGCGTTCTGAAGATGCTGGGCTGAGGGTGGGCGTGCTGTGGCCGTTGTTTCGCGTGGGTTCCGCGAAACTCGGCGGTCGCCGGAAAACTCGCGGGTTTTCCGGCGACTGAGTTTCTTTTTTTTTTTTTTTTGTTTTTTTTTTGTTTTCATTTATTTATTTATTTATTATTAATATATAATATATATATATATATATATTTTTTTTTTTTTTTTTTTTTTTTTTTCTTTCTTTCCCGGGTCGTTACATTATCTACCCCTAAAAAGAACTTTCGTCCTCGAAAGTCTCAAACTCTTGTACCAACTCGGGGTATTTCTCTCTTATCTCGTCCTCACGCTCCCACGTGGCTTCCTCACTGTGGTGATTCCGCCACAGTACCTTGACAAACGCAATACTCCTGTTGCGTAAGGTTTTTACCTCTCTAGCTAAGATTCTTACTGGTTTTTCCTCGTAGCTCAGATCTTCATTGAGTTGGAGTGGTTCGTAGTCTATTACGTGGATAGGATCCGTAATGTACTTCCTCAGCATCGACACATGAAATACATCATGTACTCCTGAGAGGGCTGGAGGTAAGGCTAACTTATACGCTACCGGACCAACTCGCTCTAGGATCTCGAATGGTCCAATGAATTTAGGACTTAACTTGCCCTTATGTCCGAATCTTAACACACCTTTCATAGGTGCCACCTTGAGGAATACTGGGTCCCCCACCTCAAACTCCAGGCTTTTACGCCTTACATCGGCGTAGCTTTTCTGTCTACTTTGAGCGGTACGCATCCTCGCTCGAATTTTCTGGACAGCCTCATTGGTGAGTCGAACCAACTCGGGTCCTACTAATTCTTTCTCTCCTACCTCGTCCCAACACAGTGGGGACCTACACCGTTTCCCGTACAGGGCCTCAAACGGTGCCATTCCAATAGTTGCTTGGAAACTGTTGTTATACGAGAATTCCATTAGGTGTAGTTTGGAATCCCAACTTTCCTTAAAATCTAGTACGCAAGCGCGTAGCATGTCCTCTAGAATTTGGTTTAAACGCTCCGTTTGTCCATCTGTTTGGGGGTGAAAAGCGGTACTAAAGTCGAGGCGGGTACCCAGTGCTTTTTGAAGTCCGCGCCAAAACGCTGACGTAAAGCGTGGATCCCGATCCGACACTATAGACACTGGGACTCCATGTAGTCTTACTATTTCTTTCACGTACAGTTGTGCCCAATTGTCAACTGTATATGTAACCTTCCCAGGTAGAAAGTGTGCCGACTTGGTCAACCTATCGACAACTACCCAGATCACTGTATAGCCCTTGGGCGTTTTGGGTAAACCTACTATGAAGTCCATCGCTATGTTTTCCCACTTCCACTCCGGTATGCTTAGGGGCTGCAACAACCCCGCCGTCTTTTGTCTTGGAGCTTTCACTTGTTGACAAACTAAGCACTTGCTCACAAACCCGGCAACATCCCTCTTCATACTCTTCCACCAAAAGTGTTGTTTTAAATCTTGGTACATCTTAGTACCTCCTGGATGCATCGCAAATGGTGAGTTGTGAGCTTCCATCAGTATTTCCTTCCTTAAATCTTCTATTGCTGGAACACATAAGCGTCCCTGATACAATAGTCCTTCATCTGATGACTTCGAGAATCCATCTACTGGACTTTCGTCTAGCTGTCCTAGGACTTTCTGTAGGTTAGGATCCTCTCGTTGGGAGGCAATAATTCTCTGCCTAAGCGTAGGTTGTACCGTGAGTCGGGCCAGCTGTGCTATGACTCCCTCGGTCGCTACAGCTATGTTGGCTCGCTCGAACTCTCTTTGTACCCTTACTTCCCTCGTAATGAGGGCCGACGAGTGGACCATCTTCCTACTCAAGGCATCTGCAACCACATTTGCTTTCCCAGGGTGGTACTGGATATCTACATCGTAGTCCTTCACCAATTCTAACCACCTTCTCTGTCTCATATTTAACTCTTTCTGGGTGAAGAAATATTTAAAATATTGTGGTCGGTTAAACTTTGAATTTTCTCTCCATACAGGTAGTGTCACCAAATTTTCAGCGCGAACACTACAACGGCCAACTCCAGATCGTGGGTAGGGTAATTATCTTCATATTCTTTTGGTTGACGGGACGCGTATGCAACAACTTTAACGTGTTGCATTAACATCCTAGTCCATTCTTTGAAGGCATCACTATAGATTACGTACTCTTCTGAGATCTTGGGAACCGTGAATACCGAGACGGTTACCAATCTCTATTTTAGGTTTTGGAAGCTTGCCTCACAAGCATCATTTCATATAAATGGTACCCCTTTTCTCGTTAGCTGTGTCAAAGGCGAGGCTATTCTAGCGAAGTCCTACACGAACCTTCGATAGTATCTCGCTAGTCCCAAGAAACTCTGTACTGATGTTACCGAAGTTGGGCGTTCTAACTTCGTGACCGCTATGACCTTAGTAGGATCTACGGATACTCCGTCCTTTGTCGCCACGTATCCTAGGAAAGAGACTTATCGTAACCAAAATTCACACTTTGAGAACTTAGCATACAACTTGTTCTCTCTTAGGGTGGCTAGGATTTTTCAGAGGTGTTCCTGGTGTACCAAGTTTGTTTTTTGAGTACGCTAGAATGTCATCAATGAGCACGATCACAAAAGTGTCTAGACAGTCCTTGAACACTTGGTTCATTAACCCCGTTAACACAGCTGGAGCATTGGTGAGGCTAAATGACATATCACGAACTTATAGCGATCATACCTTGTCCTAAATGCTGTATTTGGTGCATCTTTTTCTTTACTCTTTATTTAATGATAACCTGACCGCAGGTCTATCTTAGAAAATATCGTCGCTTCTCTTAGTTGATCGAATAAGTCTTATATTCTAGGCAGAGGGTATTTGTTCTTTATGGTTACCTTATTTAACTCTCTGTAATCGATGCACAAACGCATCAATCCATCTTTCTTCTGAACAAACAACACTAGCGTACCCTAGGGAAATATGTTAGGTCGAATGAACCCATTATCCCGTAAGTCTTGTAATTACGCCTTGAGTTCATTCAACTCTGCTAGCGCCATGCGATAGGGTGCTTTAGAAATAGGCCCAGTTCCCAGCTCGAGTTCGATGACGAAGTCGACCGCTCGGGAAGGGGTATTCCAGGTAGGTCGTCCAGAAATACATCTGAGAACTCCTTTACTATTGGCAAGTTTTCAAGGGTCTTTTCTTTTCCTCTTACGTCTACAACACCTACTAATATAGTTTAACCGCCTTGTTGGACTAATCTCTTTGCTTTCATCATCGAGACTACATTTGGGGTAGTCCCGGTACTTGTGCATTTAAATTTAAAGCTAGGTCACACCGGTGGCGAGAATTTCATTATTTATTTTTTTGCGACAGTCTATACTAACACGGTTTGCAGCTAGTCAATCCATGCCTAGTATTACGTCGAAGTCGGTCATCTTTACTACTATTAAGACTACGCTTTAGAGTTTGGTCGGCTACTATTGCTTGGTCATTCTTCACTCTATCCTTAGTTACTATGTCTACCCTCTTAGGGTTGCTTGCCGACCATACATGTAACAAGGGTTCTAATTCAAACCCTGTCTCTGATCCCTCTCGAGGTGGGCTCTCTTCAGCCTCACCTCGTTCTCTATCTCTAATAGGAGGTCGTCCCCTTCCTCGTCTTACTCTTTCGCATGGTCTAAGCAGCATGGTTCTAGAAACCAAGATAGCATCTCTTAAGTCTAAGGCTCATTACCTATGAAATTATACTATGCATCACATCTACAAAGTTCACATCATATTGCAAACAAAAGCACTCAGCATGCAACACATCACATCATGCTCTTAAATAAATACGTGAAATATCACAACAATTTCAGTAACATTAACATAAAATTCATGCGAGTTCGAAAACGTTTCTCTTTTCTTATCTTGTGCAAGGCATACCTGACGGTGACGGGGCATCGACGTTGGGACCGTGGAGCGTGCCAAGCCTACATCGTAGGCTAGTCTACAGAATCTAAAACCTAGAGCTCTGATACCAACTGTAACGACCCTAAATTTCCAAATATCTAGAGTCGCCACTAACGTCTCATGCTCATCCCTAATGCAGAAAAAAAATCTAAGCATGCTCATCTTTATTAGCGGAAAAATTTAAAAACTTCAGAATACATTAAAACATTGGAAAACACTGCCGGACTTACAAGTTTCAAATATCGTGCTGGAGTTCAAAAAGATAAAATAAAACGATTACAAATTAATTAATAAATGAATGAAATGCAAACGCCCTATCCTAACCAAGACTAGGAATAAAATATGCAACTATCCTATGCACGCGCCACAGTCTCTGATCACGATGCCACCGTCAACCGTACATGGGAGCCTTGCCTTTACCTGAAAAACAATATGGCACACGGCCTGAGTATTTCGAAGAAAATACTCAGTAAGTGACCCCACTATAGGGGCCATGCTAATGCAAACACATGCAATCATGAATAGGGACCTATCTCTAATCATCTTAGGGGTGGCCTCCAGTCTCGGACAAATTGGATGTGTAGTACTTCCCTACACACGACTCACACGTGCGAGTGTGAGTCCCCAGGGCGCTCGCACACCCCCTGGACCCTCTGGTCAAGCTAATCTGTAGCGACGTCCGGAGGTCAGCGGAACCCCATAGTGTCATGCGCCTCATGAACACCCTCATCTGTGTGCTTTCGCACCTGTGCGCATTCGCGCTCATCATAAGGTGCGCGTCCGCACTCATCATCTCTAGGGGAAGTAGCCCTATGCTTATGAACATACAAAATGCATGAGGTCCCTCTAAATCCATCGTAATGTCTCTTCTGACACAACCCTCTAGTCTCATCTCTTTGTTACTCTAGGTAACGCATATCGTGGATATTTATATTAATATCATTTTCATGCTCTTAGGGTTGTGTCCTACGTCGATCTAACGACATGATGCAATATGGCACTCATCATCATCTAGCATGCTCAATATGGAAAACATCATCATATTAAGGTAAAAATCATGCAATCATCATGCTCATCATAATGCCACAACGTGCGTCAAACATATTAAGCGTCACTCAACAAAATATGTATAAACTGGCACATATCATCAAGCATCATACAATCTATTTAGCCTATCCTATAGTAAGGCCACTTACTTGGTTGGCCTCGGCCGAAGTACTCCCTAAATAGCTAAACGTAAGCTCCCGTTCCGTGAGAGCTGCTTCCTACTTCGCTGGGTTTGTTTCCTATCACGCCGTTCACCACTTTCCGTTAGTATTTCACAATTAATTTACCTATAATTTAATAAATGTGAAATACGGCTCTAAAACGGCCTCGGATACCTTAATCGGGGCCGAAAACAGATCCGGGAGGGTCGAAACAGTGGAAACCGGGCTGAAAACAGGTGAGCCAAGCCGAACAGCCGCTGGAGCCGCCGGAGGAGCCGCCGGAGCGTCACCGGAGGGAGCCCGAGCCGTTTGCGCCGAGCCGAGCCGAGGACTGCCGCGCCGCTGTGTGACACGTGGCAGCAGCAGAGAAAGCCACGTCGGGCGGTAGTGTCGGGTCGAAGCGCGGGTCGGAGTCCGGTTCGGGTCGTGGTTCGGGTTGCGGGCTGTGGAAGGCTACTGGGCCAAGGCTAAACGTTGGGCCTCGGCTTACTGGGCTGGGCCGCAAGTGTTTGGTTTGCAGGCCGGCTCAGTTGGACCGTGGGTCTAGTCTGGGTTGGTTCAGCTGAACCGTAGCTTCTGGGCCGGTTTGAGGTTTGGGCCGCTGTAGTTGGGCTGGGCCGAAGGCAGAGGCCAAGGGAGGAACGGGCTGGCTCTCCCGGGTTCTGGGTTCGGGTTGACCCGGATCCGTGGATCTCGTCTTCCTTACCCGACTTTGGCCGATTTTCTGGCGAGCTTTCTCTCTCCTTCCCGCGGCGTTTCCGTTGCCGATTTCGGTCCTCTTCCTTCCTTTTTCCTCTTTGTTCGTCGTTCTTCTTTCCTTTTTTGGGAGTTTTGCGGCCTAAAAGCTCCTAAAAGCCATAGATCTAAGAATCGATTTTTCGACCTCGGTTACCGACGACGACGCTTACGAAATAACACAAAACGCACCCTGAGTTATTGTGCTTTCGTTAGGGATCTCTCTTACGGTAGTAACAGGTCGTTTGGAGTCGGTTTAAGGGTGGTTTGAGGGCTCGTCGGAGAAACTGGACACTCGCCGACGTTTGTCCGAACTCTCTCTCTCTCTCTCGAAATTTCTCTCTTTTCTCCCTTTGCAGGCGTTCTGAAGATGCTGGGCTGAGGGTGGGCGTGCTGTGGCCGTTGTTTCGCGTGGGTTCCGCGAAACTCGGCGGTCGCCGGAAAACTCGCGGGTTTTCCGGCGACTGAGTTTCTTTTTTTTTTTTTTTGTTTTTTTTTTTGTTTTCATTTATTTATTTATTTATTATTAATATATATATATATATATATATATATATTTTTTTTTTTTTCTTTCTTTCCCGGGTCGTTACATTATCTACCCCTAAAAAGAACTTTCGTCCTCGAAAGTCTCAAACTCTTGTACCAACTCGGGGTATTTCTCTCTTATCTCGTCCTCACGCTCCCACGTGGCTTCCTCACTGTGGTGATTCCGCCACAGTACCTTGACAAACGCAATACTCCTGTTGCGTAAGGTTTTTACCTCTCTAGCTAAGATTCTTACTGGTTTTTCCTCGTAGCTAAGATCTTCATTGAGTTGGAGTGGTTCGTAGTCTATTACGTGGATAGGATCCGTAATGTACTTCCTCAGCATCGACACATGAAATACATCATGTACTCCTGAGAGGGCTGGAGGTAAGGCTAACTTATACGCTACCGGACCAACTCGCTCTAGGATCTCGAATGGTCCAATGAATTTAGGACTTAACTTGCCCTTATGTCCGAATCTTAACACACCTTTCATAGGTGCCACCTTGAGGAATACTGGGTCCCCCACCTCAAACTCCAGGCTTTTACGCCTTACATCGGCGTAGCTTTTCTGTCTACTTTGAGCGGTACGCATCCTCGCTCGAATTTTCTGGACAGCCTCATTGGTGAGTCGAACCAACTCGGGTCCTACTAATTCTTTCTCTCCTACCTCGTCCCAACACAGTGGGGACCTACACCGTTTCCCGTACAGGGCCTCAAACGGTGCCATTCCAATAGTTGCTTGGAAACTGTTGTTATACGAGAATTCCATTAGGTGTAGTTTGGAATCCCAACTTTCCTTAAAATCTAGTACGCAAGCGCGTAGCATGTCCTCTAGAATTTGGTTTAAACGCTCCGTTTGTCCATCTGTTTGGGGGTGAAAAGCGGTACTAAAGTCGAGGCGGGTACCCAGTGCTTTTTGAAGTCCGCGCCAAAACGCTGACGTAAAGCGTGGATCCCGATCCGACACTATAGACACTGGGACTCCATGTAGTCTTACTATTTCTTTCACGTACAGTTGTGCTCAATTGTCAACTGTATATGTAACCTTCCCAGGTAGAAAGTGTGCCGACTTGGTCAACCTATCGACAACTACCCAGATCACTGTATAGCCCTTGGGCGTTTTGGGTAAACCTACTATGAAGTCCATCGCTATGTTTTCCCACTTCCACTCCGGTATGCTTAGGGGCTGCAACAACCCCGCCGTCTTTTGTCTTGGAGCTTTCACTTGTTGACAAACTAAGCACTTGCTCACAAACCCGGCAACATCCCTCTTCATACTCTTCCACCAAAAGTGTTGTTTTAAATCTTGGTACATCTTAGTACCTCCTGGATGCATCGCAAATGGTGAGTTGTGAGCTTCCATCAGTATTTCCTTCCTTAAATCTTCTATTGCTGGAACACATAAGCGTCCCTGATACAATAGTCCTTCATCTGATGACTTCGAGAATCCATCTACTGGACTTTCGTCTAGCTGTCCTAGGACTTTCTGTAGGTTAGGATCCTCTCGTTGGGAGGCAATAATTCTCTGCCTAAGCGTAGGTTGTACCGTGAGTCGGGCCAGCTGTGCTATGACTCCCTCGGTCGCTACAGCTATGTTGGCTCGCTCGAACTCTCTTTGTACCCTTACTTCCCTCGTAATGAGGGCCGACGAGTGGACCATCTTCCTACTCAAGGCATCTGCAACCACATTTGCTTTCCCAGGGTGGTACTGGATATCTACATCGTAGTCCTTCACCAATTCTAACCACCTTCTCTGTCTCATATTTAACTCTTTCTGGGTGAAGAAATATTTAAAATATTGTGGTCGGTTAAACTTTGAATTTTCTCTCCATACAGGTAGTGTCACCAAATTTTCAGCGCGAACACTACAACGGCCAACTCCAGATCGTGGGTAGGGTAATTATCTTCATATTCTTTTGGTTGACGGGACGCGTATGCAACAACTTTAACGTGTTGCATTAACATCCTAGTCCATTCTTTGAAGGCATCACTATAGATTACGTACTCTTCTGAGATCTTGGGAACCGTGAATGCCGAGACGGTTACCAATCTCTATTTTAGGTTTTGGAAGCTTGCCTCACAAGCATCATTTCATATAAATGGTACCCCTTTTCTCGTTAGCTGTGTCCAAGGCGAGGCTATTCTAGCGAAGTCCTACACGAACCTTCGATAGTATCTCGCTAGTCCCAAGAAACTCTGTACTGATGTTACCGAAGTTGGGCGTTCTAACTTCGTGACCGCTATGACCTTAGTAGGATCTACGGATACTCCGTCCTTTGTCGCCACGTATCCTAGGAAAGAGACTTATCGTAACCAAAATTCACACTTTGAGAACTTAGCATACAACTTGTTCTCTCTTAGGGTGGCTAGGATTTTTCAGAGGTGTTCCTGGTGTACCAAGTTTGTTTTTTGAGTACGCTAGAATGTCATCAATGAGCACGATCACAAAAGTGTCTAGACAGTCCTTGAACACTTGGTTCATTAACCCCGTTAACACAGCTGGAGCATTGGTGAGGCTAAATGACATATCACGAACTTATAGCGATCATACCTTGTCCTAAATGCTGTATTTGGTGCATCTTTTTCTTTACTCTTTATTTAATGATAACCTGACCGCAGGTCTATCTTAGAAAATATCGTCGCTTCTCTTAGTTGATCGAATAAGTCTTATATTCTAGGCAGAGGGTATTTGTTCTTTATGGTTACCTTATTTAACTCTCTGTAATCGATGCACAAACGCATCAATCCATCTTTCTTCTGAACAAACAACACTAGCGTACCCTAGGGAAATATGTTAGGTCGAATGAACCCATTATCCCGTAAGTCTTGTAATTACGCCTTGAGTTCATTCAACTCTGCTAGCGCCATGCGATAGGGTGCTTTAGAAATAGGCCCAGTTCCCAGCTCGAGTTCGATGACGAAGTCGACCGCTCGGGAAGGGGTATTCCAGGTAGGTCGTCCAGAAATACATCTGAGAACTCCTTTACTATTGGCAAGTTTTCAAGGGTCTTTTCTTTTCCTCTTACGTCTACAACACCTACTAATATAGTTTAACCGCCTTGTTGGACTAATCTCTTTGCTTTCATCATCGAGACTACATTTGGGGTAGTCCCGGTACTTGTGCATTTAAATTTAAAGCTAGGTCACACCGGTGGCGAGAATTTCATTATTTATTTTTTTGCGACAGTCTATACTAACACAGTTTGCAGCTAGTCAATCCATGCCTAGTATTACGTCGAAGTCGGTCATCTTTACTACTATTAAGACTACGCTTTAGAGTTTGGTCGGCTACTATTGCTTGGTCATTCTTCACTCTATCCTTAGTTACTATGTCTACCCTCTTAGGGTTGCTTGCCGACCATACATGTAACAAGGGTTCTAATTCAAACCCTGTCTCTGATCCCTCTCGAGGTGGGCTCTCTTCAGCCTCACCTCGTTCTCTATCTCTAATAGGAGGTCGTCCCCTTCCTCGTCTTACTCTTTCGCATGGTCTAAGCAGCATGGTTCTAGAAACCAAGATAGCATCTCTTAAGTCTAAGGCTCATTACCTATGAAATTATACTATGCATCACATCTACAAAGTTCACATCATATTGCAAACAAAAGCACTCAGCATGCAACACATCACATCATGCTCTTAAATAAATACGTGAAATATCACAACAATTTCAGTAACATTAACATAAAATTCATGCGAGTTCGAAAACGTTTCTCTTTTCTTATCTTGTGCAAGGCATACCTGACGGTGACGGGGCATCGACGTTGGGACCGTGGAGCGTGCCAAGCCTACATCGTAGGCTAGTCTACAGAATCTAAAACCTAGAGCTCTGATACCAACTGTAACGAACCTAAATTTCCAAATATCTAGAGTCGCCACTAACGTCTCATGCTCATCCCTAATGCAGAAAAAAAATCTAAGCATGCTCATCTTTATTAGCGGAAAAATTTAAAAACTTCAGAATACATTAAAACATTGGAAAACACTGCCGGACTTACAAGTTTCAAATATCGTGCTGGAGTTCAAAAAGATAAAATAAAACGATTACAAATTAATTAATAAATGAATGAAATGCAAACGCCCTATCCTAACCAAGACTAGGAATAAAATATGCAACTATCCTATGCACGCGCCACAGTCTCTGATCACGATGCCACCGTCAACCGTACATGGGAGCCTTGCCTTTACCTGAAAAACAATATGGCACACGGCCTGAGTATTTCGAAGAAAATACTCAGTAAGTGACCCCACTATAGGGGCCATGCTAATGCAAACACATGCAATCATGAATAGGGACCTATCTCTAATCATCTTAGGGGTGGCCTCCAGTCTCGGACAAATTGGATGTGTAGTACTTCCCTACACACGACTCACACGTGCGAGTGTGAGTCCCCAGGGCGCTCGCACACCCCCTGGACCCTCTGGTCAAGCTAATCTGTAGCGACGTCCGGAGGTCAGCGGAACCCCATAGTGTCATGCGCCTCATGAACACCCTCATCTGTGTGCTTTCGCACCTGTGCGCATTCGCGCTCATCATAAGGTGCGCGTCCGCACTCATCATCTCTAGGGGAAGTAGCCCTATGCTTATGAACATACAAAATGCATGAGGTCCCTCTAAATCCATCGTAATGTCTCTTCTGACACAACCCTCTAGTCTCATCTCTTTGTTACTCTAGGTAACGCATATCGTGGATATTTATATTAATATCATTTTCATGCTCTTAGGGTTGTGTCCTACGTCGATCTAACGACATGATGCAATATGGCACTCATCATCATCTAGCATGCTCAATATGGAAAACATCATCATATTAAGGTAAAAATCATGCAATCATCATGCTCATCATAATGCCACAACGTGCGTCAAACATATTAAGCGTCACTCAACAAAATATGTATAAACTGGCACATATCATCAAGCATCATACAATCTATTTAGCCTATCCTATAGTAAGGCCACTTACTTGGTTGGCCTCGGCCGAAGTACTCCCTAAATAGCTAAACGTAAGCTCCCGTTCCGTGAGAGCTGCTTCCTACTTCGCTGGGTTTGTTTCCTATCACGCCGTTCACCACTTTCCGTTAGTATTTCACAATTAATTTACCTATAATTTAATAAATGTGAAATACGGCTCTAAAACGGCCTCGGATACCTTAATCGGGGCCGAAAACAGATCCGAGAGGGTCGAAACAGTGGAAACCGGGCTGAAAACAGGTGAGCCGAGCCGAACAGCCGCTGGAGCCGCCGGAGGAGCCGCCGGAGCGTCACCGGAGGGAGCCCGAGCCGTTTGCGCCGAGCCGAGCCGAGCCGAGGACTGCCGCGCCGCTGTGTGACACGTGGCAGCAGCAGAGAAAGCCACGTCGGGCGGTAGTGTCGGGTCGAAGCGCGGGTCGGAGTCCGGTTCGGGTCGTGGTTTGGGTTGCGGGCTGTGGAAGGCTACTGGGCCAAGGCTAAACGTTGGGCCTCGGCTTACTGGGCTGGGCCGCAAGTGTTTGGTTTGCAGGCCGGCTCAGTTGGACCGTGGGTCTAGTCTGGGTTGGTTCAGCTGAACCGTAGCTTCTGGGCCGGTTTGAGGTTTGGGCCGCTGTAGTTGGGCTGGGCCGAAGGCAGAGGCCAAGGGAGGAACGGGCTGGCTCTCCCGGGTTCTGGGTTCGGGTTGACCCGGATCCGTGGATCTCGTCTTCCTTACCCGACTTTGGCCGATTTTCCGGCGAGCTTTCTCTCTCCTTCCCGCGGCGTTTCCGTTGCCGATTTCGGTCCTCTTCCTTCCTTTTTCCTCTTTGTTCGTCGTTCTTCTTTCCTTTTTTGGGAGTTTTGCGGCCTAAAAGCTCCTAAAAGCCATAGATCTAAGAATCGATTTTCCGACCTCGGTTACCGACGACGACGCTTACGAAATAACACAAAACGCACCCTGAGTTATTGTGCTTTCGTTAGGATCTCTCTTACGGTAGTAACAGGTCGTTTGGTGTCGGTTTAAGGGTGGTTTGAGGGCTCGTCGGAGAAACTGGACACTCGCCGACGTTTGTCCGAACTCTCTCTCTCTCTCTCGAAATTTCTCTCTTTTCTCCCTTTGCAGGCGTTCTGAAGATGCTGGGCTGAGGGTGGGCGTGCTGTGGCCGTTGTTTCGCGTGGGTTCCGCGAAACTCGGCGGTCGCCGGAAAACTCGCGGGTTTTCCGGCGACTGAGTTTCTTTTTTTTTCTTTTTTTTTTTTTTTTTTTTTTTTTGTTTTCATTTATTTATTTATTTATTATTAATATATATATATATATATATATATATATATATATATATATATATATATATATATATATATATATATATTTTTTTTTTTTTTTTTCTTTCTTTCCCGGGTCGTTACAAATGGAGAGATCGAGGAGAAGACCGATAATGAGATCGTAGACAAATAAAGGAAGAGAGATGTCATTTGAAAAGGTTAGTAGTCAGATTTACCTTTTCGTTTCTACCAATAATATTAGCGATTATTTAGATTTAGGTTAGAAATTTAGAAATTATCTGTTGTAATGATCTGTATTAGAAATTATCTATCCTATCAAGAGTCCATTAAAATTTGTCAGAAAAAAAAAAAAAAAAAACAGATAGATAAGAAAGAGAGGAAGATAGGGAAAAGGAAGATGGGAAAACAATTTCAAATAAAAAAAAAACTAAGATTTGGAAAACCGAATGAAAAGAGGGAAAAAAAATGAAAGAAAGGCTGAGAAAGAGAGAAAGATTAGGTAAACAAATAATAATAAAAAAAAAACAATACATGGAAAGAGAGGAAGATTAGATTTGGAAATAAGCCAAAAAAAAAAAAAATCTGTGAATAGAATTAAACTGATGAATGAACCGAATTAAATGATTTAAAGAATTAAACAATTTAGATATGGGAGTAGAATTAAACGGCTGTGAAGAAACTGCTTTAAACAATTATAGAATTAAACTCCAATGAGAAACTGATTAAAAGAATTACATTTAAATTGCTTAAAATAATTAGATATGAAGGAAGAATTGAACTGCTTAAAAGAAAGAAAAAAAACGGGAAGGAAAATGGAATGTTCAGATGACAAGTAATGTAAACATAATTAAAATATACCGAGAAGAGGAATAAAGTGAGGGAAGGAAAATGGAAGATATGAGAAATTATTATATTTGTATCTATAAGATATAATATTAAAGGTTAATTATTTTTATTCAAGTCGCTTGAAATATTAATAATATTGAGATATCTTTAATTTAAGTTTTAAGTTTTATTATCCTATATAATTGAGAAACAATGAAAACATAGAACTCGATTTTTATTGAGGTGGTTTAGAGCTGTATTTCACAATGTTAGTTGGATTATTAATTAAAATGTGAAATACTAATAAAAGGTGACGAACGATGTGATAGGAAGCAAACCTTGGCAACATTTGGTGTAGTTCTCGAGGAACGGGAGCTTACGTTAAAAAAATTAGAGAATACTTCGGCTAAGGCCAACCAGGTAAGTGACTCACCTGTCGTAGGTTATGCATTATTTGCTGTATGTTGGCACGTGCCCGTGGATATGCACGTGTCATTAAATTGTATGCTAGTTTAAGGTGTTTAAGTACGAAATCATGTGAACGTGAATGTATGTTATGTATGCTGCTTAGTTGACGTGATATGTTATGCATGTGACGATGTGTGGCCCTTGAACGATTATGGCTTGTTTGTATGAATATTTGAATGTAACTGCATGAATTGTATAACACGAAATACGGTAGATTGCATGAAACATAACCCCGCTAGGAATATGTATGATATGTAAAGAAATGAGAATGAGATTGACATGTAAGCATGAAAACGTGACAGGGGGTTATGTTCATTAATGATAACTGTAGGACTAGTGGGACCTCATGCATATTGTGTGTTCATGCATTTGGGGGGATACCTTTATCCCATCACGAGGGTACGGACGCGTACATCCAATGGCAGGACAACGATCGTTATGCCCTACATAACACTGCAGTGACGGTTTTAGTTTTAACGGGTCCCGGTAGGCCCCCAGAGCATGCCCACTGGCTAGGGACAGTGGCCCAGCGGTGTGCGAACTAGCTGGTGAGCCCATACTCGCACGTATGGGCTGCGTGTAGAGTATATGGTACACGTCCACGATTACCTGTTAGGATTACACCGTAGGGAAAACGAAACAAAACGAAACGAACGAAAGATAGGTCTCATCATTTCATTGCATGTGATTGTTGCATAACCCCGATAGGGGGTCACTTACTGAGTATACTAGAAATACTCAAGCCTCGTGCTACTTTACTTTTTCAGGTTAAGGCGAGGCACTCCTATACGACTGACGACGACATCGCAACTCGAGACCATGGCGCATGCATAGGGTAGTGGTATTTCTTTTCTTAGTCTTAGGCCAGAATAGGATGTTTTTTAAAACTTAAACTCTCATTCATTTTATTTAGTCTTTTGTTGTGTCGTTTTAAAGATGTTTTCGAAACATGTAAGTCCATGCCTGTGTTTTAAGATAAAGGTTATGTTTTATGGAATTTAAATGAAGTCTTCCGCATTTAATGTTTATGGTATGCATACAGTAGCGACCTTAAATTAAGTAGAAAATTTTGGGTCGTTACAAGAATTGTCATCTATTAGTTAGTATGTATGCACACAGATATTATCAAAATCATAATGTCCACAAGCCATTAGTGCCACTCAAACAGAGGTCGTGCATCACCATGACATGCATGGATCACTATATGGTCGTGCCTCACCATGGCATGCATGGATCACTATATAGTCGTGCCTCACCCTGTGCATATATATGTATGTATCACACAACACACGCGCGCATTTATAATAGATACATATCTACATGCATAAATACATACATACATATACATATATACACATCACACATATATAACATGTATGTACTTATACATTTTTATAATTTTCATCCTTTTTTATAATTTTAATATTTTTTATTTTAAATGTGCAAAATGTTACCATATATTCTCTATATTCCGTTTATTAAAAAAATATTTTCCAAATAATTGTAAAATTTGGAAGATTTCTATATTAGATAATAACTAATAGTCTGATTATTATAAATACTTTATTATAATTTTATTTGATAACAAATGATATACTTTTTTTTTTATTTTTTCTTTTTTGAAAAATAAAATTATAGGTCATATTCAATTCCGTTTAAACATAATTTAAGAAAATTTCTTAAAAAAGAAAAAAATATAAAAGAAAAATTTTAACAAAAATATCAAAAGAATAAATGGGAATTAATTTTGAGTTATTCTCTTCCGCCCCTATTCAACCCATTAAATTTTAATCAAATCAATATAGAAATATCACAAATAAACAAATAAAATATTTTTGGTTGAATATGTTCCTAATTTAATTATTTGGATGGTAAAATTTTTCAATCAAATAATGAATTCGGCTTAAGCTAATCATAAAATATCCATGTTAGGTTGATTCGAGTTATTGGAATAATTTATTAAAAAAAATTAATATAAATAAAATGTTAATATGGAAATGATTTTATAATTTGTTTTTAAATACGAATTTAGTTGACTTTGTTTGATCCAGTTATTTGAATAACTATTTTAACACCTAATACTCATAAAACAATTTTTAAAAAACAAACAAAAATACGATGACAAATTTAAAACGCTTTCACTCTTTTATGTTTTCTTACCTGTTATATTATTCTAAACAGATCATGAGACTAATATTCTAAGTAAATCCCATGGTTCCACCTTTTATGCAATAATGTAATAGCAATAATAAATTCATTTCCTATTTTTAATTCCTATTTTTAAGCAATAATGTAATAATAGTAATTAATTTTTTTTTTCTTTTGCGGGTGGAGACCTACACACTGCCAAATGAGAAATTAACATGCTCTACAGATGTGCCAGATGGCAATATTTTGGTGTTGTAGTGTAGTTTCAATAAGTAGTGTGTTGAGTAAGGCACCAATGATTCTTAAGCAATGAACAAGTTCTCGACATTTCTTTTGGATACATGGCCTTGCAAAGTGTGAGCAAGTCTCAAACAAAAATTAGGTGTCATGCTAAAAAGTTGCCATGTAGTCAATGGCTAGAACTCCTCGAGAGTTTTGATGCAAATTGGAGCTATGAAATCATGCTAGATGAGGTTCTAAGTATGCTTAAACAAGTAGCCGTGTTGAGTTGTCTTTAAACATTACTTGTGGGTATTGTCATGGTTTGCTTAGAATTTAAATATACATGTTATGATAGAACTGAGCATGTTTTTAATAATAATTTTGATTATTTTATTTACAATTTGGTATTATTCATTGTATGAAAAATTTAAGAACGTGTAGTCTTGAACAATATGTGGTTGACTTATTGAACGATCTTGATAAACTAAAGAATCTATAGTATATATGTTTATATGTATGTATACGTGTCGTCTTGAACAATAATATATATGTATGTATGTATACGTGTAGATATATACAACGCCTACTTATACATTTTTACAATAAATGAAAAATAATTCATCTAATTAAATGTAAATCAAATCAGTAAAGAAATAAGATTGTAAACTTTTTCAATCGAATGAAGTCTTGTCGAATAAGGAATTTAGTCTAATCTAATACTAAAATATTTAAGTTAAATTGATTCAAGTGGTTAGAGTAATTTATTAAAAAATTTATTTTTTTAAAAAATAAAATGTTAATATAGAAAACGTTTAATAATTTATTTTTAAATATAAATTTAATTGACTTGGTTTGATGACCGAGTAACTATTTTAACATGGTAATGAAACAAATTTAAAAAAATAAATAAATAACCAAAACAAGATGCCAAATTTAAAAACATTTCACTATTTATATTTTTTTAGGCGTTGTATTGTCTTTCTTTACACGTTGTATTGTCCTTAATTGGACTATTATTCACTATTCCATTTACCACCCAAATTTCCTCTAAATAATAATAATAATAATAATAATAATAAAAGAATAAAATAAATTCTTTTCCTATTTTTAAGTCCTAAATTATCCTATAAAATAGTTTGTAGTCTTGATCTAAAAACCATAAATTCATAAAGAAAATTCATCATAAATCTTCCTCCAAAACCCACAAAAACCATTGTAATTTTTCTTCTCCTTTCTCTTTGAATTTACTGTTGGTTCTTTGTTTTCTATCTTTACTTTTCATTGGTTTTTCTTTTCAATTATTAAAAATAATTATGGGTTTTTGTTCAAAATCCCAATTGATTAGGTTTATATTTCTTAGATTCTTACTTTTCTAGAGAATGTTTTGAAAATGTAACAAAAGAGGAACCATAAACTCAATTGCATTTTTCACCATATTTTTATGAGAAACAAAAAGAAATTGAATTATCTTTTTTTTTTTTTTTTTTTGACAGGTTACTGCAGCGAGAATATCGACGATGATTGTATTGGCATTGGTGAGCTTAGCTACCGTGAATGCTCTGAATCCGCTTATGAATTCAAACTCATTAAAATTTCAAACGATCAATTGGCGAAAACACTTGGTGTTGTTGACGGAGTTTGGCGGCATCAGCGATGGAGTAACTTCAAATACTCACGCGTTCCGGCAAGCGATTGAACATCTTAGCACACTGGCGGGGGATGGCGGTGCTCAATTGATCATGCTGCCAGGAAAATGGCTTATAGGAAGTTTTAATCTGACCCGCCATTTCATAATTTTTATTGATAAAGAAGCTAAAATTCTTGCATCACACGTTGACCTATGAGTATATTATTTTTATAAAGTTAACAACTTTGGGAGTGATGATTTGAATTTTAATCCTTAAATTGAAGCTAAATTAGTTAGATTTGTTTCTCATAATCTATGGGTGCAGAATGTCTCATCTTTGGAACTAACCTTACTGATGTGGTTTTCACAGGTGATTATTATTTTTCTTTACCTTTTAACATTTCTTTTCTTAAAAAAATGGTTAGCAAAATTATAGAGTAATAAAAGTGGATTCGTGACATGGTACAGGTAACAACGGCACGGTCGACGGGCAGGGTCTTATTGGTGGGATAAGTTTCACAAAGGGGAGCTCGACATAACACAACCATACATGATCGAGATCCAATGACCCGCTTAGGATAGTCACCTAAGAGAATACAACTTTTAAATAATAGGTCTCATTCATGATTTGCATGTACGGAGTATTTGTTAAAATATTCAAGCCACATGCTACTTTTATTTTCTACATTTGCAAAGCATCATTGTACAGTTGACGGCGACATCACAATTTTATAAACCATGCCACATGTATAGAATAGTTGTATTTAATTTCGTAGACTACAGGTTAGTATAGGGTATTTATGTTTTATTTTTACTCATGTCTATTTTAATTTTAAGTTGTCTTGTTTTAAAGATTTTTTATTAAACATTAAATCCATGACAATGTTTTATGAATACGTTTCAAATGATTATTTCGAGACCTACACACTACCAACTCCATTCGAGAAATGAACAAGCTCTAGAGATGTGCCAAAGTGCTAATATTTTTGTGTTGTAGTGTAGTTTCGATAAATAGTGTGTTGAGTAAGGCATCAATCATTTTTAAGAAATAAACAGGGCCTCCACATTTCTTTTGAATTCATCACCTTGCAAAATGTGAGCTCTCATGGGAAAGTTAGGTGCCCTACTAAAAAGTTTTCCTATGGTATATGAGTGAGTGTAACGACCCTATATTTCTAGTAACCTAAAGTCGTTACCTTCATCATAACAAACTCTCTTGTGCGGAAATAAACATTTAAAACTTCATCATAAAACATTTTCATGGACTTACCTGCTCAAAAACTTCTTTAAAATAACATAATGAAATATAAAATAAAAAAAATAAACATTAAAAGTAAAAACACCGTACACTAAATCAATTAATTAAGCAAATTAATATTTCACATGAGACTCAATCTTAATCCTCATTAAGTTATGAATTTCGACTCTAAAGGATGTCTTTTGATTCACATGGGTGATAATTACTCTTGTAGCCAATTCAATATGCCTTACCATTTTGGGGACCTGGCCAAATATTGAGTCGAAAGCATAATTTTACAAAATGGAGTTCACTTTTTTCAATATAAGGTAAGTCGTTGAATAACCCTTGAGTGTTGATTTCAGAACTTGAAAAATGGGATCCCACCTTCTCAATGTTTCGAGAGGGGCGTAGTTTCTAATTAGATCATAAATAAATTATTTATAAGAGAATGGATGGTACTTCATGCAAAAAAAAAAATGTAATTGTATGTGTAAAATAAACTTTAACCCAATTATAATTATGAACAACTCACAAATAATTGACTAGCTTGTGATGATTATATATTAATGGAGACGAAAAATTTAATTTTTAATAATAATTTTTGTTATTTGATTTATAATTTAATATTATCTATTGTATGAAAGAGTATAATCTTGAACAATATGTACTTCACTTACTGGAGTATCACGTTCGAGTAATAATGTAAACAGTTTATAGTAAATGGATAATGTTGAGTGTCTTATCCTCATAATACTATTGATACCCCCATTGTAATTATTAAAAATGATTTATCCAAATTATTCACGTGGGACATGCGAGTTGATTATCATATACATGAGTTTGTATAAGACTCACCACATCTATTTAATTTCTCTTTTTAAATCAATTAATTAAAAAAACTAATATTTCGCATGATGATCCAACTTGACTCGATCTTAATCCTCATTGAGTTATGAATTTATGCCTGTGAAGGGTTGTCTTTTGATTTTGCATGGGTGATAATGGCGTTTTGTATCCAATACAATGTGCCTACAATTTTGAGGTCCTGGCCAAATAGGGAGCTCTAAACATAATTTCACAAAATGGATTGCATATAAAGTAAGTTGATGAAAAATTCCCTTAGGTGCTGATTTTGGAACTTGAAAAAAAATGGGATCCCACCTTCTCAATGTTTCAAGAGAGGCTTTTGACCTAGTTGTAATTCTAAACCCCTCAGAAAAAATTAATTAGTTTGTAATGATGATATTAATGGACACAACTTGTCATATAGTACATTGTAACTCTAGATTTATAATAGGGTATCTTATAGTTAATGAATGAAAATTAATTAATTAAAGAGTTTAATTAATCAACTTTTATATTATTAATGGAGCTAGGCGTCCCCTTGCCAACTCATAAGACTTAATTTGAAGTGCTTAAATTAATATTTAGTTATAGGGCTCCTACTAGACTCAATTAAAACATATTGACATTATAGAGTTGAGGTTGTGAGATTGGATAACATCCATGTACCCTATAAGCATTGGCCATCATAGATGAGGCACATTCTTATGCCAATGAGGTAGATTCAGAGTAGTCCCACTACGGTTAAACCTTACTTAGAACTCAATCTGTTTCGAGTATATGGTATCGTGTATGGAAATAAAGTAGAGGTTCTTATCAAGATTTTTGTTTCATGAACCAACTTTGAATGGATTAGGGACAACATGAATACACTATGAGATGGCTACGTGAGGATCCCTCCCTCCCAGATTATGACATGATATTATGATCCGACTTTAGTCATCACCTATTCCTTAGTATGTATGCATTCGGTCACAATTATACAACCATAATATCCCTAGACCATATATCATGAGCGAAAATGGTTTTGTGTTTAACAAGACCTTTGTTTTGTAAACTAGTCCTTGGGTGGACCAAAGACCATATGGATATATTATGAGATGGGAGAAACGAGTGTATGGCATGATGTTGTGGTCCTACTTTAGAATTGTCATCTATTATTTAGTATGTATGCACACAGATATTATCAAGATCATAACGTCCACAGGCCATCAGTGCCACTCAAACGGAGGTCGTGCATCACCATGACATGCATGGATCACTATATGGTCGTGCTTCACCATGGCATGCATGGATCACTATATGGTCGTGCCTCACCCTATGCTTATATATGTATGTATCACACAACACACACGCACATATATAATAGATACATATCTACATGCATAGATACACACATACATATACATATATACGCATCACACATATATATGAATGTGCAAAATGTTTCCATATATGCCCTCTATATTCGTTTATTAAAAAAATATTAACCTAATAATTGTAAGATTTCCAACATTTTATATCAGATAATAATCTTTATATTAAATAGTTTGATTTTTATAAATACTTTATTGTAATTTTATTCAATAACAATCTATATACTTTTTTTTATTTTTTTATTTTTTGAAAAATAAAATTGTAGGTCATATTTCACTTCGATTTAAAAATAATTTTTGAAAATTTCTTAAAAAAGAAAAAAATATAAAAGAAAAATTTTAACAAAAATATAAAAAAAAATAATAATAATAATTTTGAGTTATTCTCTTCAGCTCATATTCAACTCATTAAATTTTAATCAAATCAATATAGTAATATCAAAAACTAAACAAATAAATATTTTGGTTGAATAGGTTCCTAATTTAATTATTTAGATGGTAAAAAATTTCAATCAAATAATGAATTCCGCTTAAGTTAATCATAAAATATTCATATTAGGTTGGTTGGAGTTATTCGAATAATTTATTAAAAAAAATTAATAAAAATAAAATGTTAATATGGAAATCATTTTATAATTTGTTTTTAAATATTAATTTAGTTATCTTGGACTTGGGATTCGATGAAAATGATGATTTCGAGCTAACATTTGGCGATCTTGACAGTCTTTTCCTCCCCTATGAGGCTGACGATTTTCTCATCTCCGAAGATTTGGATCAAACTACCAATTCGTTGGATCAAACTCCCATGACTACCAAACTTCTTGAATATCCTTAAAATTACACCTTATTCCAATTCCCGGAGATGAGGAAATCGTAGTTTGATCCAAATCTTCGGAGATGAGGAAATCGTCAACCTCATAGGGAAGGAAAAGATGGTCAAGATCGCCAAAGGTTAGCTCGAAATCATCATTTTCGTTGAATCCCAAATCCAAGGTCGTGAAATAAACAGAAGGGTCACTAGGGGCGACATAATTGGCATCTTTTGTAGAAACATCATCTTGATGTACAACGTTTGTTGGCTGGTCAAGAACCTCAGTGGTTAAGCAATATTCCCAAATTGGATTTGAAGAATGTTTTCTTACGTGTACAACATTTGCTTTTGATTCCTGCATTTTGACTCGGCAATTTGGCTTAATATGACCTGACTTTCCGCAACGATGACACACCACTTTCACCTGACAATCTCGTTTAAAATGGCTAGGTTTTCCACACCTGTAGCAAGCTTTAAATGGCTTCTTTGACGACTGCTCACTTTTGAATTGATTCACATTACTTGATGAAGGCTTTAAATGAAAATTTTCTCCTTTGATCTTTGACATACAACACATCTTCTGACTTTGGGGAAAACTCGTTGCCGCTGGTCATTTGCTTAACCAAGGCTCCCTCATTTGAAAGAAGATTCTCCAGTTCAATTACTGTAGGCTGATTTGCCCACCTTGTATTGAGGAAACAAAAGACATAAATTCTTTTCGTAATCCACGAATAAGATAACGCCGTAATCGAACATCACTCACTGGCTCCTCGGCATCTCATTCTGAAATTTTAGAACATAGATTTTTCAATAGAAAAATTACCTTGAGTTACCACAGCTAGTTCATTCTCTATAAATTGCAATCGAGATATATTTTTCTTAGTGAACAACTTTTGAAGGGTTTCCCACACTTGCTTGGGTGACTTTAAATCACGAACATTATCAATATACTCCTTGCTAATCAAAGTTCGCAAGGTAAATAAGGCTTTTGCATTTGGTGGAGTATCTGCTGAAATGTCTGTGTCATCACCTTCAATTAAATCTCACAAATCTTGCGCTTGTAGATAAGCTTCCATGCATAACTTCCAATAAATATAGTTATTGACAACAATCTTTTCCATAGAAACACCCATAGAAGCACCTCCACCATTCATCTCGTTGAGTAATAATATCAAACCATATCAACTTGGCTCTGATACCAATGGTCACAATATCTCACGCTCAAAGGTGGGAATAAATATGAAATTATTATTACTCAAAGAAGATAATACAGGAACAACTGAAATAATAAACGGTTTACTGTGGCTTGTGTTTTAATAAGGGGGAGGGCTCCTATTTAAACAAAAATAAATCCTATAAATAGCTCCTACAAAAACTCTACTCAAATAAACTAATAAGGATGAATGGCTTAACAAGTTGACTAATCCCATCTAACAATAAGTTGCACTAATTTTGACAATTACTTGGGTTTGAGTGTTGCACTAATTTTGACAATTACTTGTGTTTGAGTCATAGTAAGTAATTTTTGTTCTTTTATTGTTTTTGAAAATGTATTAGAGAAAGTTTGACTTTCAAATTTTTGTATAGCTTAGACCTCTGCTACAAAGAACATGTGTCTCTTTTGCCGAGTGGTTAAGGCGTGTGCCTGCTAAGTACATGGGGTTTCCCTGCGAGAGTTTGAATCTCTCAAACGACGTGAAATAAAATTTTAATGCCGAGTTAATAAGATATTTGTATTTTTTTTTTCTTTTATTTTTTTTCAAAATCTAATAGAAAAAGTTTAACTTTCAAATTTTTGTATAGCTTAGATCTCTACTACAAAAGACATGTGTCGCTTTGGCCGAGTGGTTAAGGCGTGTGCCTGCTAAGTACATGGGGTTTCCCCGCGAGAGTTCGAATCTCTCAGGCGACGTGAAATAAAATTTTAATGCCGAGTTAATTAGGCTTAGACTTCTACTACAAGGGACATGTGTTGTTTTGGCCGAGTAGATTCAGGCGACGTGAAATAAAATTTTAATGCCGAGTTAATTAGGCTTAGACTTCTACTACAAGGGACATGTGTTGTTTTGGCCGAGTGGTTAAGGCCTGTGCTTGCTAAGTACATGGGGTTTGGGGTTTCCCAGAGTTCCAATCTCTTAGGTGACGTGAACATGCCGAGTTAATTAGGCTTAGACTTCTACTACAAGGGACATGTGTTGTTTTGGCCGAGTAGATTCAGGCGACGTGAAATAAAATTTTAATGCCGAGTTAATTAGGCTTAGACTTCTACTACAAGGGACATGTGTTGTTTTGGCCGAGTGGTTAAGGCCTGTGCTTGCTAAGTACATGGGGTTTGGGGTTTCCCAGAGTTCCAATCTCTTAGGTGACGTGAACTAAAATTTTAATGTCGAATTAATTAGATATTTGTTTTTTTTTTCTTTTATTTTTTTTTAAATCTATTAGAGAAAGTTCTTAGACCTCTACTACAAAGGACATGTGTCGCTTTGGCCAAGTGGCTAAGGCTTGTGCATGCTAAGTACATGGGGTTTTCCTGCGATAGTTCAAATCTGTCAGGCGACGCAAAATATAATTATAATTCTGAATTAATTAGATTTGGCTGAGTGGTTAAGGTGTGCGCCTGCTAAGTACATGGTGTTTCCCCGCGAGAGTTCGAGTCTGTCTTTCTTACTTACTCTAAGTACAAGAGATTTCCGTAATAGATATTGGGGCTTTGCAAAGACCTCTCCTACAAAGGACATAGGTTGATTTGGCATTGTTGCTCAAGGGTGGGTAAACCTAAAAGCCAAAGGATGAGAGAAAATGAAATCCTCAAAGGGATGAAGACAAACGTACCTATGGCAGCATGAAAACAATTGGGGGTGACACTCGAGGAAAAGATCATGTCACACCCGAGTAAAGGAGGGTACATGAATGAAGTGAGACGGATCCGAATGAGAGTACTTCTAAAGATATAATGACTAAGAAACTTAAAAGTTACCATCTTTACAAAAATGGTGCACTTTCCTTCGGTAGGTTCAACAAAGAAATTCTAAAATTAAGTATGCTTTCCTTGGAAATGTTTTTTTATTTTGTGTGACCTTAGAGAAATATTTTTAGAAAGCATGTGAATGAAGATAAAGCATGCTCAAAGAATTTGCGTCAGTTTGTGGGGATAATCTTCACTCTTAGAAATGAGAAACAAATACTATGACCATGTTGCAATAGAATGTTGGGGCCATCAAGTGCTAAATCCAGATTTCAAATTTGGGATTCAAAATTCTAATTTGAATCTTAGACATGTGTAGGTTAACACAACATCAATGAAAAAATAAAATAGTTTAAATAAGTTGTATAAGGAGGTAATCTAATTCTAGTTTTATCTCTTGGTTGATCCAAATTTTGTACAAGGAGGTGTTAATCTCTTTGATTCAAGAGTTCTTGCTTCAACAAAAGCTTGGATCGCTGGGCTGAGAATTATGGTTTCCTTATCACCGGTTCTCACAATTTTCTTTATGGTTCCAGAAATTAGACTTCAAGATGGATCTATTAAAGATAATTTGGAGCAACCGAATACAAAAAGCTCAAGAACAAAGGACCCGAATGTCAACGTCGAGGTAAGTAATCATCTTAGACTTTTCTTAAGAAATATTTTAGAAATCATTTGGATTTCATTAGGGAACTTAAGCTAAGTATGAATTAATGGAACCGTGAGTTTGTTGGGTTTTATGTCCTAAAACTCATAGTTTGTAAACAAAAACATATTATATTTTCAATAAAGTTATTATTGTTGTTTATTCAGTAAATATTGTTATTGAATAAAGTGAACTTTACGATCATTAATCTAAATCCAATAAACTAAGAACACTTTGGCTATAGTATGATTACTTGAACTATATGTAGAGACATAAGAGTGGATCAAGTTCAAGTATATAGTCAAAATGATCTATAGTATAAGGATGAGGCTGAGTACCTTATTCTGGGGACACTATGGATGCGGCTCACTTTTGTATATGATATAAACAATGTGATCACTAAATTGTACATGTGGAGACATGTGAGTGGGGGCGTCCTATGCAATGAGTATTGCATAAGATCGGACCATGAAGAAAACCACTCTCACTTTATAATGTCGTTTACTGTTGAGACTGATTTTCTTTTCATTCGATAACCTAGGTAACTCGGTTTAATCCTGAGCTAACCATGAACTCCTGTTTATTCGGAATTATCCTTAGATTTACATGGGTGAGAGTGGCTCTAGTTCGCCGACTCAATAGGCCTCCCATTTCAGGGGTAAGACTGGGTGAATGGCTGGGGACGTGGGGTGCAAGATGGAATTCACTCCTACCCACTTTTAGGGATAGAAGAGAGGTAGTTCCCTTAAGCACTGACTCCAGATCTTGAACAAGGGGCCCCACCGTCTAATTAGCCTGAGAGGGATTCGGTTTACTGGTTGGACCACAAACCAATTGTTCATTAGAGGATTAGTGAGACATAAGGAACAAGAATTAATTTTTGGGGTAAAACGGTAAATTGACACAGCTCTAGTTACGAACAACCTATGAAGGATCGACTTACTAATCATGGTTATATCAAATGGACAAAAATATATCTATAGTGAGGGGAGTGCAACTACTAGGCTAAAGTGGAGTGTCCTAGTAGTTAACGAATGTTGGTTAACTAGGTTAATGAGTTTAACCGGTTAATCTTGGATCGTTGGAGCCCATGATCTATAGGTCCATTATGTCCCTCTGCTAGCTCATATCGGACTAAACCATAGAACAGTGTGACGAGTAAGTTCGAAGTGTTCGAATTCAAATTAGAGAATATGCGCTACATATATACGATATATTTAACCACATTTTTGTTCTATTTACGAATTAAACAAAAAGAGAGAATCTGAGATATTTAAATAAGATTTAAATATCTTAATCAATTATGTGTTGGAATTGATTGGGATTGACATTTGAATTGATATTAAATATTAATTAAATAGTTTAATTAATCATTTAATATTACTTTAATTTGAAATTGATCATTCAAATAAATTGTTGAATAAAAAATGAAGAAAGTCAAAATGTTGACTTCATTTAATGGAAAAATGCATGTTAGTGGAATTTTGAGGTGTCAAAATTTGGTTTAACCAAATTTGCATGCTTGCCAAATAAACCCCACAAATTTGAGTGGAATTTTGAATGTCAAAATTTGGTTAAGTTCAAACATGCATGCTCGCCACATAATCCCAAACATTTGGTGATCTCAAAATTGCATGAACATGCAAACATGACTCTTTAAATAGAGTGATCATGGTACATGGAAGGACTTCTTCTTCTTGGTGAAAAACCTTGAGAAAAACCTCTCACAAACACTCTCTTCACATATACAAAATTTCTCCCAAGTTTAGTCACTCACCGGATTCCACAATCCCGTTCTAAGGCCGGAGGATAGTGGAGAAGACATTAGTGGTGGTTCGAAACCGGTTCGTGAGGAAAAAGGAGTTTGAACTACAAAAGGTTAGTATCTAAACTCATTAAGTTTTAATACTTATGAACATGCTAGTTATTTACTATAATTGATGTTCTCAAAGTGCATAAGATCCAAATTGCTTCCGCATGTGTTATATTAACACCATCAGAGATAAGATTCCGAACTAAGCGATTTGCTCGAGATTCAATTAACATTAAAATTATCAACTAAATAAACTCTGGTGCCCATGAAATTTTAATGCTAAGCATATGATGGCATATTAAGATTAAGCATATGATGGCATATTAAGATTATATATGAAACTTTTTTGTCGTTAGAAAAGATTAAGTAGCTAAACCAAGTAATGGTGTAAAATAATCGTAATGCCCCTAAGGTAGCCTACCTTCGATTCATGTTCCAAATGATCTCCAAATGTCATAAAATTGTTTCAGACGCTTTATTTCATGGCATATTAGGATCATATTAAGTTTTTGAATCATTAGATTATGTTTGGGGCTCGAACTAAGTTTAGGATGCTAAATGACTAGAATGCCTCTAGAGTAACGTATCATTGGTTCATGACCTAAATGATATGAGATTTTTATAGAATGGAATAAGATGTAATTTTAAGGATATTCAAGAAGTTTGGTAGTCATGGGAGTTCGTTTAGGGGTTGAACCAAGAATAAAGTGTAAAATGACTCAAATGCCCCTACTTGCCTAAGCATTGGTTTATGGACCAAATGACCTAATATTTTATATATAGTCTATTTTCAAGGATACAAGGTGTTATGCAAGATTTAAAATTAGTATTTTTTTTAGGGGTTATACAAAGAATAAATACAAAACCACAAAAATGACCTACATGCTTAAGCTTTGGTTCATGGACCAAATAACTCCAAATGACCTAAGGTTTTATATATGCCTATTTTCAATTATATAAGAGGCTATGAAAGTTTTCGAAGTTATTGGAGAATGCAGAGGGGCTAAATCAAGAAAGGATAAAATGACCAAAATACCCCTAAGACATGGATAATTTCAAAGTTCAAACTCCCTCCAAATGACTTAAAGATTTAAGTAAAGCCTATATATAGGGTCATGAAGATCTACTCAAGAGTTCAGGGAGTTTGAAATATTTTAAGAGATAAATAAATGGCCAAAATACCTATATAAAGATTCTAATATGTTTTCAAAGGCGACAAGTTTTATGAATCTTATAAGAGACATATGCCACGTAAGTTTCCAAGGACATTAGAATATGGTTGGGCTATAAGCCAAGACTTAAAGGAAATGACTAAACTACCCCTAAAGGCTCCTAGTAAGGATCCATGGTTTGTCTAATTATCTCAAGATACATGTTAGGATCCTTATAGAGACTTAGGAAAGTTGTTATGGAGTTCACATATACATGCCTATGAGATTTTCAACTCATGTGTTGTTATGCTATGAGAATAACCTTTTGTGCAAGAACTAAAGAAACCATGAGACTAGGAAAACACTCCAAAGACAAGTACCAAGAAAATAGCACAACACCAACCCTTAGACCACCAAGACTCAAGAACATGAAGAGAAACTCATGTATGATATTACACAATTAGAACATATTTAGGGTATGACCCAACACTGAAACGGTAAAAGATGAAAAATACTCTTACCAACTTAAAATAATTCATGAAGATTCTAGTTATGACAAATATGGTCTCATGATTGACTTGAGCTCATGAGGATGACGTGTTACACAAACAAGAAATGTACACTTTAGGGCCATGAATTCTAAGCATGTAATGAAGATAGAGTGTGTTACCGGTACGCATTACCCTAGGGTTAGCCTATGAGGTTATGCAAAGATTTTCTAGCCTAACGATATGAACAAGACATGAGTATTACACACTCCATGCCCTAAAGTTATCATGATTTTAAAGAATGCTAGGTAATACTCTAATTATGTTCAAGGTGACCCATGACCTCTTACCATGCGGTGCTTCTTGAGGCCCATATTTTTCTCTTCTAGGTGGGATGCCCTGCATCACGGTTCTACATATTCAACCATGCAACATTGTAATCTTGACACACTCACGACAAGCCTTAAGAGAAACTTAAGCCCCATATATATTTTTCACCTGACTTTGTGGCTTTTTCAAACCTTAGGCGAGGTTTGTCTACGCCAATTGAACATCGCTTGTGTAGAATCCAAACTTGTTCGATCACACATGCCACTTACGCGTGCATGTTCAATCGTCTGCGATACAACTGATTTGCCTCTACACTAGACCAAATGATATGAACCAAGGTATCAATCATACAAGATAAGTTTTAGTGAAGATGTAAAAATAATGTTGTTCAAATTATCACAAGATGTTGCAATTCATGTCACATTAAAGAAGAATCAAGCTCCATTTATTCTTGAATGACTACAAATTTTTTGTGGATGATAATTTATTTCTTTAATACATTTTAATGTTTATTTACATAGTGGCTAATTATGATCATAATGTATATACCTAGTGAATAGTTATGGTCATGAAGTATGAAAGTTACAACTCTTGGATTGCCTTATGGAAGGTTAAGGATTTTCATTTTGAGGCTATATAAAGTCATGTATGTTATCTTTGTACAATAGACTTGGAAAATATAGTAAAATTATGGAAGGTTAAGGGTTTTCATTTTGAGGCTATATAAAGTCATGTATGTTATCTTTGTACAATAGACTTGGAAAATATAGTAAAAGGAGCATTTGTGCTTCCATCTAGCCAATGGCTAAGTTTATTTGCAATTCTGTATAGTTTAGGTTGCATGTAGAATCATTTTGTTGGGAGTTATGCCCTAAAACCTTGTAATTAATTATTTAGTTTTTAACAATAATTTTATTATTTTATTTATAATTTAATTGTTATCTATGGTATGAAAATCAAAGGTTATTATTGTAATCTTGAACAGTATGTGGTTGACATACAAGAGGATCGTGTTCAAGTAATAACTTAAAGAGTCTATAGTATATGGATAAGGTTGCGTGCCTTATCTTGGTAATACTATTGATACGGCCCACTTTGTAATCGTTACAAATGATTTGATCCAAATCGTTCATGTGGAGACATGTAAGTGGGGGTATCCTATACAATGAGTTTGTATAAGACTGGACAAAGAAATATTTAATCTATCTTTATAAATCCATTAATTGAGAAGATTAATATTTCAAATGATCATATGCGACTCGATCTTAATCCTGAGTGAGTTATAAACTCTGGCCTGTGAGAGCTTGTCCCTTAATTTACATGGTGAGAATGAATGTTTTAGCCTATTGAATATGCCTACTATTTTGGGAACTTGACCAAATAGAGTGTTGGGAATATAGCATCGTGAGATGGAATTCACTCCTTTCATATAAAGAAAGTAGATGAGTTGTTCTCTTAAGTACTGATTTTGGGACTTGAATAATGAGGCCTCACCCTCTCATTGCCCTGGGAGGGACTTGGTTTATGATTCGATCATAAACAAATTGTTCATTAGAGAATCAGTGGTACTTAAGGTGAAAGATGTACTTATAGGGGTAAAACGGACTTTTGACCCAGCTGTAATTATGAACAATTCGTGAAGTATCGACTTGCTTATAATGGTTATATCAATGGACATAACTTGTCCTACAGTGCATAAGGGTGCAACTCTAGGTCTAGAGTGGAGTGACCTATTAATGAATAAAAATTGATTAATTAAAGAGTTTAATTAATTAATTTTATATCATTGGAGCTTATAATCGGTAGGTCCATAAGATCTCTTGCTGGCTCTGAATAGTGCTAAAATGTTCAATTTATTTGAAAGAAAATTTGAAGTGTTCAAATTGATATTTAATATATTAAATATAAAAGAGAAAATAAATTTAATTTGAAATGTCAAATTAATATTTAATATATTAGATATATTAAATAAATAGAGAAAATATATTTAATTTAAAGAGTTCAAATTAATATTTAATATATTAGATATATTAAAAAGGAAAAATATATTTATTGTATTAGATACAATTAAATATTAAATCAATTAATGTAGATACCTTCAATAAAAATATATTTGAAATTTGATTGAGATTCAAATTAATTAAATATATATTATGATATTTGAATGAGATTCAAATTAATTAAATATATATTATGACATTTATAATATCTAAATATGATTTGTATGAAGTATTATATTCTAATATATTAAATATACAAATATATTATTTGGCAAATATTCTCCAAGAGTCCCTGTAAATAGGATTTGTAGGTTGAGCCAAAACACATCAATCTCTCCCACTTTCTCTAAAGAATCAAATTACATCTGTAAAGAATTTTTGAAACTATTATTCTCCCATGGATTTTCTTTCCAGAGACTCCCACAAGCCTTGACATTGTGTTCGAGTCATAGTAAGGAAGATCTCGTGGAATGTTAAAGAGCTTTTGCATGGTTGGAAAACTTCAAGGACTTGCAAGCTATGGTTTCTACAAGGTAGAGTTTTTACTCTTCTATTTATTGCTTTTGTTTTAATTCATAATAAAATCAAAACTGGTCTCAATGCTTCCGCTACATGGATGAAGAGTTCATTCCCTTCACATTCAAGCTTCACATGATCAATCTTACTTGTGAAGTGATTCAAATCTCAAACAAGTGTTATTGCATTGAGATATTTGATTAACAAGCTAATCGGGATTTTACTTTCCCATGGAGTGATTATTTATCATTAGGACTAATTTTTTTTGACATTTTTTGTGTAATTCTACTTAGTTTAGATCGCATGTATAGAATCATTCAAACTTAGATATGATCGATCTTGCTTCTCAAGTGATTCTTGGAGATATTCGATCAACAAGGTAATCTGAATCTTACTTCCCTTGTAGTGACTCTTTATCATTTAGTATCAGGGCTTTCCCTTGGGTTGATTCCTTATCCATTGGTACTAGAGCTTTCACTTGGATTGATTCCTTATTATTTGATATCAGAACTTTCCTTCGGTTGACTCCTTATCATTTGTTAACATAATGGTTGATTATGGCCATTAAGTATGAATGTTACAACTCTTGGAATGCCTTTAATAGTTTCATTTTGAGGCTATATAAGCCATGTATGTTGTATTTGTAAGCAGACTTGTAAAATATAGAAAGAAGCATTTATGCTTTTCTTTAGCCAATGGCTAAGTTTCTTTGCAATTCTATGTAGTTTAGGTTGCATGTAGAATCATTCAAGCTCGACATGATCAATCTTGCTTGTGGAGTGATTCGAATCTCAAACAAGTGTTCTTGCGTTGAGATATTTGATCAACAAGAATCATTCAAGCTAGACATCATCGATCTTGCTTGTTGAGTGATTCGAATCTCAAACAATGTTCTTGCCTTGAGATATTCGATCAACAAGGTAATCCAAATCTTATTCCCCTTGTATTGATTCCTTATCTTATCATTTGATATCAGAGCTTTAGGCTCAAGATCGGATATATGTTTCCTTTGCGTTTCTTTTCAATTTGTTTTTTTTATTTTTTTCGTTTTCAATCTTTTTCCCCTGGTAGTTGATATGAACCAAGAGACATCAATCATACAATATGTTTCAATGAAGATGTGTAGAAAATATTGTTGAAATCATCAAAAGATATTTCAATTCATGCCACATTGAAGAAGAATGAAGTTTCATGTGATAAATTTTGGGTGGATTACAATTTAGAGTTATTGTATTTCATTAATGTAGTTTAAGAGTTTTTATTTACTTTAGTTACAATTACATAATGGCTAATTATGGTCGTTAAGTATGAATGTTACAACTTTTGGTATAGTTTCATTTTGAGGCTATATAAAGCCATGTATGTTGTATTTGTAAGCAGACTTGGAAAATATAGTAAAAGAAGCATTTGTGCTTCTCTTTAGCCAATGGCTAAGTTTCTTTGCAATTCTATGTAGTTTAGGTTTCATGTAGAATCATTCAAGCTCGACATGATCAATCTTGCTTGTGGAGTGATTCGAATCTCAATCAAGTGTTCTTGTGTTGAGATATTTGATCAACAAGAATCATTCAAGCTAGACATGATCGATCTTGCTTGTGGAGTGATTCGAATCTCAAACAAGGTTCTTGTTGTAACGATCCAGATCCACCGCTAGCAGATATTGTCCTCTTTGGGCTTTCCCTTTCGGGCTTCCCCTCAAGGCTTTAAAACGCGTCTGCTAGGGGAAGGTTTCCACACCCTTATAAATGGTGATTTGTTCTCCTCCCCAACCAATGTGGGACATCACAATCAACGACCCAAAATTTTCATTTTCTTATCTTACGCAAGACATACCTGACGGAGACGGGGCACCGACGGTGGGACCATGAAACATGTCAAGCCTACATCGTAGGCTAGTCTACAAGATCTATAACCTAGAGCTCTGATACCAACTGTAACGACCCGAAATTTTCTACTTAATTTAAGGTCGCTACTGTATACATACCATAAACATTGAATGCGGAAGACTTCATTTAAATTCCATAAAACATAACCTTTAACTTAAAAACACAGCCATGGACTTACGTGTTTCGAAAACATCTTTAAAACGACACAACAAAAGACCCGAAATAAAATAAATAAGCGTTTAGTTTAAAACATCCTATTCTATCCTAAGTCTAAGAAAATGAATACCACTATCCTATGCATGTGCCATGATCTCGAGTTGCGATGCCGTCGTCAGCCGTACAGGAATGCCTTACCTTAACCTGAAAAATGTAGTAGCACATGACTTGAGTATTTAAAGAAATACTCAGTAAGTGACCCCACTATTGGGGTTAAATGCAACAATCACATGCAATAAAATGATGGGACCTATCTTTCATTTCGTTTCATTTCGTTTCGTTTCGTTTCTTTTTCGTTTCGTTTCGTTTCATTTTCCCTACGGTGTAATCCTAACAGGTAATCGTGGACGTGTACCATATACTCTACACGCAGCCCATACGTGCGAGTATGAGCTCACCAGCTAGTTCGTACACTGCTGGGCCACTGTCCCTAGCCGGTGGGCATGCTCTGGGGGCCCACCGGGACCCGTTAAAACTAAAACCGTCACGGCAGCGCTATGGAGGGCATAACGATCGCTGTCCTGCCATTTGGATGTACGCGTCCGTACCCTCGTGATGGGATAGGGGTATCCCCCCAAATGCATGATCACACAATATGCATGAGGTCCCACTAGTCCTACAGTCATCATTTAATGAACATAACCCCGTGTCACGTTTTCATGCTTACATGTCATTCTCATTCTCATTCTGTTACATATCATACATATTCCTAGCGGGATTATGTATCATGCAATTTACCGTGTTTCATGTCATACAATTCATTCAGTTACATTCCAATACTCATACAACAAGCCATAATCGTACAAGGGTCACACATCGTCACATGCATTCATATCACATCAACTAAGCAACATAAATAACATACATTCACGTTCACATGATTTCGTACTTAAGCACAATAATCTAGCATACAATGTATCATATCATAACCAAGTCATAACGTAAACACTTCATAGTCATATCGTTCTCTAACTTACCATAGCCTTAACGTTCCTATACCTATCACAGACATATCATTACGTGACGTACCTTGGTCATATCGTCACGAGAACGTACCCTAACGATATCGTTCTATCAATCTATCACAAACCTATCCCTTTCTAGCCATAACCTGACCGTATTCTTTCATCAATCTCTCCTATCCATAGCACTCCGGTATGTAACCTAACTCTAACATTTCATGAACGTATCTTACTCCTATCGTTACATTTCGTTTTGTGCATCCTTCTCGTACCCTATCTCAAACCTATCCTTGAGCACATCGTACCATAATTATTATCATACAAACCACATATTATAACATAACATAACATATAGGAAGCATATCAATCCACAGACAATTCACACATATCAATATATATGACACGTGCAGAACCACAGGGCACGTGTCAACATCAAATATAACCACGCCGATAGTAAGGTCACTTACCTGGTTAGCTTAAGTCGTTGTCACGAATATATCCTTAATGAAAGTTCGATTCCGTCGTTATCCTTGATGAAAGTCCATTGAACTCCAAGTCAACCTATGTGAGCCCATGACATCAGTTTCAAGTTTGAACTCTATAAAATTATTTCTCTATTTTATGTTGACCCATGTGTTATACTTCATGCGAACGTTAGAGTCTTGAAGGTTAGGGTCTTTGCTTGAGTTAGGTGTTGAAATATTTATATATGTTTGTTATAGTATTATTTTCATACAAACCATTTAATACTCATCAAAATTTACCAGATATTCTATTTTCTCTGATGGTGTTTAATACCCTTTTAACATTTTCCAGATAATTTTCAATTATATTCACAGTCTTACGTCTCTGTCTCTTACCGTGTTTTCTTTCTTTTAATTATCTCTCTCTGTTTGAGAATGACTTTTAATATCATTAAATAAAATAAAAGGAAAACTACTGACCTCTTCAAATGCAATATCTCTCTTTAGCAAAATATCTCTTTCTACCAAAACAAGACTTAATCTGAACTCTTTTTGTGCTTGTTTTTGCAGGAGAGAAGAAATTCTGATTAGTTAAATCTGTTTAATCCTTTCTTTTTATTTTTGTTTGTTACTTTTTCAATTAGGTTGACAATTACTTCTGGCAATTTAATCGATTCTATTTTTTTCTGATATTGATCATGACGTATCTTTCTAATTAAATTACTAAATAAAACTAAATAATTGGATAAAAGAAAAGGAGATGTGAGATATAACTTACGTAGAAATCTCACATCTCTCTCCCCTCTCCCAGGTAAATCTTGATCATCTCTGTCAACCATCTCCTATAAATTTGATGCAAGGTATGTCTGTTTTCTCAAATCTGAGATTTTTTATTTCTGTTTCATTTGACAGGATTGGGAGGTGTGTTGAGGAGAGATTATTGGGGAAGTGACTTACTAGAGAGAAAAGAGGGAATAATGGTTTTTTTTTTTTTTTTTACTTATTTATTAATTTATTATTATTATTATTATTTTTATACATAATAATAATTTTTATTTGTTTATTTATTTATTTTTGGGCTGTTACACTTGTCTTGAGATATTCGATCAACAAGCTAATTCGAATCTTACCCCCTTGTAGTTGATTCCTTATCTTATCATTTGGTATCAGAGCTTCAGGCTCAAGATCGGATATATGTTTCCTTTGCGTTTCTTCTCAATTTGATTTTTATTTATTTTCATCTTTTTAGTTTTTAATCAACCCATAGTTCAAAATTCAATCTTTGCTCAATTTAAAATTTTGAGAGGTGAGAATGGGAGTTTCATTTGTGTAACAGAGTGTAAAAAGAGTGTCCTAAAATTCCTTGAGTGTATACTCGTGAGAGAGTGTTGTGAGGTCCTTCGTATTTCCATAACTTATTTTTTGCAGCAAAGTTTCACAAATAGATTCGAGGACAAATCCTCTTGAAGAAGTGTAGAATGATATGAACCAAAAGATATCAATCATACAATATACTTCAATGAAGATGTGAAGAAAAAGTTGTCAAAATTAACAAAAGTTGTTTCAATTCATGCCACATTGAAGAAGAATGAAGTTTGATTGTTATAAATTTTGGGTGGGTTACAATTTAGAATTATTGTATTTGAAGACTTTTTATTAAATTCAGGTTACAATTACATAATGGATTATGGCCATTAAGTATGAATATTACAACTCTTGTAATGCCTTTAATAGTTTCATTTTGAGGCTATATAAGCCATGTATGTTGTATTTGTAAGCAGACTTGGAAAATATAGAAAGAAGCATTTGTGCTTTTCTTTAGCCAATGGCTAAGTTTCTTTGCAATTCTATGTAGTTTAGGTTGCATGTAGAATCATTCAAGCTTGACATGATCAATCTTGCTTGTGGAGTGATTCGAATCTCAAATATGTGTTCTTGCGTTGAGATATTTGATCAACAAGAATCATTCAAACTAGACATGATCGATCTTGCTTGTGGAGTCATTCGAATCTCAAACAATGTTCTTGCCTTGAGATATTCGATCAACAACGTAATCCGAATCTTATTCCCCTTGTATTGATTCCTTATCTTATTACCATTTCACACTTTTTATCGATAAAGAAGCTAAAATTCTTGCATCCTAGGTTGGACCTATGACTACTTTATTTTTATAAAGCTAACAATTTTGGGAGTGGTGATTTGAATTTTAATCTTTAATTGAAAATAAATGAGTTAAATTTGTTCCTCATAATTTAATGGTGCATAATTTAATAGTGCATAATTTATGGGAGGGGAAGAGATGCTCTGGGTGAACGGTATAGTAGCCTCATCTTTGGAACTAATCTCACCGATGTGGTAATCACCGGTGATTATTTTTCTCTTACCTTTTAACATTCTAATTTTTTTTTAAATGGTTTCCAAAATTGTATTCTTATAGGTTTATGTGTTATCCGAATTTAATAAAAAAAATAAGGTAAATGAAAACATAAGAAAAGTATTTATAGAAAATAAAGTTGGATTGATGACATGGTTTAGGTAACAACGGTACAATCGATCGTCAGGGATCTTCTTGGTGGGAAAAGTTTAAGAAAGGGGAGCTCAAGGTAACACGACCATATGTGATCGAGATCATGTACTTTGATCAAATCCAGATTTCAAATCTCACTTTCATCAACTCACCTTCTTGGTTCGTCCATCCCATCTATAGCAAGTTTGACTATTTCACTTCAATCCCAATATATTTGTATTTTATGATTATGCTTAAAAAAAAAAATAGTTAAAAGTTGTAATAGTATATCATTCAAATTACTCCCCACTCAAAAGAATTTTGAATTATATATATACATTATTATGATTTAATTTAGTTTGGTTTGGTTTGGTTGGGTCAAATGTGATTATCCAAGGGCTTACCATCTTGGCTCTCGTTACCGTACCCAACATCGACGGAATCAATCCAGGTTCCCTTCTTGTATACCTTTAAAACTTTAGGGTTCTTTTCTTCGTCAATCTCTCTCCCTAATTCTCTATTCAATTTATCCAATTCTTGTTCCAACACTCGAATCGAATACTGCTACATTGTCTCTGGTGACGATTGCATCGTCATCAAGAGTGGATGGGACCAATATGGTATCAAGTTCGGAATGCGGACTGAGACCTTGTCATTTGTCCCCTCACTTGCATCTCATCAAATTCTGCAGGTATCGCCCTTGGCAGCAAAATGTCGGCAGAATTCGAAACGTCAGGATCGAAAACGTCACTGCAATCAACACACAGTCTGCTATCAGAAACTACTTATCTATAGCAGACTATACAATATTGTCGTCCATCATGCTTCCTTGGTCATTTTCATTCGAAAGTACTTACTTGTTAGTCTACATTGGTAAATTTATTTCTATCTCAATTGTCATAATATTGTGTATTTTAACTATGTTCGAGACTCTAACTGAAACATCTGACCTTCCATAGCAAAATCATTTTCATGCATATACTAGCATTTAGTAGCTTACTAAACTATAGCTTCCCATTTACAGTACCAACTTTGCTAAACCTAAACATCATCCATAATTCAATTTACATTTACATTCCATGTAGGTAAATGATAACATATTCTACATTATAATAAACATAGAATTAAGGCAACAATAATTTAGTTAACTGTAATATAGTAAATGGTGTCAAAATTCAATTATGAGTCATATTTTATAATGACCATGCAGTAACAACATACCCAATCAATGATGTTTCTTTTTTTTATCTTACGCATGACATACCTGACGGTGACGGGACATCAGCAATGGGACCATAGAACATTCACAAACTAGACATGTCTTGGTCATTCTTAGGTTCCAAAGAGGTCTACTAGGTTCCTAAAGAGGCAATGTGACTTAACACAAACTTTCAACTTAGGAATCTCTATTCTAACTCCTCAAATCTTTCTTAGTCTGGAAGCACTAGGGTTTAGACAGTTGATCACTGCTCATGATCCTAGGGTTTTCAGTCTACTGGATGCGTCTTGATCTAGGTCATCATCTAACTAGCTTGACTCTAGCGCCCTAGTCTTAACTATGCGCAGATAAACACACTTTACAAGGAGAACACACAATCGATCACTTGAAGCTAAGCATAATATATCATGAATTCATTCAAGCTCAACGAGGAGATAACGTCCATTTGTTGCTTGAAGCACAAACTACAGTATCCCAATCTATTTTCTAGCATAGTGAAAAGTATTTAAATCATCACGCAGCGTAAATCCTCATCCTAGGGGCATTTTAGTAATTTTTCTTAATATAAATAGCATTCTCATCCAAATTACCCTTCTAGTGTCCTAAACATGCATATTCTATGTAACGACTCGAAATTTTCTACTTAATTTAAGGTCGCTACTGTATACGTACCATAAACATTGAATGCGGAAGACTTCTTTTAAATTTCATAAAACATAACCTTTATCTTAAAACACAATCATGGACTTACATGTTTAGAAAACATTCTTAAAATGACACAACAAAAGACTAAATAAAATGAATAAGAGTTTAAGTTAAAAACATCCTATTCTAGCTATGTCTAAGAAAATAAATACCACTATCCTACGCATGTGTCATGGTCTCGAATTGCGATGTCGTCGTCAGTCGTACAGGAAGGCCTTGCCTTAACCTGAAAAATGTAGAAGCACATGGCTTGAGTATTTAAAGAAATACTCAGTAAGTGACCCCACTATTGGGGTTAAATGCAACAATTACATGCAATGAGACGATGGGATCTATCTTTCATTCCGTTTTTCTTACGGTGCTGCCCTAACGGGTAATTTTGAACGTGTACCATATACTCTACACACAGCCCATACGTGCGAGTATGGGCTCACCAGCTAGTTAGCACACCACTGGACCACTTTTCTTATCCGGTGGGCATACTCTGGGAGCCCCTTAGGCCGGACACCCGCTAGAACTAGTAACCGTCATGGCAGCGCTATGCAAAGCATAACGACCGTTGTCCTGCCATTAGATGTACACGTCCATACCCTCGTGATGGGATAGGGGTATCCTCCCAAATGCATGAGCACACCTAATGCATAAGGTCCCAAAACTTTTCCATTTTCATTATCCTTTAATACAACACCGCTAGCATTATGTACATATCACATCATTTTTCATATCGTTTCAGATATCGTTCATCATTCATATCATATCGTTTCTCATTCTTCAGTTCTCAAATCATCTCAAATCATACATAATTCTAACGGTGTTATATTTCATGCCATTTATCGTGATTTCATGTCATTCATATCATGCTGTATACACACAATTTAAGAGACCTAACATAACGTTCTATGCTTTTAACATAACATTTCATCATATACACATCATACCATGACATATTGCATCACAATGTATCATATTATAAACAAGTCATAACGTAAACACTTCGTAGTCTTATCGTTCTCTAACTTATCATAGACTTAACGTTCTTATTTCTATCATAGACATATCATTACGTGAACGTACCTTAGTCATATCATCACAAGAACGTATCCTAACGCTATCGTTCTATCAATCCTAACGCTATTGTTCTATCAATCTATCACAAACCTATCCCTTTCTACCCGTAACCTAACCGTATTCTTCCATCAATATCTCTTATCCATATCACTACGGTATTTAACCTAACCTCAACGTTTCATGAACGTATTTTACTCCTATCGCTACATTTCGTTTTGTGCATCCTTCTCATATCCTATCTCAAACATATCCTTTTACACATTGTACTGTAATTATTATCATACAATTCATATATTATAACATATACATAACATATAAGAAGCATATCGATCCATAGACAATTCACACATATCAATATATATGACACGTGCAGAACCACGGGGCACGTGTCAACATCAAATAATTATATTTTTATTAAAAGTCTTATATTTCATGGTTACTTTTGTATAAGAAAGTAGATATAGCTATTTCAAGTTATTCTCGCCTTTACTCCTCTCTGTATTTACCTTCTGTATTTACCTTTCTATCTATGTATAGTTTGTGGTTTTTAATTCCCTAATTTCTTAATTCCCTAATTTTTTTGTTTATCTGTTTCCTTTTAATTCTGTCGTGGATCCTGTTTCCAAATCTTTCCTTTATCTCAATGTTTCCTATTCAGAAGTTTTATTGGTCATTCTATTTTTAATCTATTCATTTGGCTACGGATAAAAATTTAATCTAATAACTAATCTGACCTGATTTACTAGGATCGTGTAAATTATTGACATTTAGTTTCTAACTCAAACTTTGACCATTGTAATAATGGAAGGAAAATCTAATTATAATTGGTTGTGATTTCTAAAAAAGATGGATAAAAGAAAATGAAGATTTAATATATACTTTATTGATCAGATATATCTTCACATAAATCTACTGTGAATCTCATTGGTAAAAGCCATTATGTTTTTTTTCTCAAGTAAATCTAACCATTATTGTTTTTTAGTTTTTTTTTTTTCTTTTCAGTAATACTTTCTAGCCTAAGGATGGGTTGAGTAGGGATAATTGTGGGGGCGACAGAGGGTTAGTGGAGTAGGGGAAAAGTTGTTTTTTTTGTTTATTTATTTATTTATTATTATTATTATTTTTTAACTATTTTTTTATAATTATTTTTATATTTTTATTTCATTATTATTTATTATTATTATTATTATTTTTAGGCTATTACCTTCTAACTATCTAAGGTTTATATCTCGTATTCTAGCATATCCTCTAATCCCTACAAATATTTCTCCTAACAAGATTATTTATGTTTCAATTTCATTAATGATTTCGAGATGGAAAATGCATGCAAAATTGGTCTAAAATAAAAAGCTCACCATTTCTTGAGGATAGTTGGAACTCCACCTTCCAGTTCTATTCAACTCCGGACCACTCCACGAAAGTTTTGCAAAATTCTTTCGAGAAGAACATACTCAAATTTCAGGATCTAATTCTACATCAATCTTTTGGATCTAGAGAAAAACCTCAACTAAAAACTCCAAACCTTTACCTCTCAATCTTTCTTTTTTTTTTTTTTTTTTTTTTTTTTACGGATTTGTACCGTACAATTTTCCAAACCTAACTTCTACAACATTCTTAGTAGGTTTCATGGAGCATCCACGAGAGTTTCTACGTGATACCTGGGAGGCTAAAATGACCAAAATGTCCCTCGAACGTTGACTTTATTTATTTATTTTGAGTTTTTACTATTATCTTTTATATTTTTCTAAGTGTTTTTCTTTTTAAATAATTTTGTAATTCGGCAGGTAAGACTTTCAATAAAATCCTGTAATTTTAAACTTTAAAGGAAAAATTGGGTATCTAATTATTGTGAGACTCTCAGGTGTTACACACTCACTTAAATTTTTAAAAAACAATTAAACTAAAATAGTTCTATCAATTTTTAATTAAATAGTTAATTTTTTATCATAATTTTTCATTAAAATGGCATGGAAAGAAAATAATCAATACATCAACTTATTTAATTATCTCCAAATGAGATTCTAGAATATGGAAACTTTTTAATTCATAATTTTGATATTGTCATATTAACATTATTCCTTTGTTTTTAAACTCCTTATTCGAATCACTCTAAAAGAGAGCTCGACCAAAACTGCTTAGAAAACTCTAGCATCCGAATCTCAATACAAGAAATGCAAAGGGACGACCTTATGCCTTAAAAAACAGAACATGCAACTTTCATTTTAATATAAAAAATCTTCCTACCAAAGCAAAAATATGCAAATTATTTATAGCCTTGAAAAGGTTGTAACTCTCGTGCTCATAAATACGATAATAACTATAAATACGATAATAACTATAAATACGATAATGACTAGTAAGTAACGGTAACTTAAAACCTTAAAAATAATAACCTAAAATTGAAAAGTACAATGAAACCTCCTAAATCCAAACATTTATGGTACTTGTCGTCCACAATGAAGTTTTTGTAGCATGATTATCACACCTTGTTTCGTATCACTAAATGTGTAATTTTTTTTAGTACAACAATTATATGGTGTAGGATTTGAACCTTCTATCTCAAAAAAGAGTGTACAACAATTAATTTTTTTTTTTGCAGGTCGAGACCTACACGCTACCAATCAGCATCACCATTCAAGAAATTAACAAGCTTTAGAGATGTGCCGGAGTGCTAATATTTTGGTGTTGTAGTGTAATTTCGATAAATAGTGTGTTGAGAAAGGCATCAATGATTTTCAAGCAATGAACGGGGCCAAAATATTTCTTTTGAATTCGTGAGCTTGCAAAATGTGAGCAAGTCTCTTGGGAAAATTAGGTGCCATACTAAAAAGTTGCCCAATATTATATGAATGAGTACATGGCTGACTAGAACTCTTTGAGAGTTTTGATGCAAATTGGAGCTATGAAATCATGCTAGATGAGGTTCTAAGCATACTTAAGCAAGTAGTCAGGTTGAGTTCTCTTTAAGCGTTATAGGTGGGTATCTTATGGTTTTCTTAGAATTTAAAATATAAATGTAACGTCCCACAATATTGTCCTCTTTGGGCTTTTCATTTCGGGCTTCCCCTCAAGGCTTTAAAACTCGTATGCTAGTATCACATGGTTCACATGGTTTGCTTAGAATTTAAAATATAAATGTAAAGCAGATAGATATTGTGCTCTTGAGGCTTTTCCTTTCCGGCTTCCCCTCAAGGCTTTAGCTTTAAAACATGTCTGCTAGGGGAAGGTTTCCACATCCTCCCCAACCAATGTGGGGCATTACAATCCACCCCCCTTCGGGGCCCATCGTTCTTACTGGCACACCGTCTTGTGTTTACCCCCTTCGGGGAATAGCGAAAAGGCAGGCACATTGTCCGATGTCTAGCTCTGATACCATTTGTAACGCCCCAAATTCACCACTAGTAGATATTTTTCTCTTTGGGCTTTCCCTTTCGAGCTTCCCCTCGAGGCTTTAAAACGCGTTTGTTAGGGGGAGGTTTCCACACCCTTATAAATGGTGTTTTATTCTCCTTCCCAACCAATGTGGGACATCACAATAAATGTTATGATAGAACCGAGTATGTTTGAAGACATAGATCATGAGACTAACTTGAGATGATTCTTTGACCATGTTAAGTTTAAATATACCCCAAACATGTTTGATATGCCATATAGGAGCCATTTCATTCTTTGACCATGTTAAGTTTAAATATACCCCAAACATGTTTGATATGCCATATAGGAGCCATTTCGTTCTTTGACCATGTTAAGTTTAAATATACCCCAAACATGTTTGATATGCCATATAGGAGCCAATTCACTACTTCAAAGCAAGCAATCACCTTGTTTACTTCATGCTTCATGCTATAGTGAGAATAGGGCTTATATGTAAGGTTATAACTTATGTATCCTTGTTTCATTTACGTCTAGCATTGTTTTACGGTTGAGATTTATGTCCTGAAGTCGTAGTTAGTTATTTAATTTTTAATAATAATTTTGATTATTTTATTTACAATTTGATATTACTCAATGTATGAAAAATTCAAGAACGTGTAGTCTTAAACAATATTGATTGACTTACCGACGGATCTAAATAAATTAAAGAATATTTGTATATATGTATATGGATGTATAGTTGTAGATATATATAATGCATACTTATACATTTTTATAATTTTTATCTTCTTTTTGTTTTTAAATATAAAATTTTTTACCATATGTTCCCTCCATATTTTTAAATTAAAAAAAATATTTGCTATAGGTAATTTCTATATTAAACAATAGACTTACCGTATGAAATATTAAGTGATTTTTATAAGTATTTTGTTATAATATGATTTGATCTTTTATTTTTCATCTTTTAAACCGATACACTTTCTTTTTTTTTTTTTTTTTTTTTTTGGAAAAATAAAACAAATTCACCCTAATTGAACCATAAAATATTTAAGTTAAATTGATTATAAAAATAAAAATGTTATTATAAAAACGTTTAATAATTTATTTTTAAATATAAAATTGATTGATTTGGTTTGATCTGGTTCCTAGAGTGAAACTATTTTAACATCCTAATACTTCTGAAACAATTTTAATAAAAACAAACAAATAACCAAAACAAAATGCCAAATTTAAAACCCTTTCACTTTTATATTTCTTTAGACATTGTATTGTCTTTTATTTACAAAGTTGTATTGTCCTTAATTTGACATTTATTCATGTAAATTCAACCGTTTCCTTTACAACTAAATTTTGACCCTCTAAATAATAATAATAATTAAAAAAAAAATTCCTTTTCTATTTTTAATTCTTAAATTATCCTATAAAATCTTTTCTCCTCTTGATTTGAAAACCATAAACTCTAAAAGAAAATCCATTGTGATCTTCCTCGAAAATCTAGGAAACCAACCTAATTTTTCTTCTTTTATCTCTTCGAATCTCCTTTGTTCTTTGTTTTCTATCTTTACTTTTCATTGTTTTTTCTTTTGGGTTATTGGAAATAATTATGGTTTTTTTTTTTTTTTGTTCAAAACTCGGATTGGTTCTGTTTATTTAGGAACTTTTTTTTTTCCAAGATTCTTACTTTTCTTGAGAAAATTGGACAATGTAACAAAAGATGAACCCATAAACTCAATTGAATTTTCCACCATTATTTTTTCAAGAAACAAAACGAAATTGAATCCTCTTCTGTGTTTTTTCGAAAGGTTACCACACCGAGAATCTCGGCAATGATTGTATTAACATTGGTGAGCTTAGCCACCATGGACGCCATGAATCCACGTTTGAGTTCGAACTCTCTGAAATTTCAAGCGATCAATTGCCGAAAACACTCGGCGTTACTGACGGAGTTTGGTGGCATCGGCGACAGAGTAACTTCAAATACTCATGCGTTCCGGCAAGCGATTGAACATCTCAGTACACTAGCGGCAGATGGCCGTGCTCAATTGGTCGTGTCGCTGGGAAAATGGTTGACAGGAAGTTTTAATCTAACCAGTCATTTCACACTTTTTATTGATAAAGAAGCTAAAATTCTTGCATCACATGTTGGACCTTTGAGTGATGATTTGAACTTTAATCCTTAATTAAATTAGTTAGATTTTGTTTCTCTTAAACTTAATGAATCGGAATGGCCACTTGTGAAAGTTCTCCCATCTTATTGGGGGGGGGGGGGGGGGGAAGAGATACTCGTTGTGGGTGGTACACCAGCCTCATCTTTGAAACTAATCTGACCGATGTTGTTATCACAGGTGATTATTTCTTTTTCTTTACCTTTTTAACATTTATTTTCTTAAAAAAAATGGTTAGCAAAATCATAGAGGAATAAAATTGGATTGTTGACATGGTATAGGTAATAACAGCATGATCGACGGGCAGGGGTCTTATTGGTGGGATAAGTTTCACAAAGGGGAGCTCAACGTAACACGACCATACATGATCGAGATCATGTACTCTGATCAAATTCAAATCTCAGATCTCACTTTCATCAACTCTCCTTCTTAGTTCGTCCGTCCTGTCTACATCAGAATAGGGTTTTCGTGAGGGTTCGGGCGAAGAAGACGCAGAGTCGGGTTGAGTTTTGGCTCATGAACCATCCCACAGACGAACGCGGGCCCTATGTGTTTTGGCCCAACACGGACGCGCGCTGAAGCCTTTGTCTCGGCTCCACATGCGTGCTCTCGGGTCGGCTTGACGTGTACAGCGACTCGACTCTTTCAAATCCTGCATCTCGGCTTGGCTGCTCGATATCACTATAATATATTATGTCCAAGGTTTTTAGCCCTTCCGAAGCCGTTTCTTTCCTTAGTTTTACCATCTGAGGTCAGTGTGGTTCCTAACCGTCAAAGACAAATGGGTCGAGAGTTTATTTTAATAAATAGCATGAGATTTAGCTCGGGTATGTTATGAAAGGTTCCTAAGTTTTTATGTGGTTATTATAGGACGTATTTAACCATTGAGATTAGCTTGTTGTGAGTGACTTCGGCCAAGGCCATCGAGGTAAGTGATCTTACTGTTGGAGTTAGCTCATGATGGTGTTAATATAACACATGCGGAAGCAATTTGGATTTTAGGCACTTTTAGAACATCAATTATAATAAATAACTAGCATGTTCATAAGTATTAAAACTTAATGAGTTTGAATACTAACATTTTGTAGTTCAAACTTCTTTTTCCTCACAACCGGTTTCGAACCACCACTAGTGTCTTCTCCACTATCCTCCGGCCTTAGAACGGGATTGTGGATTTCAGTGAGTGACTAAACTTGGGAGGGATTTTGTATATATGAGAGAGTGTTTGTGAGAGGCTTTTCTCAAGGTTTTTCACCAAGAAGAAGAAGACCTTCCATGTACCATGATCACTCTATTTAAAGAGTCATGTTTGCATGTTCATGCAAATTTGAGATCACCAAATTTTGACACTTACAATTTCACTCAAATGTTTGGGATTATGTGGCAAGCATTCATGTTTGAGTTAACCAAATTTTGACACTCAAAATTCCACTAACATGTATTTTTCATCCATTAGATGAAGTCAACATTTTGACTTTCTTCATTTTAATTTAACAATTAATTTGAATAATGAATTTCAAATTAAAGTAACATTAATTAAATGATTAATTAAACTATTTAATTAATATTTAATATTAATTCAAATGTCAATCCCAATCAATTCCGACACATAATTGATTAAGATATTTAAATAAGATTTAAATATCTTAGATCCTCTCCTTTTGTTTAATTCGTAAATAAAACAAAAATGCAGTTAAATATATCGTATATATGTAGCGTGTAACGACCCTAGAAAGAAAGAAAAAAATATATATATATATATATATATATATATATATATATATATATATTAATAAATAAATAAATAAAGGAAAATGAGAAAACGAAAAAAAAAAAAAAAAAAACTCAGTCGCCCGAAAACCCGCGAGTTTTCCGGTGACCGCCGAGTTTCGCGGAACCCACGCGAAACGACAGTCACAACACGCCCACCCTCAGCCCACAACACCCAGCATCTTCAGAACACCTGCAAAGGGAGAAAAGAGAGAAAATTTCGAGAGAGAGAGAGATTTCGGACAAACGTCGGCGAGTGTCCAGTTTCTCCGACGAGCCCTCAAACCACCCTTAAACCGACACCAAACGACCTGTTACCACCATAAGAGGGATCCCTAACGAAAGCACAATAACTCAGGGTGCGTTTTGTGTTATTTCTTAAGCGTCGTCGTCGGTAACCGAGGTCGGAAAATTAGGTTTCTTAATCGATTCTTAGATCTATGGCTTTTAGGAGCTTTTAGGCCGCAAAACTCCCAAAAAGGAAAGAAGGACGACGAACAAAGAGGAAAAGGGAGGGAAGAGGACCGAAATCGGCAACGGAAACGCCGCGGGAAGGAGAGAGAAAGCTCGCCGGAAAATCGGCCGAAGTCGGGTAAGGAAGACGAGATCCACGGATCCGGGTCAACCCGAACCCAGAACCCGGGAGAGCCAGCCCGTTCCTCCCTTGGCCTCTGCCTTCGGCCCAGCCCAACTACAGCGGCCCAAACCTCAAACCGGCCCAGAAGCTACGATTCAGTTGAACCAACCCAGACTAGACCCACGGTCTAATTGAGCCGGCCTGCAAACCAAACACTTGCGGCCCAGCCCAGTAAGCCGAGGCCCAACGATTAGCCTTGGCCCAGTAGCCTTCCACAGCCCGCGACCCGAACCACGACCCAAACCGGACTGCGACCCGCGCTTCGACCCGACACTACCGCCCGACGTGGCTTTCTCTGCTGCTGCCACGTGTCACACAGCGGCGCGGGTGTCCCTCGGCTCGGCTCAGCGCAAACGGCTCGGGCTCCCTCTAGTGACGCTCCGGCGGCTCCTCCGGCAGCTCCTCCGGCGGCTCCAGCGGCTGTTTGGCTCGGCTCACCTGTTTTCAGCCTGGTTTCCACTGTTTCGACCCTCCCGGACCTATTTTCGGCCCCGATAAAGGTATCCAAGGCCGTTTTAGAGCCGTATTTCACATTTATTAAATTATAGGTAAATTAATTGTGAAATACTAACGGAAAGTGGTGAACGGTGTGATAGGAAACAAACCCCGGCGACGTAGGAAGCAGCTCTCACGGAACGGGAGCTTACGTTTAGCTATTTAGGGAGTACTTTGGCCAAGACCAACCAAGTAAGTGGCCTTACTATATGATAGGCTAAAAATTGTATGAGTTACGATGTGTATGAACTATGTCGTACGATGCGGTACATGAGTTATGATGATGTGTGGGTTATGATACCTGATGATGTACTCAGTATATATATATATTTTGATGAATGTCGTACTTGATATGTTTGATGCACTTTGTGGCAATATGATGAGTATGATGATTGCGTGACGTTTACCTTAATATGATGATGTTTTCCATATTGAGCATGCTATATGATGATGAGTGCCATATTGCATCATGTCGTTAGATCGACATAGGACACAACCCTAAGAGCGTAAAAATGATATTAATATAAATATCCACGAGTATGTGTTACCTAGAGTAACAAAGAGATGAGACTAGAGGGTTGTGTCAGAAGAGACATTATGAAGGATTTAGAGGGACCTCATGCATATTGTATGTTCATAAGCATAGGGCTACTTCCCCTAGAGATGATGAGTGCGGACGCGCACCTTATGATGAGCGCGAATGCGCACAGGTGCGAAAGCACACAGATGAGGGTGTTCATGAGGCGCATGACACTATGGGGTTCCGCTGACCTCCAGACGTCGCTACAGATTAGCTTGACCAGAGGGTCCAAGGGGTGTGCGAGCACCCTGGGGACTCACACTCGCACGTGTGAGTCGTGTGTAGGGAAGTACTACACATCCAATTTGTCCGAGACTGGAGGCCACCCCTAAGATGATTAGAGATAGGTCCCTAAATCATGATTGCATGTGTTTGCATTTGCATGGCCCCTATAGCGGGGCCACTTACTAAGTATTCTTTGAAATACTCAGGCCGTGTGCCACATCATTTTTCAGGTAAAGGCAAGGCGCACTTGTACGGAGGACGGCAGCATCGCGAGCAGAGACTGTGGCACGTGCATAGGGTAGATTCATATTTAAATTTCTAGTCTTAAGTTAGAATAGGTTGTTTTGCATTTCATTGTTTTAAATTATTTTGTATTTGTTTTTGTTTTCTCTAAATTTCAGTATTTCACATTTAAACACGTAAGACCATGGCTGTGTTTTCCAGAGAAGAAGTTGTTTTAAACGTTTTTTGAAGTTTACGTTATCAACTATGTTCATGTAAGAGTTGTATTTCCGCATTATAGATGAGCATGAGACGTTAATAGCGACTCTGAGTATGTGGAAATTTAGGGTCGTTACAGTTGGTATCAGAGCTCTAGGTTTTAGATTCTGTAGACTAGCCTACAATGTAGGCTTGGCACGTTCCATGGTCCCAACATCGATGCCCCGTCACCGTCAGGTACGCCTTGCACAAGATAAGAAAAGAGAAACGTTTTCAAACTCGCATGCATTTTTATGTTAATGTTACTGAAATTGTTATGATATATGATGTGATGTGTTGCATGCTGAGTGATTTTGTTTGCAATATGATGTGAACTTAGTAGATGTGATGTATAACATAATTTCATAGGTAATGAGCCTTAGGTAATTTCATAGCATAATTTCATAGGTATAGCATAATTTCAATAGTATTTATTTAATTTTTTGGATAGTAAACTTTTTCAATCCAATAAATCCGTATCAAATAATGAATTCGCCTAATCTAACCATAAAATATTCGGTAGATTGGAGTTGTTCGAATAATTTACTAAAAAAAATTTAATAAAAAAAATTACTAATATAGAAAACCTTTGTTAATTTGTTTTTAAATACTGATTTAGTTTACTTGGTTTGATCCTGTTATTGGAGTAACTATTTTAACACTCTAATACATATAAAATAATAATAATAAAAAAAAAAAAAAAAAACAAACAACAAAAACAAGATGCCCAATTTAAAACGATCACTTATTATGTTTCTTTACACGTTATATTTTCCTAAACAGTTTGTTGAGCTAATATTTTTAATCAATCCAACCATTTCATTTACCACCCAAATTTTCACCCTTATTATTATGTTTCTTTACACGTTATATTTTCCTAAACAGTTTGTTGAGCTAATATTTTTAATCAATCCAACCATTTCATTTACCACCCAAATTTTCACCCTTAAAAAAAAGTAATAATAGTAATAGTAATAAATCCCTTTCTTATTTTTTATTCCTAAATTATCCTATCAAATCATTTTTCCCCTTAATCTAAAAATCATAAACTGACCAAGAAAATTAATCATGGAACTTCCACCAAAACCCACAAAAATCAATGTAATTTTTCTTCTTCTTTCTCTTTGAATTTCACTTTTTTTTTTTCTTTGTTTCATTCTATTGATGGTGTGGGCTTGAATTGTTATTCTACTTTTCATTGGTTTTTTTTCCGATTTCTTAAAATGATTATGAGTTTTTGTTCAAAATCGGGATTGGTTGATTGAAAAACTTTGTTTCTTTCGTGTAACCAACACAAAGATGAACTAATAAACCTAACTGTCGTTTTCAACATTATTTTATCGAGAAACAAAAAGAGATTGAATCAACTGTGATTTTGTTCGGCAGGTTACCGTGGTGAGAATCTCAGCTGTGATTGTACTGGCATTGGTGAGCTTAGCCACAGTGGACGCTATGAATCCACGTCTAAGATCGAACTCTCTGAAATTTCAGGCCATCAATTGCCGAAAACACTCGGCATTGCTGACGAAATTTGGCGGCGTCGGTGACGGAGTAACTTCAAATACTCACGCGTTTCGAAAAGCGATTGAACATCTCAGCACACTCGCGGCAGATGGGAGTGGTGATTTGAGTACTTTAATCTATAAGTACTTCAATCCAAAATAAATGAGTCAAATTTGTTCCTCTCAAGTGCAGAATGAATCAGAATGGCCACTTGTGGAAGTTCTCCCATCTTATGGAAGAGGAAGAGATGCTCCCGGTGGACGGTACAGCAGCCTCATCTTTGGAACTAATCTCACCGATGTGGTTATCACAGGTGATTATTTTTCTATTACTTTTTCACATTCTATTTTTTTTTTTAAAATGGTTTGCAAAATTATAATCATTATAGGCTTCTGTGCTATTAGAATTAAATAAAAAAAAATTAAAGTAAATGAAAAGATAACAAAAACATTTATAGAAAATAAAGTTGGGTTGGTCACATGGTGTAGGTAACAACGGTACAATCGACGGGCAGGGATCTTCGTGGTGGGAAAAATTTAAGAAATGGGAGCTCAAGGTAACACGACCATATGTGATCGAGATCATGTACTCTGATCAAATCCAGATCTCGGATCTCACTTTGATCAACTCACCTTCTTGGTTTGTCCATCTGATTTACAGCAGGTTTCACTATTTCACTTCAATCCCATTATACTTATATTTTAGGATTATGCTTGAAAGAAGAAAAAAAAAAGAAAAAAAGAAAAAAAGAAAAGAAGAAAAGAAAAGAAAAAAAGTTAAAACTTGTAATAATATACCATTCAAATCATTCCAACTAAAATTATATATATATATATATATATATATATATATATATATATAATATTATTATGATTTATTTTTAATCTAGTTGGGTTAGGTTGGGTGAAAATGTAGAAATGTGATTATCCAAGGGCTTACTATCTTGGCTCCCGTTACCGTACCCAACACCGACGGAATCAATCTAGGTTCCCTTCTTCTTCACCTTTAAAACCTTAGGGTTCATTTCTTTGTCAATCCCTCTCCCTAATTCTCTATTCGATTTATCAGATTCTTGTTCCAACACTCGAATCGAAGACTGCTACATTGTCTCCGGTGACGATTGCATTGCCATCAAGAGCGCATGGGACCAATATGGTATCAAGTTCGGAATGCCGACCGAGGACCTTGTCATTCGCCACCTCACTTGCATATCACCAGATTCTGCAGGTATCGCCCTTGGCAGCGAAATGTCTGGCGGAATTCGCAACGTCAGGATCGAAAACGTCACTGCAATCAATACACAGTCTGCTGTCAGAATCAAAACCGCTCGCGGACGAGGTGGTTTCATCAAGGACATTTTCGTCCGAAGAATGTTTCTATCCACGATGAAATACGTCTTCTGGATGACTGGAGACTACAAGTCGCATGCAGATGACAAGTTTGATCCCTCAGCATTGCCGGTGATTAAGAACATTAATTACAGAGACGTGGTGGCTGAGAATGTTAATATGGGCGAATTTGGCAGGGATATCGGGAGATCCATTCACGGATATTTGTATTTCAAATGTGAAGATTGGATTGTCGAAGAAGCCTAAAAAGTTGCAGTGGAACTGTACAGAAGTTGAGGGATTTAGTAGTGATGTGGATCCGCCGCCATGTGCTCCACTGGCTAAGGCAGCGAAAAGTGGTGGATGTGACTTTCCTCAAGATAAGCTGCCAATTGAGGATGTTCAGTTGAAGTCGTGCTCTGTTGAAATTCCTGCCTTCTAGTAGAGACTTTGTTTTTTAAAAAATTCTATAGAATAAATGGTAATGAAAAATTTAATGAAGATATAGATCAAATGTCTTTTCCTTTAAAATTTCTAAAACAAAATAATAATAATAATAATAATAATAATAATTTTGAAAATAAGTTATTTCAACTAGATTTGTAATATTTAGTAACACTCAAAATCATCAAGATAATACTCTAAATTTGAAAAAATAAAATGAAACCTCTTAAATCCAAATATGTATGAATCTACCATGAAGTTTTTATGGTATTAGTACGACATTGTATCAAATTCTGTATAATCTTTTTTATGTTTTTAGTACAACAATTATATGGGGTAGGAATTGGATCTTCTATCTTAAAGAAGAGAGTGCATATCAATTACCGTAAAGAAACACCCAAGTTTGAAAGAATTTAGAGAATAAAAGAACACCTAAGTTTGAAAGAATTTAGAGAATAAAAGATAAGAATGAAGAGAAAGGAACCTAAAAAGGACTAGGAAATTAAGTGATGTTTAAAGAGAAAAAAAGGAAGAAAATATTTTAGAATGAATTAGAAGATTTTATTTTAGTTGTTTTTAGGAAGTGTGGGTCCATATTTGCTCCCATGGGTAGAATAGTAAATAAACACCTAATGACCCGCTTAGGATAGTCACCTAAGAGAATACAACTTTTAAATGATAGGTCTCATTCATGATTGCATGTACGGAGTATTTGTTAAAATACTCAAGCCACATGCTACTTGCTACTTTTATTTTCTACATTTGCAAAGCATCATTGCACAGTTGACGGCGACATGGCCATTTCATAAACCATGACACATGTATAGAATAGTTGTATTTAATTTCATAGACTATAGGTTAGTATAGAGTATTTATGTTTTATTTTTACGGATGTCTATTTTATTTTTAGGGTATTTATGTTTTATTTTTACGGATGTCTATTTAATTTCAAGCCACATGCTACTTGCTACTTTTATTTTCTACATTTGCAAAGCATCATTGCACAATTGACGGCAACATGGCCATTTCATAAACCATGACACATGTATAGAATAGTTGTATTTAATTTTATAGACTATAGGTTAGTATATGGTATTTATGTTTTATTTTTACGGATGTCTATTTTAATTTTATGTTGTTTTGTTTTAAAGACTTTTTAATAAACATTAAATCCATGGCAATGTTTTATGAATACGTCTCAAATGATTATTTCCGCATAAAATGGTTATATTATGTACATGATAACGATTTTAAGTTAGTACTTGAAAGCCCATAAAACGGTGAAATTCCAACAAGTTTACAAGGAGTTTGAATGGAAGATGTGATGTGATCAAGCCTGATTTGGTTTTCCTTCTTGGCTTGATGAGCTCTCAGTCCTTGAATATCGAGACCTACACACTACCAACACCATTCAAGAAATGAACCAGCTCTAGAGATGTGCCAAAGTGCTAATAATTTTATGTTGTAGTGTAGTTTTGATAAGTAGTGTGTTGAGTAACGCATCAATCATTTTTAAGCAATGAACCGGGCTTCGACATTTCTTTGGAATTCATGACCTTGCAAAATGTGGCTCTCATGGGAAATTAGGTGCTCTACTAAAAAGTTCTCATGTGGTATATGAGTGAGTGTAACGACCCTATATTTCTACTAACCTAAAGTCGTTACCTTCATCATAACATACTTTCTTGTGCGGAAATAAACATTTAAAACTTCATCATAAAACATTTTCATGGACTTACATGCTCGAAAACATCTTTAAAATAACATAATGAAATATAAAATAAAAAAATAAACATAAAAAGTAAAAACACCCTACATTAAATCAATTAAATCCTGTTCCTCATTGAGTTATGAATTTCGACTCTAAAGGGTTGTCTTTTGATTTGCATGGGTGATAATTACTGTAACGACCCTAATATTTTACCTATTTAATCTAAAGTCATTACTATACTTTGAAATGCAGAATATACATTTAATGGGCCCTATTCATAAATGCGACTCGCACTCGCCTTTTATTACCTCAGAGACAAAAATGATTACAAGGGAAAAAGAGAACACATTATTGAAAGAAAGCAAAAGTAACAAAAAACTAAAAATGAATATTTTATTCTACCCTAAGGTTTATTATACAAATACATTTCATCCTATACTACCTATGCTAGTGATGCAATCAAATTCAGCCTAGACTACAAAATGGGAAAAAACAACCAACTACCCTATGCATGTGCCACGATCCTGGGGTGTACGATGCCGTCGTCGTTGTCACATGGGTGCCTTGCCCTTATCTGCAAAAGTAAAGTAGCACGAGGCTTGAGTATTTCTAGAATACTCAGTAAGTGACCCCCTATCGAGGTTATGCAACAAACACATGCAATGAAATGATGGGACCTATCGTTTCGTTTCGTTTCATTTCATTTTCCCTACGGTGTAATCCTAACAGGTAATCGTGGACGTGTACCATATACTCTACACGCAGCCCATACGTGCGAGTATTGGCTCACCAGCTAGTTCGCACACCGCTGGGCCACTGTCCCTAGCCAGTGGGCATGCTCTAGGGGCCTACCGGGACCCGTTAAAACTAAAACCGTCACTGCAGTGCTATGCAGGGCATAACGATCGTTGTCCTGCCATTTTGATGTACGCGTCCGTACCCTCGTGATGGGATAGGGGTATCCCCCCAAATGCATGATCACACAAAATGCATGAGGTCCCACTAGTCTTACAGTCATCATTTAATGAACATAACCCCGTGTCACGTTTTCATGCTTATATGTCATTCTCATTCTCATTTCGTTACATATCATACATATTCCTAGCGGGGTTATGTATCATGCAATTTACCGTATTTCATGTCATACAATTCATTCAGTTACATTCCAATACTCATACAACAAGCCATTATCGTACAAGGGCCACACATCGTCACATGCATTCATATCACATCAACTAAGCAGCATAAATAACATACATTCACGTTCACATGATTTCGTACTCAAGCACATTAAGCTAGCATACAATTTAATAACACGTGCATAACCACGGGCACGTGCCAACATACAGCAATTAACACGTAACCTACAACGGGTGAGCCACTTACTTGGTAGGCCTTAGCCGAAGTACTCCCTAGAATATAATGTAAGCTCCTAGCTCCTCGTGGACGTTCTACGCTTCCGTTGGTGGTTGGTTCCTATTGGTTCATGAGTCACTTCCGTTAGTATTTCACAAATAATAATAAATTCCCAACTGGAATTTGTGAAATACGACCTTAAAATGTTTCCTTTTACCTTAAACAGGGCCGAAACCAGGTCCGAGAGGATCGAAACGGTGTCAAACGGGCTGGAAACAGGTTTCCCGAGCCGAGGAGCCGCCGCCAAGTCGATGAAGCCGCCTGAGCCGAGAGGAGCCGCGCTGCAGACATGCCACGTGGCACAATCAGAGAGCGACGCGTGTGCAGGCATCTCGGGTCGAGGCGCGGGTTAACGGGTCACTCGCGGGTCTCGGGCCGAACGCGGGTGACGGGCCGCGCGGTGATGGGCCGGCTCGCGGGTGAAGGCCGGGTGTTTGGGCTGAGGGTAACGTGGGTTCTGGGTCGACCAAAGGGACGGGGTTCGGTTTGAGTTTTCCTGATCCGGATCTCGGGTTGGACTTCGTCCTCTTCGCCCGACTGCCTGCGCGATTTTCCAGCGATCTCTCTCTCTCCTCGACAACGTCGTCCCGACGTCCTTTTTCCCTCTTTTTTCCCCGTTCCCGAGATTATCCTTCACCCTAACTCCATTTTTGGTACAGATTTTGTTGGTAAGGGCCTCGCACTCTCGGATCTGGAGAAGCTCGGAAGTCCGCCGTTCCGTCTTCCTTGTCGACGGTGTTCAGCGTACGGGATTCGTCTGAAACCTACTCCTGATGTGTGTAAAGGGTTCTGGAATTACTTTTGTGGTGTAAAATGGGGGTTTTCGACGTCGATTCGTACGGTTCGGCTTCGCCGGAGTTCCGTCGGTTTTATGTTCTCTCTCCTTTTTCCTCACCGTTTTCATTTCTTTGCAGGTTCTATCAGGGTGGCTGAAGGTCAGGGACGCGATTTGTGGCATCCCAGCCCTCGGCTGCCCTTTGTGGGTCGTGTGCGAGCGAAAACTCCGGCGTTTGCTGGAGTTTTCGGCTCTGCCGACGACCCTCATTTTTTTTTTTGGTTCCGTTACAATTACTTTTGTAGCCAATTCAATATGCCTTACGACTTTGGGGACCTATGCCTTTCCATTTTGGGGATCTAGCCAAATATGGAGTCGAAAGCATAATTTCACGAAATGGAGTTCACTTTTTTCCAATATAAGGTAAGTAGTTGAATAGTTCCCTTGAGTGTTGATTTCAGAACTTGAAAAATGGGATCCCATTTCTCAATGTTTCGAGAGAGGCGTAGTTTCTAATTAGATAATAAATAAATTATTTATAAGAGAATCGATGGTACTTCAGGCAAAAAATGTAATTACATGGGTAAAATAAACTTTAACCCAGTTATAATTATGAACAACTCACAACGAATTGACTAGCCTTGATGATTATATTAATGGACACAAAGAGTTTAATTTTTAATAATAATTTTTGTTATTTGATTTATAACTTAATATTATCTATTGTATGAAAAATTCAAGATTATTAGTATAAATCTTGAACAATATGTACTTCACTTATTAGTAGAATTAAACTGCTTCGGATGAAGAAACTGCTTAAAACAAATATAGAATTAAACTCTAGGAAGAAACTGATCAATTATAGAATTAAACTCTAGGAAGAAACTGATTAAAAGAATTAGATTTAAATTGCTTAAAATATTATATAATTAAACTCCGGAAAGAAACTTATTAAAAGAATTAGATTTAAATTGCTTAAAATAATTAGATATGGAGGTAGAATTGAACAGCTTCTTAAACTCCTAGGAAGAAACTGATTAAAAGAATTAGTTTTAAATTGCTTAAAATAATTAGATATGGAGATTAAAAGAATTAGATTTAAATTGCTTAAAATAATTAGATATGGAGGTAGAATTGAACTGCTTCAAAGAATTGAGTTAAAAAGAAAAAAAATGGGAAGGAAAATGGAATGTTCATATGACAAGTACGGTAAACATAAGTAAAATAATATAACAGAGAAGAGAAAAAAAGTGAGGGAAGGAAAATGGAAGATATGAGAAATTATTATATTTATATCTATAGGATATAATATTAAAGTTTGAATTATCCCAGTCGCTTGAAATATTAATAATATTGACATATCTTTAATTTAAGTTTTAAGTTTTATTATTTTATATAATTTAGAAACAGTGAAAACATAGAACTCGATTTTTATTGAAGTCGTTTAGAGCTGTATTTCACACTGTTAGTTGGATTATTAATTAAAATGTGAAATACTAACAAAAGGTGACGAACGATGTGATATGAAGCAAACGTTGACAACATTTGGTGTAGTTCTCGAGGAACGGGAGCTTACGTTAAAAAAATTAGGGAATACTTCGGCTAAGGCCAACCAGGTAAGTGGCTCACCCGTCGTAGGTTACGCGTTATTTGCTGTATGTTGGCACGTGCCCGTGGATATGCACGTGTCATTAAATTGTATGCTAGTTTAAGGTGCTTAAGTACGAAATCATGTGAACGTGAATGTATGTTATGTATGCTGCTTAGTTGACGTGATATGTTATGCATGTGACGATGTGTGGCCCTTGAACTATTATGGCTTGTTTGTATGAATATTTGAATGTAACTGCATGAATTGTATGACACGAAATACGGTAGATTGCATGAAACATAACCCCGCTAGGAATATGTATGATATGTAAAGAAATGAGAATGAGATTGACATGTAAGCATGAAAACGTGACAGGGGGTTATGTTCATTAATGATAATTGTAGGACTAGTGGGACCTCATGCATATTGTGTGTTCATGCATTTGGGGGATACCTCTATCCCATCACGAGGGCACGGACGCGTACATCCAATGGCAGGACAACGATCGTTATGCTTTGCATAGCGCTGCCGTGACGGTTCTAGTTTTAACAGGTCCCAGTAATAGGGGCTAGAATAGGATGTTTTTTAAACTTCAACTCTTATTCATTTTATTTACTCTTTTGTTGTGTCATTTTAAAGATGTTTTCGAAACACGTAAGTCCATGCCTGTGTTTTAAGATAAAGGTTATGTTTTATGGAATTTAAATAAAGTCTTCCGCATTTAATGTTTATGGTATGTATACAGTAGAGACCTTAAATTAAGTATAAAAATTTGGGTCGTTACAAGAATTGTCATCTATTAGTTAGTATGTATGCACACAGATATTATCAAAATCATAATGTCCACAAGCCATTAGTGCCACTCAAACAGAGGTTGTGCATCACCATGACATGCATGGATCACTATATGGTCGTGCCTCACCATAGCATGCATGGATCACTATATAGTCGTGCCTCACCCTGTACATATATATGTATGTATCACACAGCACAAACGCGCATTTATAATAGATACATATCTACATGCATAATCATACATATACATATATACACATCACACAATGTATGTACTTATACATTTTTATAATTTTCATCTTTTTTTTATAATTTTAATATCTTTTTGTTTTAAATGTGTAAAATGTTACCATATATTCCCTCCGTTTATTAAAAAAAATATTTTCCAAATAATTATAAAATTTGGAAGATTTCTACATTAAATAACAACTAATAGTCTAATTATTATAAATACTTTATTATAATTTTATTTGATAAAAAATGATATACTTTTTTTTTTCTTTTTGAAAAATAAAATTATAGGTCATATACAATTCCGTTCATATCTACTACCTTTGTTAGATATGCACGCTTGACTAATTAAAAAAAAAGCCAGTTGTACTAATGAAAAAAAAAAATATGAAAAGACAGAAAATGAGGCAGAAATATGAAAAGGCAAGTGGGTAGGTCTGCCACCTACCCAAAATCTTCTCATCTTTTTGAAGCTGTTTTTGAAATAAGAAGGAAAAAAGAAAAAAAAAAAAAAAGGGAACATTGGTAAGAGTCTAGAAGCTGAAGAAGGAAAGGAAGGTCGCTGGAAGGAAGGAGCTGAGCGTTGGATTTAACGAACCGTTGGACCCGACCCGACCCAATTAGCAGATTCTGATCCACTACCCAAAACTAGGCTCGAAGGTATGCATGACCCTCGGTTCCGAGGCCAATGCTCGTATATTTGGACTATTTTTAACTCGAATCCTACTCAAGTTCTATAGTTTTGATATAGTTTCTCAATGTAGGACCTAATTGTAGATCTTTGAACGAATTGGAAATTTGTTGAAGACCCGAAACAAGCTCGAAAAGTCTACAACAAGTAAGTAACCGCATGGAGCAAGTTCTAAGAAATGCTTGTAGGAGTCGGTTTAGATTATGGGCAAATGATCTAGTATTATACTTAGGAGTTTGGTTAACATTAGTTTCATTTATGGTACTTCGATAACGTGAGTGTTTATACCTTGATTATAGTTAGGGTTATATAGCTTCCGCATGCATTATTGTGAATTTCTCTGATAAGCGTTTGGGTTTCTGTCTTTCCAAGAAAGTCGAGATAGATTGTTATTTCTTGATTTGCATGATAAGTACGATGTGAGCCTTGATACTTTGTGCTGTTTTGTTTTGGGGTGTGGATAGCCCCTTTATTGCCCATGTGTGAATTGGACTATTTTGCTATGTGCTAGATAGCGTGAATTATGAATTTCGTAGACTATGGGTTACCGTCTTTTAGTTGTCATCTATTGTAGATATGGATGGCCTTAGTAAGTATCATGCTGTAGTACCACGTCAGGGGTGCCTAGTGGGGGACCCATGGCCTTTTACTGATCTAAACCCGACCGGGGTGTAAGACAGGTAGTTTACTGATCCAGCCGGGCGAAGCGTAGTGACAGGTAGTTACTGATTCTTAGGAACAGGTAGTTAAGGCCAGACACCACTAGGGAAAATCCACTGATTCAAGCTCATTAGATAGTTAGGTATGGAAGAAAATCCATATCAATGAAAATCCATGGGGTCTTCTTTTGAGACCATAGTAGTCTTTGCTAGAGATAGATTCGATCATATAGTCAAAGTTTCCGTGTATAGGATTAAGTCCGATAAGAGCCTACAAGTAGGTTGCTTACTGAGTATTTTTATACTCATCCCATGTTGTTGCTATTTTTCAGGTGCTAAGTAGACCAATGTCGGAGGTGGGAATGTGTGGAGCCGTGCGGCTACAGTGGAGACCCTTAGATCGAGTCCTCTTTGTCCATGTCGTTTTAATGCCATTTTGATGTTTATTTTGGGAAAACTTATGCTATTTTGTAACTGTTTTTCTTTTGTTGTGTTTCCGCGGATCCCGTTATGTTTTGGAACTATTTGGATTTTTAATGCTTATTAGATAACATCAATTTTATTGTGTCTCCCGTTTTATCAAATGAAAATGTTGTAAGGCTTTTTATCCTAGAGTCCACGTAGCGATTTGTGATTCTATGTATCGAAGAACGGTCGTTACAGTTTGGTATCAGAGCCCTAGGTTGTTAGGTCCTGTAGACCCTCCTTTATCTAGAGTGTCAGTTGGGTCCACTGCAGCTTGGCTTGTAACCACGTTTCCTCCTCTACTTGGTAATCAAGAGTAAGTTACAAGCAGTAGTCCATAGTTGTAGTCGTATCATAGTTTAACGTTTCTATGATGAGACATTAATTCATGAACCTGCTATGGTTAAAGGCTTGAAATAATCAACTTGTAACTTGCGTATTGATGATGTAGATATTATGGCACCCATAACTAGAAGTAATGGACGAGGGAGAGGTGGGCGAGCAGCCAGTGCTCCAGAGGAATCTGATCCTACCCAAGACTCAGCTCTTGAAAAGACGTTGCCGGTTCAGTCGCCTGATCGTGTGCAAACGCCGCCAGTACAGACTCAGGGGCAGATAGGAGCCCCACCTTTAGGCCTGGTATTGATTTCCAACGAGGCCCTTCAGGAGCTCATACGGGCCGCTGGGGCCAACCAAGGGGGGAATTTCGCTAGCATGACTAGAGAGCAGAAATTCATCAGGGACTTTAGGAAGCATGACCCTCCGACCTTCAAAGGGAAGGAAATTGATCCAATGGCTGCAGAAGCATGGGTAGAAGCGATTGAAACCATATTTGGGCATATGAATTGCCCTGAGGATCAGAAAGTGAACTGTGCCTCCTACATGCTCAAAAGCGAGGAACACTTTTGGTGGAAAACTGCTCAAAGGACATTGAAGGGTAGAGAGGAAGATGAGGAACCAATCTGTTGGCATGAAATGAAGAGGGCGTTTTTCCACAAGTACTACCCACTAGTGAATCAGTATCAAAATGAGGCCGCCTTCCTAAACCTGAGGCAAGGAAATAGGACGGTTGAGGAGTACGATTTAGAGCTGACCCGATTGTTCCGATTTGCACCAGAGCAGGTCGATACGGAGGAAAAACGGATACGAAGATTTATTGCAGGTCTTCGAGAGGAAATCCAGGGAACAGTGGGGGCAGTGACACCCACTACATATGCAGCCGCCCTAAATGCTGCCACCATGATGGACGCCCAGCTCCAAAAGATGCTTAGGAGATTTGGGGGTCAAAGGAACCTCCTAGGTAAGCGGGAATGGAACGAGCATTCTGATAGGACATCACGACACCTGAACAGAGGAAGATCACATAAACCACCTCCAACAGAAAGACAACAGGGTGTTAGAAGTGAGGCCCTCAGACTTGAGAGGCCTACTTGCCCTACTTGTGGCACCAGACATACTGGGGAGTGTAGGGCAGGTTCAGACGCATGTTTCTATTGTGGAAAGAGTGGTCATAAGAAGGTTGATTGCCCTCACCGAAGGCGCCAAGAGGAGAACAGGGCGTCAGGGTCAGGGCAAGGAGGCCGAGGGGGCATGGCGCAGAATCGCGGTACTGCTAGGGCAACTACAGGAAAGAGGGCGAATGACATGGACACCGTGGTGATAGGTACCTTACCAGTACTTGGCTTTCATGCTTTCGTATTATTTGACTCTGGATCCACACACTCGTTCATATCTACTACCTTTGTTAGATATGCACGGTTAGGACTAGAGCCTTTAGGATACAGTTTATCGGTGTCTACGCCGTCAGGGGAGATTTTAGTAGCCAATGAGAGGGTGCAAACAAGTCAAATAGTAATAGCAGAACGACCTCTAGAGGTGGTGTTAATCGTTCTTAACATGACTGATTTTGACGTGATCCTCGGCATGGACTGGTTAGCCGAGAACCATGCAATTATCGATTGCAGGGCTAGAGAGGTGATCTTTAGGCCACCTAATGAACAGAGCTTTAAATTTAAAGGGGTGGATTCTCGAAGCACTCCAAGGATTATCTCTACTCTAAAGGCAAGAAAAATAATGGGCCACGGAGCCTGGGCCTTATTGGCTAACGTAATGGACTCAAGGAAAGATACTCGTAGTATGATGAATGTGCCGGTAGTACAAGAGTTTAAAGATGTGTTTCCAGATGAACTGCCTGGGTTACCACCAGTCAGGGACATGGACTTTGCAATCGAACTGGAACCTGGTACAGCTTCAATCTCCAAGGCACCTTATAGAATGGCTCCTGCCGAGTTGAAGGAACTTAAGGAACAATTGCAGGATCTCTTAGATCGGGGTTTTATCAGACCAAGTGTATCGCCATGGGGAGCCCCAGTGCTTTTTGTCAAGAAGAAGGATGGGACCTTGAGATTGTGCATTGACTATAGGGAATTGAATAAAGTAACAATAAAAAACAAATACCCGTTACCTCGAATTGACGATCTATTTGATCAATTGCAAGGTGCTTCAGTATTTTCAAAAATTGACCTACGATCGGGATACCATCAGTTGAGGATAAAGGAGGTCGATATCCCCAAGACAGCTTTTAGGAGCCGATATGGTCATTTTGAGTTTACCGTGATGTCGTTTGGACTTACGAACGCTTCAGCAGCATTCATGGATATGATGAATAGGGTGTTTAAGGATTTCTTGGATACATTTTTCATAGTATTCGTTGACGACATATTAATATACTCCAAGACCGAGGAGGAGCACGGGGTGCACTTGCATCAAGTGTTGTCAAGGCTAAGGGCACATCGACTTTATGCCAAGTTTTCTAAATGTGAATTCTGGTTGCAGGAAGTGACCTTCTTGGGGCATGTTGTGTCAGGAAAGGGTATATCAGTGGATCCAACCAAAATCGAGGCAATTATAGATTGGCCCCGACCTACCTCGGCAACCGAAGTAAGGAGCTTCTTAGGTTTAGCTGGATACTATAGAAGATTCATCCAAGATTTCTCCAAAATAGCCGCCAACCTCACTCAACTAACAACGAAAGGGAAGGTGTTCTCGTGGAATAGTGCAAGTGAGCAAAGTTTTGGTGAACTTAAGCATCGATTGGTTACAGCGCCGGTACTTACAGTACCAGATGGCTCAGGCAACTTTGTGATTTATAGTGACGCATCAGGGAAGGGCCTAGGTTGCGTTTTGATGCAGAATGGCAAGGTCATAGCCTATGCTTCAAGACAGTTAAAGGACTACGAGAGAAACTACCCAACGCATGACCTGGAGTTAGCTGCCATAGTATTTGCTCTAAAGATATGGTGGCGAGCGTATACAGATTTTCACCGATCACAAGAGCTTGAAATACTTATTCACTCAAAAGGAACTCAACATGAGGCAAAGGCGTTGGTTGGAGTTAGTCAAGGACTACGACATTGAAATAATATCACCCCGGTAAGGCTAATGTTGTAGCTGACACACTAAGCAGGAAAACAGCTCACTCTTCGGTATTAGTCACAAGAGAGTGTAGGTTGCAAGAGGATATGGCGTCGGTTGAAATAGAAGTGGTGACAAGAGGTGCAGTTGAAAGATTGAGTCAGCTTAGAGTCCAGCCGGATTTAAGACAGCGAATCATAAATGCTCAGAGAAACAACCCTTATACTCAATATGTAAGCAGAATGAGGCAGTGAGAGAAGAAGGTTTCACCCTGTCTTCTGATGGAGGGCTACTGTGGCAGGGACGGTTATGTGTTCCTGCAGATAGTCAGATCAAGGAGGACCTCTTGACTGAAGCCCATGAATCGCTATATTCAGTACACCCTAGTAGTACCAAGATGTATCATGACTTGAAGAAGTGCTATTGGTGGCCAGGGATGAAGCGAGAAGTTGCCCTTAGAGTTAGTAAGTGTCTCACGTGCCAGCAGGTGAAGGCTCCTAGACAAAAACTCTCAGGCCTATTACAACCCCTAGACATTCCACAGTGGAAGTGGGAGGATATAGCCATGGACTTCATATCAGGATTTCCCAAAACCTCGAAGGGATACACAGTTATTTGGGTGATTATAGATAGGTTGACGAAATCCGCCAACTTCATTCCAGGTAAGGCTACCTATACGGTGGATAAGTGGGCAAAGTTGTATTTGGAACAAATTGTCAGACTACATGGGATTTCGGTCTCCATTGTGTTAGACAGCGATGCACGTTTTACCTCCCACTTTTGGAAAAGTTTGCAGAAGGCAATGGGGACCCAACTCAAATTCAGTACAGCGTTCCACCCGCAAACTGATGGCCAAACAGAGAGATTGAATCAGGTTCTAGAAGACATGTTGCGGGCATGCGTGGTTGATTTCGCCTGCAGTTGGGACGAATACCTTCACCTTATGGAATTTGCATATAATAACAGTTACCAGGCAACCATTCAGATGGCACCTTTTGAGGCCCTGTACGGGCGAAGATGTCGGTCCCCAATTTTCTGGGAGGAAGTGGGGAAGCGGCAATTGTTAGGGCCAGAGTTAGTGCAACTAACTAATGACGTCGTGCAAAGAATCAGAGTACGAATTCAGACTGCTCAGAGCCGACAAAAAAGTTATGTAGACACACGTCGTAAGGGCTTAGAGTTCGCCGTTGGAGATCACATCTTCCTAAAAGTTGCACCCATGAGAGGGGTGATGAGGTTTGGGAAGAAGGGCAAGTTGAGTCCAAGATTTATCGGTCCTTTCGACATCCTGGAGAGAGTTGGGCCTGTAGCGTACAGACTAGCCTTGCCACCTGCTCTAGCTGCCGTACACAACGTGTTCCACGTGTCTATGCTGCGTAAGTATACCCCAGATCCTTCTCATGTGATAGAGTATGCAAACCTTCCCTTGCAAAGGGATTTAAGTTACGAGGAGGAGCCCATCGGGATCGTAGCTACGAAAGTACAGAAGCTTAGAAACAAGGAGATTTTACTGGTCAAAGTGGTGTGGAAGAACCATCGCGTCGAGGAAGCAACCTGGGAGTTAGAGAGCGAGATGAGGGCCAAGTACCCTATATTGTTCTGGGATTAGGAACTTTCGGAGACGAAAGTTCTTAAGGGGGAAGATTGTAATAACTCGTACAGTTGGCATTAAATGAAGAAAAGTCAGCTGTACTAATTAAAATATATATATATATATATATATGAAAAGACAGAAAATGAGGCAGAAATATGAAAAGGCAAGTGGGTAGGTCTGCCACCTACCCAAAATCTTCTCTTTAAATCTTGTTGAAGCTGTTTTTGAAATAAGAAGGAAAAAAAAAAAAGAAAAGGGAACATTGGTAAGAGTCGTAGAAGCTGAAGAAGGAAAGGAAGGTCGCTGGAAGGAAGGAGCTGAGCGTTGGATTTAACGAACCGTTGGACCCGACCCGACCCAATTAGCAGATTCTGATCCACTACCCAAAACTAGGCTCGAAGGTATGCATGACCCTCGGTTCCGAGGCCAATGCTCGTATATTTGGACTATTTTTAACTCGAATCCTACTCAACTTCTATAGTTTTGATATAGTTTCAAAATGTAGGACCTAATTGTAGATCTTTGAACGAATTGGAAATTTGTTGAAGACCCGAAACAAGCTCGAAAAGTCTACAACAAGTAAGTAACCGCATGGAGCAAGTTCTAAGAAATGCTTGTAGGAGTCGGTTTGGATTATGGGCAAATGATCTAGTATTATACTTAGGAGTTTGGTTAACATTAGTTTCATTTATGGTACTTCGATAACGTGAGTGTTTATACCTTGATTATAGTTAGGGTTATATAGCTTCCGCATGCATTATTGTGAATTTCTCTGATAAGCGTTTGGGTTTATGTGCTTCCAAGGAAGTCGAGATAGATTGTTATTTCTTGATTTCCATGATAAGTACGATGTGAGCCTTGATACTTTGTGCTGTTTTGTTTTGGGGTGTGGATAGCCCCTTTATTGCCCATGTGTGAATTGGACTATTTTGCTATGTGCTAGATAGTGTGAATTATGAATTTCGTAGACTATGGGTTACCGTCTTTTAGTTGTCATCTATTGTAGATATGGATGGCCTTAGTAAGTATCATGCTGTAGTACCACGTCAGGGGTGCCTAGTGGGGGACCCATGGCCTTTTACTGATCTAAACCCGACCGGGGTGTAAGACAGGTAGTTTACTGACCCAGCCCGGCGAGGCGTAGTGACAGGTAGTTACTAATTCTCAGGAACAGGTAGTTAAGGCCAGACACCACTAGGGAAAATCCACTTATTTAAGCTCATTAGATATTTAGGTATGGAAGAAAATCCATATCAATGAAAATCCATGGGGTCTTCTTTTGAGACCATAGTAGTCTTTGCTAGAGATAGATTCGAGCATATAGTCAAAGTTTCCGTGTATAGGATTAAGTCCGATAAGAGACTACAAGTAGGTTGCTTACTGAGTATTTTTATACTCATCCCATGTTGTTGCTATTTTTCAGGTGCTAAGTAGACCAATGTCGGAGGCGGGAATGTGTGGAGCCGTGCGGCTACAGTGGAGACCCTTAGATCGAGTCCTCTTTGTCCATGTCGTTTTAATGCCATTTTGATGTTTATTTTGGGAAAACTTATGCTATTTTGTAACTGTTTTTCTTTCGTTGTGTTTCCGCGATCCCGTTATGTTTTGGAACTATTTGGATTTTTAATGCTAATCAGATAACATAAATTTTATTGTGTCTCCTGTTTTATCAAATGAAAATTTTGTAAGGCTTTTTATCCTAGAGTCCATGTAGCGATTCGTGATTCGATGTGTCGAAGAACGGTCGTTACAGGACCAAAGACCATATGGATATATTATGAGATGGGAGAAACGAGTGTATGGCATGATGTTGTGGTCCTACTTTAGAATTGTGATCTATTATTTAGTATGTATGCACACAGATATTATCAAGATCATAACGTCCACAGGCCATCAGTGCCACTCAAACGGAGGTCGTGCATCACCATGACATGCATGGATCACTATATGGTCGTGCTTCACCATGGCATGCATGGATCACTATATGGTCGTGCCTCACCCTATGCTTATATATGTATGTATCACACAACACACACACATATATAATAGATACATATCTACATGCATAGATACACACATACATATACATATATACGCATCACACATATATATGTATGTAGTTATACATTTTTATAATTTTCATCTTCTTTTATAATTTTAATCTTTTTGTTTTGAATGTGCAAAATGTTTCCATATATGCCCTCTATATTCGTTTATTAAAAAAATATTTCCCCAATAATTGTAAAATTTCCAACATTTTATATTAGATAATAATCTTTATATTAAATAGTTTGATTTTTACAAATACTTTATTATAATTTTATTCAATAACAACCTATATACTTTTTTTATTCATTTTATTTTTTGAAAAATAAAATTGTAGGTCATATTTCACTTCGATTTAAAAATAATTTTTGAAAATTTCTTAAAAAAGAAAAAAATATAAAAGAAAATTTTTAACAAAAATATAAAAGAAAAAATAATAATAATTTTGAGTTATTCTCTTCCGCTCATATTCAACTCATTAAATTTTAATCAAATCAATATAGAAATATCAAAAACTAAACAAATAAATATTTTTGTTGAATAGGTTCCTAATTTAATTATTTAGATGGTAAAAAATTCCAATCAAATAATGAATTCCGCTTAAGTTAATCATAAAATATTCATATTAGGTTGATTGGAGTTATTCGAATAATTTATTAAAAAAAATTAATAAAAATAAAATGTTAATATGGAAATCATTTTATAATTTGTTTTTAAATATTAATTTAGTTGCCTTGGACTTGGGATTCGATGAAAATGATGATTTCGAGCTAACCTTTGGCGATCTTGACGGTCTTTTCCTTCCCTATGAGGCTGACGATTTCCTCATCTCCGAAGATTTGGATCAAACTACCAATTCGTTGGATCAAACTCCCATGACTACCAAACTTCTTGAGTATCCTTAAAATTACACCTTATTCCAATTCCCAGAGATGAGGAAATCGTAGTTTGATCCAAATCTTCGGAGATGAGGAAATCGTCAACCTCATAGGGAAGGAAAAGACGGTCAAAATCGCCAAAGGTTAGCTCGAAATCATCATTTTCGTTGAATCCCAAATCCAAGGTCGTGAAATAAACAAAAGGGTCACTAGGGGCGGCATAATTGGCATCTTTTGTAGAAACATCATCTTGATGTACAACGTTTGTTGGTTGGTCAAGAACCTCAGTGGTTAAGCAGTATTCCCAAATTGGATCTGAAGAATTTTTTCTTACGTGTACAACATTTGCTTTTGATTCTTGCATTTTGACTCGACAATTTGGCTTAATATGGCCTGACTTTCCGCAACGATGACACACCACTTTCACCTGACAATCTCGTTTAAAATGGCCAGGTTTTCCACACCTGTAGCAAGCTTTAAATGGCTTCTTTGACGACGGCTCACTTTTGAATTGATTCACATTACTTGATGAAGGCTTTAAATGAAAATTTTCTCCTTTGATCTTTGACATACAACGCATCTTCTGACTTTGGGGAAAACTCGTTGCCGCTGGTCATTTGCTTAACCAAGGCTCCCTCATTTGAAAGAAGATTCTCCAGTTCAATTACCGTAGGCTGATTTGCCCACCCTTGTATTGAGGAAACAAAAGGCATAAATTCTTTTCGTAATCCACGAATAAGATAACTGTAACGACCCTAAATTTCCACATACTTAGAGTCGCTACTAACGTCTCATGCTCATCTATAATGCGGAAATATAACTCTTACATGAACATAGTTGATAACGTAAACTTCAAAAAAACGTTTAAAACAACTTCTTCTCTAGAAAACACAGCCATGGTCTTACGTGTTTAAATATGAAATACTGAAATTTAGAGAAAACAAAAACAAATACAAAATAATTTAAAACGATGAAATGCAAAACAACCTATTCTAACTTAAGACTAGAAATTTAAATATGAATCTACCCTATGCACGTGCCACAGTCTCTGCTCGCGATGCCGCTGTCCTCCGTACAAGTGCGCCTTGCCTTTACCTGAAAAATGATGTGGCACACGACCTGAGTATTTCAAAGAATATTCAGTAAGTGGCCTCACTATAGGGGGCCATGCAAATGCAAACACATGCAATCATGATTTAGGGACGTATCTCTAATCATCTTAGGGGTGGCTTCCAGTCTCGGACAAATTGGATGTGTAGTACTTCCCTACACACGACTCACATGTGCGAGTGTGAGTCCCCAGGGCGCTCGCACACCCCCTGGACCCTCTGGTCAAGCTAATCTGTAGCAACGTCCGGAGGTCAGCGGAACCCCATAGTGTCATGCGCCTCATGAACACTCTCATCTGTGTGCTTTCGCACCTGTGCGCATTCGCGCTCATCATAAGGTGTGCGTCCGCACTCATCATCTCTAGGGGAAGTAGCCTTATGCTTATGAACATACAAAATGCATGAGGTCCCTCTAAATCCATCGTAATGTCTCTTCTGACACAACCCTCTAGTCTCATCTCTTTGTTACTCTAGGTAACGCATACTCGTGGATATTTATATAAATATCATTTTCATGCTCTTAGGATTGTGTCCTATGTCGATCTAACGACATGATGCAATATGGCACTCATCATCATCTAGCATGCTCAATATGGAAAACATCATCATATTAAGGTAAAAATCATGCAATCATCATGCTCATCATAATGCCACAACGTGCGTCAAACATATCAAGCGTCACTCAACAAAATATGTATATACTGCACATATCATCAAGCATCATAATCCACACATCATCATAACTCATACAATTATTTAGCCTATCCTATAGTAAGGTCACTTACCCGGTTAGCTTATACGGGTGTCACCAATTTATCCTTAATGAAAGTTCGATTTTTCCCTTTGCATCCAAGCCAACCTATATGAATCCATGGCATCAATTTCATGTTCAATTCTCTAACTCTTACAATGGTTCATGTGCTAAACTTCATGCGAGCATTAAAGACTATTCAAATTAGGAAATATGCGCTACATATATACGATATATTTAACCACATTTTTGTTTTATTTACGAATTAAACAAAAAGAGAGAATCTGAGATATTTAAATAAAATTTAAATATCTTAATCAATTATGTGTCGGAATTGATTGGGATTGACATTTGAATTGATATTAAATATTAATTAAATAGTTTGATTAATCATTTAATATTACTTTAATTTGAAATTGATCATTCAAATTAATTGTTGAATAAAAAATGAAGAAGGTCAAAATGTTGACTTCATTTAATGGAAAAATGCATGTTAGTGAAATTTTGAGGTGTCATAATTTGGTTTAACCAAACTTGCATGCTTGCCAAATAAACCCCACAAATTTGAGTGGAATTTTGAGTGTCAAAATTTGGTTAACTTCAAACATGCATGCTCGCCACATAATCCCAAACATTTGAGTGGAATTTTTAGTGTCAAAATTTGGTGATCTCAAAATTGCATGAACATGCAAACATGACTCTTTAAATAGAGTGATCATGGTACATGGAAGGACTTGTTCTTCTTGGTGAAAAACCTTGAGAAAAACCTCTCACAAACACTCTCTTCACATATACAAAATCCTTCCCAAGTTTAGTCACTCACCGGATTCTACAATCCCGTTCTAAGGCCGAAGGATAGTGGAGAAGACATTAGTGGTGGTTCGAAACCGGTTCGTGAGGAAAAAGGAGTTTAAACTACAAAAGGTTAGTATCTAAACTCATTAAGTTTTAATAATTATGAACATGCTAGTTATATACTATAATTGATGTTCTAAAAGTGCATAAGATCCAAATTGCTTCCGCATGTGTTATATTAACACCATCAGAGTTAAGATTCCGAACTAAGCGATTTGCTCGAGATTCAATTAACATTAAAATTATCAACTAAATAAACTCTGGTGCCCATGAAATTTTAATGCTAAGCATATGATGGCATATTAAGATTATATATGAAACTTTTTTGTCGTTAGAAAAGATTAAGTAGCTAAACCAAGTAATGGTGTAAAATAATCGTAATGCCCCTAAGGTAACCTACCTTCGATTCATGTTCCGAATGATCTCCAAATGTCATAAAATTCTTTCAGATGCTTATTTCGTTATTTATAAGGATCATATTAAGTTTTTGAATCATTAGATTATGTTTGGGGCTCGAACTAAGTTTAGGATGCTAAATGTCTAGAATGCCTCTAGAGTAATGTATCATTGGTTCATGACCTAAATGATATGAGATTTTTATAGAATGGAATAAGATGTAATTTCATGGGAGTTCGTTTAGGGCTTGAACCAAGAATAAAGTGTAAAATGACTCAAATGCCCCTACTTGCCTAAGCATTGGTTTATGGACCAAATGACCTAATATTTTATATATAGTCTATTTTCAAGGATACAAGGTGTTATGCAAGATTTAAAATTAGTATTTTTTTTTAGGGTTATACAAAGAATAAATACAAAACCACAAAAATGACCTACATGCCTAAGCTTTGGTTTATGGACCAAATAACTCTAAATGACCTAAGATTTTATATATTCCTATTTTCAATTATATAAGAGGCAATGAAAGTTTCCAAAGTTATTGGAGCATGCAGAGGGGCTAAACCAAGAAAGGAAAAATGACCAAAATACCCCTAAGACATGGACAATTTCAAGGTTCAAACTCCCTCCAAATGACTTAAAGATTTAAGTAAAGTCTATATATAGGAACATGAAGATCTACCCAAGAGTTTAGGGAGTTTGAAATATTTTAAGAGATAAATAAATGGCCAAAATACCTATATAAGGATTCTAATATGTTTTCAAGGCGACAAGTTTTATGAATCTTATAAGAGACATATGCCATGTAAGTTTCCAAGGACATTAGAACATGGTTGGGCTATAAGCCAAGACTTAAAGGAAATGACTAAACTACCCCTAAAGAACCTAAAGGCTCCTAGTAAGGATCCATGGTTTGTCTAATTATCTCAAGACACATGTTAGGATCCTTATAGAGACTTAGGAAAGTTGTTATGGAGTTCACATTTACATGGCCTATGAGATTTTCGACTCATGTGTTGTTATGCTATGAGAATAACCTTTTGTGCAAGAACTAAAGAAACCAGGAGACTAAGAAAACACTCCAAAGACAAGTACCAAGAAAATAGCACAACACCAACCCTTAACCACCAAGACTCAAGAACATGAAGAGAAACTCATGTATGATATTACACAATTAGAACCTATTTAGGATATTACCCAACACTGAAACGGTAAAAGATGAAAAATACTCTTACCAACTTAAAATAATTCATGAAGATTCTAGTTATGACAAATATGGTCTCACGATTGACTTGAGCTCATGAGGATGACGTGTTACACAAACAAGAAATGTACACTTTAGGGCCATGAATTCTAAGCATGTCATGAAGATAGAGTGTGTTACCGGTACGCATTACCCTAGGGTTAGCCTATGAGGTTATGCAAAGATTTTCTAGCCTAACGATATGAACAGGACATGAGCATTACACACTCCATGCCCTAAAGTTATCATGATTTTAAAGAATGCTAGGTAATACTCTAATTATGTTCAAGGTGACCCATGACCTCTTACCATGCGGTGCTTCTTGAGGCCCATATTTTTCTCTTCTAGGTGGGATGCCCTGCATCACGGTTCTACATATTCAACCATGCAACATCGTAATCTTGACACACTCACGACAAGCCTTAAGAGAAACTTAAGCCCCATATATATTTTTCACCTGACTTTGTAGCTTTTTCAAACCTTAGGCGAGGTTTATCTACGCCAATCTTAAACATGTTTTTTTTCTTTTTTCGGATTACTGAAAATGATTATAGGTTTTTGTTCAAAACCGCGATTTGTTGAAGAACTTTTTTTTCTTATATCCGAAAATTCGAAAATGTAACCAATGCAAATATGAATACATAAACCCGACCGCAGTTTCAGCATTATTTTCTTAAGCAACAAAAAGATATTGAATCATCTTCGATTTTTTTCGGCAGCTTACAGTGGCAAGAATCTCGGCCATGATCGTACTGGCATTGGTGAGCTTAGCCACCGTGGACGCTATGAATTCGCACTTGAGTTCGAACTCTTTGAAATTTCAGGCGATCAATTGCCAGAAACACTCGGCGTTGCTGACAGAGTTTGGCGACGTCAGCGACGGAGTAACTTCAAATACTCTCGTGTTCCGAAAAGCGATTGAACATCTCAACACACTGGCGGTGGATAGCAGTGCTCAATTGGTCGTGCCATCGGGGAAATGGCTGACCGAAAGTTTTAATCTGACTAGCCATTTGATATGAACCAAAAGATATCAATCATACAATATACTTCAATGAAGATGGGAAGAAAAAGTTATTAAAATTATCAAAAGTTGTTTCAATTCATGCACATTGAAGAAGAATGAAGTTTGATTGTTATAAATTTTGGGTGGGTTACAATTTAGAATTATTGTATTTTAAGACTTTTTATTAAATTTAGGTTACAATTACATAACGGTTGATTATGGCCATTAAGTATGAATGTTACAACTCTTGGGATGCCTGTAATAGTTTCATTTTGAGGCTATATAAGCCATGTATGTTGTATTTGTAAGCAGACTTGGAAAATATAGAAAGAAGCATTTATGCTTTTCTTTAGTCAATGGCTAAGTTTCTTTGCAATTCTATGTAGTTTAGATTGCATGTAGAATCATTCAAGCTCGACATGATCAATCTTGCTTGTGAAATGATTCAAATCTCAAACAAGTGTTCTTGCGTTGAGATATTTGATCAACAAGAATCATTCAAGCTAGACATGATCGATCTTGCTTGTGGAGTGATTCGAATCTCAAACAATGTTCTTGCCTTGAGATATTCGATCAACAAGGTAATCTAAATCTTATTCCCCTTGTATTGATTCCTTATCTTATCATTTGGTATTAGAGCTTCAGGCTCAAGATCGGATATATGTTTCCTTTGCGTTTCTTTTCAATTTATTTTTTTATCTTTTTCGTTTTCAATCTTTTTCCCCTTGTAGTTGATATGAACCAAGAGACATCAATCATACAATATGCTTCAATGAAGATGTGTAGAAAATATTGTTGAAATCATCAAAAGATATTTCAATTCATGCCACATTGAAGAAGAATGAAGTTTCATGTGATAAATTTTGGGTGGATTACAATTTAGAGTTATTGTATTTCATTAATGTAGTTTAAGAGTTTTTATTTACTTTAGTTAGAATTACATAATGGCTAATTATGGTCATTGAGTATGAATGTTAGTATACCTTTAATAGTTTCATTCTGAGGCTATATAAAGTCATGTATGTTGTATTTGTAAGCAGACTTGGAAAATATAGTAAAAGAAGCATTTGTGCTTTTCTTTAGCCAATGACTAAGTTTCTTTGCAATTCTATGTAGTTTAGGTTGCATGTAGAATCATTCAAGCTCGACATGATCAATCTTGCATGTGGAGTGATTCGAATCTCAAACAAGTGTTCTTGGGTTGAGATATTTGATCAACAAGAATCATTCAAGCTAGACATGATCGATCTTGCTTGTGGAGTGATTCGAATCTCAAACAATGTTCTTGCCTTGAGATATTCAATCAACAAGGTAATCCGAATCTTATTCCCCTTGTATTGATTCCTTATCTTATCACCATTTCACACTTTTTATCGATAAAGAAGTTAAAATTCTTGCATCCTAGGTTGGACCTATGACTACTTTATTTTTATAAAGCTAACAATTTTGGGAGTGGTGATTTGAATTTTAATCTTTAATTGAAAATAAATGAGTTAAATTTGTTCCTCATAATTTAATGGTGCATAATTTATGGGAGGGGAAGAGATGCTCTGGGTGAACCGTAAAGCAGCCTCATCTTTGGAACTAATCTCACCGATGTGGTTATCACTGGTGATTATTTTTCTCTTACCTTTTAACATTCTAATTTTTTTTAAATGGTTTCCAAAATTGTATTCTTATAGGGTTATTTACCTTTTAACATTCTAATTTTTTTTAAATGGTTTCCAAAATTGTATTCTTATAGGGTTATGTGTTATCCGAATTTAATAAAGAAAATTAAGGTAAATGAAAACATAAGAAAATTATTTATAGAAAATAAAGTTGGATTGATGACATGGTTTAGGTAACAATGGTACAATCGATCGTCAGGGATCTTCTTGGTGGGAAAAGTTTAAGAAAGGGGAGCTCAAGGTAACACGACCATATGTGATCGAGATCATGTACTTTGATCAAATCCAGATCTCAAATCTCACTTTGATCAACTCACCTTCTTGGTTCGTCCATCCCATCTATAGCAAGTTTGACTATTTCACTTCAATTCCAATATACTTGTATTTTATGATTATACTTAAAAAAAAAACAAAATAGTTAAACCTTGTAATAGTATATCATTCAAATTACTCCCCACTCAAAACAATTTTGAATTATATACATACATTATTATGATTTAATTTAGTTTGGTTTGGTTGGGTCAAATGTGATTATCCAAGGGCTTACCATCTTGGCTCCCGTTACCGTACCCAACATCGACGGAATCAATCCAAGTTCCCTTCTTCTATACCTTTAAAACTTTAGAGTTCTTTTCTTCGTCAATCTCTCTCCCTAATTCTCTATTCAATTCATCCAATTCTTGTTCCAACACTCGAATCGAATACTGCTACATTGTCTCTGGTGACGATTGCATCACCATCAAGAGTGGATGGGACCAATATGGTATCAAGTTCGGAATGCGGACTGAGACCTTGTCATTTGTCGCCTCACTTGCATCTCACCAGATTCTGCAGGTATTGCCCTTGGCAGCGAAATGTCGGCGGAATTCGAAACGTCAGGATCGAAAACGTCACTGAAATCAACACACAGTCTGCTATCAGAAACTACTTTGTATTTTAACTATGTTCGAGACGTCTAACTTATTGAGATATAATATCTAGAGTATATATTATTTATAGAATATATCTCAGATATTATATCATAATATTCTTTATTTATGATTTGATTTATAGTATATTTTATTTTATTCTGGTATTTAATTATTTTATATTTTCCTCATTTGTACTGGTTTGTATCCTATTTAAAGGATATCAATATCAATGATAATACACACCTTCCCAATTATATTTTCTATCTCATTCTTAACATGGTATCAGAGCACAGATCTTGGTATTCTTAAATATCAAAATTTTCTCTATGGCGGAATCAGCCAAATACAGCTTCAAAAATTCGGATGTTGATTCAACACATCCTTATTATATTCACCATTCTGATCAGCCAGGATATTCACTTGTTCCAATCAAATTAAATGGAACAAATTATCAGTCCTGGAGTAAATCAGTTATGCATGCTCTCATTGCCAAAAAGAAAATTGGCTTCATTGATGGCACAATTGAAGAACCGTCTCAAGATGCAAATTCAATCGAATTTGAACTATGGAATCAATGCAACAGTATGATAATATCTTGGTTAACTCATTCAGTTGAAGCAGATATCGCTGAGGGTATTATTTACGCCAAGACAGCTCGTCAAGTGTGGGTTGATCTTCACGATCAATTCTCACAAAAGAATGGTCCAGCAATTTTTCAGATACAAAGGTCTATAGGAATGATGTCGCAGGGAACCATGGCACTGTCAGTATATTTCACCAAGCTCAAAGCACTCTGGGATGAATTGGAAGCATACCGCACACCATTTACCTGTAATCAACGTCAAATACATATTGATCAACGCGAAGAAGACAAGTTGATGCAACTACTCATGGGACTCAATGAATCTTATAAAACGGTGAGATCCAACATATTGATGATGACTCCATTACCTAATGTGAGGCAAGCCTATTCATTACTTGTACAAGAAGAGATGCAGCGTCAGGTAACTTCTGAACCTACTGAGAATTTCTCGATTGCATCAGCAGTGCAGAAGAAAACAACATATTCAAAACTCGCGAAGGATAAATCATGTGAACACTGCAATAAAAGTGGTCATACAATTGATGAGTGTCGATTCCTTAAGTTTCACTGTAAATTTTGTGATAGAAGGGGACATACAGAATATCAATGTCAACAGAAAAATAATTCTAGAAGGGCAGTACGATTCAATCAACGCAACAATCGAGGATATCGATCATCTGCAAATATGGCCGATGTTTCTCAGTTGAATACAGAAGAACAGTCACCTAATTCCATCCCAAATTTTTCTTCTAGGCAATTACAACAGATTGTACAAGCCTTATCTGCACTCAATCATCGTCCTTTTGGTAATTCTGATAATAACATCAATGTTGCAGGTTTGTTTCCAGTATCTGCATTATCTGCATTATCTATTAACTCTACGAGTTCTAATCCATGGATTATCGATAGTGGAGCTACAGATCATATAATATCCAAAGCTTCTGTTATGACTGAACCAAAGGCTACCACCATATCTACAATAAATTTGCCTAATGGAGGGACAGCACATGTGTCACATACCGGCAATGTTTCTTTTAATCCTGACCTTAAATTAAACAATGTTTTATGTGTGCCTTCATTCAACTTAAACCTAATGTCCGTCAGCAAACTTACCAATGACTTGAAATGTTATGTGACCTTTTATCCTGATTCTTGTGTTATGCAGGACTTGGCTACGGGGAAGATGATTGGCTCGGGTAAACAATCCGGAGGTCTCTATCATATTTCTTCATCTCCAATCAAGTCTTCAGCAAATCAAGTATCTCAGTCATCTGATTTGTGGCATTTACGCCTAGGTCATCCTTCTCCTTCTCGTTTTAAATTTCTAGCTGATCAATTGCACCTTAATAATACTACTCTTTCTCATAATTGTAGTATTTGCCCATTAGCAAAACAAACTAGGTTGTCTTTTCCAAAAAGTTCAATAACAACTCATTCTGCCTTTGATCTGTTACATTGTGATGTTTGGGGACCACATAAAATTCCAACCCATTCTGGTTTGCGTTTTTTTCTCACCGTTGTTGATGATTTTACCCGATGTACTTGGGTCTTTCTTATGCAACACAAATCAGAAGTACACCATTTGTTAGTAAACTTTGTTAAATTCGTTCAAACTCAATTTCATACTACTATCAAGATAGTTAGATCAGACAATGGGACTGAGTTCCTATCTTTGCAACCATTTTTTACTTCTTGTGGTATTGAATTTCAGCGCACCTGTGTCTATACTCCACAACAAAATGGAGTCGTAGAACGTAAGCATCGTCATATCCTAAATGTAGCTAGGTCTCTTCTTTTTCAGTCACAGGTTCCACTTAATTTTTGGGGAGAATGCATTTTAACGGCTGTTTATCTTATAAATAGAACACCATCACCATTGTTATCTAACAAGACACCATTTGAAGCACTCTACAAACGACCACCTACATTTCACCATCTTAAAGTTTTTGGTTGTAAGTGTTATGCAACTGTAGTACATCCTAAGCAAAAATTTGAACCTCGGGCAATTCCTTGTGTTTTCATAGGATATCCTTGTAGTCACAAAGGTTACAAGTTGTATGACATGCAATCTAAAAAATTCTTTATTAGTCGTGATGTTAAATTTTGTGAAGATGATTTTCCTTTTTCATCAGCTTCACAGACTTTAATAGTAGCTCCTTCAACTCCCATTTTACCATTTCATGATCCACCCTACTCAAACATCCATTCTGATCCTTCGCCGTCTCCTCCGCCTCCTATTCCTTCTCCAAATTCATCAGTTCCAGATTCACCAGATTCACCCACTAAATCTGATCTTATCCCACCTGATACATCAGTTCCACTCCGACGTTCTACTCGTACCAAACAACCTCCAGCTTATTATAATGATTATGAGATGTCTTCGGGAGCCAATCATTTAACCTCTAGCTCAAGTCTCAACACTGGCACCAGGTATCCCCTTCATCATTACCTTTCACTCTCTCGTTTTTCTCCTACTCAACGTGCTTTTCTAGCCTTTATTACAGCCCAGACAGAACCTAAAACCTATGATGAGGCAGTTGGCAATCCATTATGGCAGCAGGCTATGAATGATGAAATTGCAGCTTTGGAACGTAATCATACTTGGTCTCTCGTTCCTCTACCACCTGGCCATAAACCTATTGGCTGTCGTTGGGTGTACAAGATTAAATACAACTCTGATGGTTCTGTTGAACGTTATAAAGCTCGATTGGTAGCAAAGGGATACACTCAGGTTGAAGGTGTTGATTACAAAGAGACATTTTCTCCTACAGCGAAACTTACTACACTTCGTTGCTTACTCACTATTGCCGCTGCTCGAAACTGGTTCACTCATCAGTTAGATGTTCAAAATGCCTTTCTCCATGGTAATCTAGACGAGGAAGTCTATATGTCTTTACCACCAGGTATTCGCCGACAGGGGGAGAATACAGTATGTCGGCTCCATAAATCTCTTTATGGTTTAAAACAGGCTTCTCGCAATTGGTTCTCCATATTTTCTACCACTATACAAAATGCAGGCTACACTCAGTCCAAAGCAGATTACTCTTTATTTACTAAGAGTAAAGGTACTTCTTTCACTGCAGCTCTTATCTATGTTGATGATATTCTGTTGACAGGCAATGATCTCAAAGAAATTCAACATCTCAAGACCAGTTTACTCGAGAAATTTCTTATCAAAGATTTAGGGAATTTGAAATATTTCCTAGGTATTGAATTTTCTAGGTCTAGAAAAGGAATCTTTATGTCTCAAAGGAAGTATGCTCTAGACATTCTTCAAGACACAGGTCTTACGGGAGCACGTCCAGAAAAATTTCCTATGGAACAAAATCTGAAACTTTCTTCAACAGAAGGAGAAAAGTTGAATGATCCAAGTAAATACAGACGGTTGGTTGGCAGATTAATATATTTAACCGTTACTAGGCCTGACATAGTGTATTCAGTTCGTATGCTTAGTCAATTTATGCATGAACCAAGAAAACCACATTGGGAGGCAGCTCTTCGAGTTCTGAGATACATCAAAGGTACTCCTGGTCAAGGACTTCTACTACCATCTGAAAATAACTTGAGATTACAAGCATATTGCGATTCAGACTGGGGTGGTTGTCGAACTTCCAGACGGTCTATTTCTGGGTTCTGCATTTTCCTTGGAAACTCAATTATTTCTTGGAAGTCAAAAAACAAACCAATGTGTCCAGATCATCAGCAGAAGCCGAGTATCGAGCTATGGCAAATACTTGTTTAGAGTTAACTTGGTTAAGATACATTCTCCAAGACTTGAAAGTTTCACTGTCCGAACCAGCATTATTGTACTGTGATAATCAAGCAGCATTACACATAGCAGCCAATCCAGTTTTTCACGAACGTACGAAACACATTGAAATAGATTGTCATATAGTTCGAGAAAAATTACAAGCTGGAATCATCAAACCGTGTTATGTTTCGACTAAAATGCAATTGGCAGATATTTTCACTAAAGCTTTGGGAAGACATCAATTTTATTTTTTGAAAGACAAGTTGGGTGTGATTGACATACACTCTCCAACTTGAGGGGGAGTATTGAGATATAATATCTAGAGTATATATTATTTATAGAATATATCTCAGATATTATATCATAATATTCTTTATTTATGATTTGATTTATAGTATATTTTATTTTATTCTGGTATTTAATTATTTTATATTTTCCTCATTTGTACTGGTTTGTATCCTATTTAAAGGATATCAATATCAATGATAATACACACCTTCCCAATTATATTTTCTATCTCATTCTTAACATAACTGAAACATCTGACCTTCCATAGCAAAATCATTTTCATGCATATACTAGCATTTAGTAGCTTACTAAACTATAGCTTCCCATTTACAGTACCAACTTTGCTAAACCTAAAAATCATCCATACTTCAATTTACATTCACATTCCATGCAAGGTAAATCATAACATATTCTACATTATAATAAACATAGAATTAAGGCAACAATAATTCAGTTACCTATAATACAGTAAATGGTGTCAAAATTCAATTATGAGTCATATTTTATAATGACCATGCAGTAACAACATACCCAATCAATGATGTTTCTTTTTTTTATCTTACGCATGACATACCTGACGATGACGGGACATCAGCGGTGGGACCATAGAACATTCACAAACTAGACATATCTTGGTCATTCTTAGGTTCCAAAGAGGTCTACTAGGTTCCTAAAAAGGCAATGTGACTTAACACAAACTTTCAACTTAGGAATCTCTATTCTAACTCCTCAAATCTTTCTTAGCCTGGAAGCACTAGGGTTTAGACACTTGATCACCGCTCATGATCCTAGGGTTTTCAGTCTACTCGATGCGTCTTGATCTAGGTCATCATCTAACTAGCTTGACTCTAGCGCTCTAGTCTTAACTATGTGCAGATAAACACACTTTACAAGGAGAACACACAATCGATCACTTGAAGCTAAGCATAATATATCATGAATTCATTCAAGCTCAACGAGGAGATAACGTCCATTTGTTGCTTGAAGCACAAACTACAGTATCCCAATCTATTTTCTAGCATAGTGAAAAGTATTTAAATCATCACGCAGCGTAAATCCTCATCCTAGGGGCATTTTAGTAATTTTTCTTAATATAAATAACATTCTCATCCAAATTACCCTTCTAGTATCCTAAACATGCATATTCTATGTAACGACCCGAAATTTTCTACTTAATTTAAGGTCGCTACTATATACGTACCATAAACATTGAATGCGGAAGACTTCATTTAAATTTCATAAAACATAACCTTTATCTTAAAACACAATCATGGACTTACGTGTTTCGAAAACCTCCTTAAAATGACACGCCAAAAGACTAAATAAAATGAATAAGAGTTTAAGTTAAAAACATCCTATTCTAGCTATGTCTAAGAAAATAAATACCACTATCCTACGCATGTGTCATGGTCTCGAATTGCGATGCCGTCGTCAGCCGTACAGGAAGGCCTTGCCTTAACCTGAAAAATGTAGTAGCACATGGCTTGAGTATTTAAAAAAATACTCAGTAAGTGACCCCACTATTGGGGTTAAATGCAACAATCACATGCAATGAGATTATGAGACCTATCTTTCATTCCGTTTTTCTTACGGTGCTGTCCTAACGGGTAATTTTGGACGTGTACCATATGCTCTACACACAGCCCATACGTGCGAGTATGGGCTCACCAGCTAGTTAGCACACCACTAGACCACTTTTCTTATCCGGTGGGCATACTCTGGGAGCCCCTTAGGCCAGACACCCGCTAGAACTAGTAACCGTCATGGCAGCGCTATGCAAAGCATAATGACCGTTGTCCTGCCATTAGATGTACACGTCTATACCCTCGTGATGGGATAGGGGTATCCTCCCAAATGCATGAGCACACATAATGCATAAGGTCCCAAAACTTTTCCATTTTCATTATCCTTTAATACAACCCCGCTAGCATTATGTACATATCACATCATTTTTCATATCGTTTCAGATATCGTTCATCATTCATATCATATCGTTTCTCATTCTTTAGTTCTCAAACCATCTCAAATCATACATAATTCTAACGGGGTTATATTTCATACCATTTATCGTGATTTCATGTCATTCATATCATGCTGTATATACACAATTTAAGAGACCTAACATAACGTTCTATGCTTTTAACATAACATTTCATCATATACACATCATACCATGACATATTGCATCACAATGTATCATATTATAACCAAGTCATCACGTAAACACTTCGTAGTCTTATCGTTCTCTAACTTATCATAGACTTAACGTTCTTATACCTATCATAGACATATCATTATGTGAACGTACCTTAGTCATATCATCACAAGAACGTATCCTAACGATATCGTTCTATCAATCCTAACGCTATCGTTCTATCAATCTATCACAAACCTATCCCTTTCTACCCGTAACCTAACCGTATTCTTCCATCAATATCTCTTATCCATATCACTACGGTATTTAACCTAACCTCAACGTTTCATAAACGTATTTTACTCCTATCGCTACATTTCGTTTTGTGTATCCTTCTCCTATCCTATCTCAAACATATCCTTTTACACATTGTACTGTAATTATTATCATACAATTCATATATTATAACATATACATAACATATAAGAAGCATATCGATCCACAGACAATTCACACATATCAATATATATTCCAAATTTCTAGTGGATCCTGTTTCCAAATCTTTCCTTTTATCTCAATGTTTCCTATTCACAAGTTTTATTGGTCATTCTATTTTTAATCTATTCATTTGGCTAGGGATAAAAATTTAATCTAATAACTAATCTGACGTGATTTACTAGAATCATGTAAATTATTGACATTTAGTTTCTAACTCAAACCTTGACCATGGTAATAATTGAAGGAAAATCTAACTCTAATTGGTTGTGATTTCTAAAAAAGATGGATAAAAGAAAATGAAGATTTAATATATACCTTATTGATCAGATATATCTTCACATAAATCTACTCTGAATCTCATGTGTAAAAGCCATTATTTTTTTTTTCTCAAGTAAATCTAACAATTATTGTTTTTCAGTTTTTTTTTTTCTTTTCAGTAATACTTTCTAACTTAATCCTGGGTTGAGTAGAGATAATTGTGGGAAGGGAGAGAGGTTAGTGGAGTAGGGGTTTGTTTATTTATTTATTTATTATTATTATTATTATTTTTTAACTATTTTTTATAATTATTTTTATATTTTTATTTCATTATTTATTATTATTATTATTAGGCTATTACCTTCTAACTATCTAAGGCTTGATATCTCGTATTCTAGCATATCCTCTAATCCCTACAAATATTTTCCTAACAAGATTATTTATGTTTCAATTTCATTAATGATTTCGAGATGGAAAATGCATGCAAAATTGGTCTAAAATAAAAAGCTCACCATTTCTTGAGGATCGTTGGAACTCCACCTTCCAGTTCTATTCAACTCCGGACCACTCCACGAAAGTTTTGCAAAATTCTTTCGAGAAGAATATACTCAAATTTCAGGATCTAATTCTACATCAATCTTTTGGATCTAGAGAAAAACCTCAACTAAAAACTCCAAACCTTTACCTCTCAATCTTTCTTTTCTTTTTTTTTTTTTTTTTTTTACGGATTTGTACCGTACAATTTTCCAAACCTAACTTCTACAACATTCTTAGTAGGTTTCATGGAGCATCCACGAGAGTTTCTACGTGATACCTGGGAGGCTAAAATGACCAAAATGTCCCTCGAACGTTGACTTTATTTATTTATTTTGAGTTTTTACTATTATCTTTTATATTTTTCTAAGCGTTTTTCTTTTTAAATAATTTTGTAATTCCGCAGGTAAGACTTTCAATAAAATCCTGTAATTTTAAACTTTAAAGGAAAAATCGGGTATCTAATTATTGTGAGACTCTCACGTGTTACACACTCACTTAAATTTTTAAAAAACAATTAAACTAAAATAGTTCTCCAAATGGCATGGAAACTTTTTTATCATAAATAAATGGCATGGAAAGAAAATAATCAATATATCAACTTATTTGTTTTTTAAACTAAAATAGTTCTCCAAATGGCATGGAAACTTTTTTATCATAAATAAATGGCATGGAAAGAAAATAATCAATATATCAACTTATTTAATTATCTCCAAATGAGATTCTAGAATATGGAAACTTTTTAATTCATAATTTTGATATTGTGATATTAACATTATTCCTTTGTTTTTAAACTCCTTATTCGAATCACTCCAAAAAAGAGCTCGACCAAAACTGCTTGGAAAACTCTAGCATCCGAATCTCAATACAAGAAATGCAAAGAGACAACCTTATGCCTTAAAAAACAGAACATGCAACTTTCATTTTAATATAAAAATCTTCCTACCAAAGCAAAAATATGCAATTATTTATAGCCTTGAAAAGGTTGTAACTCTCCTGCTCATAAATACGATAATAACTATAAATACGATAATGACTAGTAAGTAATTGTAACTTAAAATCTTAAAAATAATAATCTAAAATTGAAAAGTACAATGAAACCTCCTAAATTCAAACATTTATGGTACTTGTCGTCCACAATGAAGTTTTTGTAGCATGATTATCACACCTTGTTTCGTATCACTAAATGTGTAAGTTTTTTTAGTACAACAATTATATGGTGTAGGATTTGAACCTTCTATCTCAAAAAAGAGTGTACAACAATTAATTTTTTTTTGCAGGTCGAGACCTACACGCTACCAATCAGCATCACCATTCAAGAAATTAACAAGCTTTAGAGATGAGCCAGAGTGCTAATATTTTGGTGTTGTAGTGTAATTTCGATAAATAGTGTGTTGAGAAAGGCATCAATGATTTTCAAGCAATGAACGGGGCCTAAATATTTCTTTTGAATTCGTGAGCTTGCAAATGTGAGCAAGTCTCTTGGGAAAATTAGGTGCCATACTAAAAAGTTGCCCAATATTATATGAATGAGTACATGGCTGACTAGAACTCTTTGAGAGTTTTTGATGCAAATTGGAGCTATGAAATCATGCTAGATGAGGTTCTAAGCAAACTTAAGCAAATAGTCAGTAGTCAGGTTGAGTTCTCTTTAAGCGTTACAGGTGGGTATCTTATGGGTTTCTTAGAATTTAAAATATAAATGTAACGCCCCACAACATTGTCCTCTTTGGGCTTTTCATTTCGGGCTTCCCCTCAAGGCTTTAAAACTCGTATGCTAGTATCACATGGTTTGCTTAGAATTTAAAATATAAATGTAACGCCCCACAATATTGTCCTCTTTGGGCTTTTCCTTTCGGGCTTCCACTCAAGGCTTTAGCTTTAGGGCTTCCCCTCAAGGCTTTAGCTTTAAAACGCGTCTGCTAGGGGAAGGTTTCCACGTCCTTATAAATGGTGTTTTGTTCTCCTCCCCAACCAATGTGGGGCATCACAATCCACCCCTCTTCGGGGCCCAGCGTCCTTACTGGCACACCGTCTTGTGTTTACCCCCTTCGGGGAATAGCGAGAAGGCAGGCAAATTGTCCGATGTCTAGCTCTGATACCATTTGTAACGCCCCAGATTCACCACTAGTAGATATTTTTCTCTTTGGGCTTTTCCTTTCGAGCTTCCTCTCAAGGCTTTAAAACGCGTTTGTTAGGGGGAGGTTTCCACACCCTTATAAATGGTGTTTTGTTCTCCTCCCCAACCAATGTAGGACATCACAATAAATGTTATGATAGAACGGAGTATGTTTGAAGACATAGATCATGAGACTAACTTGAGATGATTCTTTGACCAGGTTAAGTTTAAATATACCCCAAACATGTTTGATATGCCATATAGGAACCATTTCATTCTTTGACCATGTTAAGTTTAAATATACCCCAAACATGTTTGATATGCCATATAGGAGCCATTTCACTACTTCAAAGCATGCAATCACCTTGTTTACTTCATGTTTCATGCTATAGTGAGAATAGGGCTTATATGTAAGGTTATAACTTATGTATCCTTGTTTCATTTTCGTCTAGCATTGTTTTACGGTTGAGATTTATGTCCTGAAGTCGTAGTTAGTTATTTAATTTTTAATAATAATTTTGATTATTTTATTTACAATTTGATATTACTCATTGTATGAAAAATTCAAGAACGTGTAGTCTTAAACAATATATGATTGACTTACCGACGGATCTTAATAAATTAAAGAATATTTAACTAAATTTTGACCCTCTAAATAATAATAATAATAATAATAATTTCCTTTTCTATTTTTAATTCTTAAATTATCCTATAAAATCTTTTCTCCTCTTGATCTAAAAACCATAAACTCTAAAAGAAAATCCATCAGGATCTTCCTCGAAAATCTAGGAAAATCAATGTAATTTTTAAGGTAAAGGCAAGACGCCAATATACGGTTTACGAAAAGTTAGGTCCCCTTCATATGTTGCATGTGTTTGCATTTCTAACCCCAACAGTGGGGTGACTTAACGAGTATTTCATAAAATACTCGAGCCATGTGCTACCTACATTTTTAAGGTAAAGGCAAGACGCCAATATACGGTTAACGGCTGAGCTGAAGACACCATAGAAGTTGGACAGGGAATATTTTTAGGAGTTTATGTCTATTTCACTATTTTAAGTTAATTGAATATTGTTTTATTTAGATTTATTTTGAATTCAGTTACGGAAGGTTTTATTTTGGGAGATAGGTTTGTTTTTGGATTTGTGAATCTATATGAAATACTTTGTTGTGTTTTTGGAAGGTTATTTATGATAAGCTCCCGCATAATGAATTATGTATGCATGGGTGACATCAGCCTTGAAAATAGGTCCAAGAGTAACATGTGGTCTATTGAAATGTTGTAACTCTCATCCCCACCAATACTAGGCCAATATCTAATTGCAACTTAAAACCTTAAAAATAATAATCTAAAATTAAAAAATTAAACTTCCTAAATCTAAACATATATCCCCTCAAGTTTTTATGGTATGATTAAAATACTTTATTTTATATCATTAAATGTTTAATTTTTATTTTATTAGTACAACAACAATAGGATCCGAACCTCTTATTCCAAATAAGAGAACGTATATAAATTACTATGACATTATAGTCATGTTAGTGGCATTTTTAAACTAAAACACCTAAATTAGAAATAATTACTGCGAAACTACGAGATCTTCCGTTCTTGCAACCTCCAGTTTGTCAACCTCCACCAATCTAACTACAAAGCCGCATGTTTCATGCTCACTAAACATGTTTGATATATCACCCACGAGCCATTTCACTACTTCAAAGTATGTAAAAACGTGTTTGACTTCCTACTTTAATTTTGTATGATTCATGATTATAAAAAAAGTCTGTCTAAGCATGATTAGAACGGCTATATTGAGAATAGACATTATATGTAAAGTTATGAATTTATATATCCTTGTTTCATCAATGTCTAGCCTGGTTTTACTATTGAAATTTGTCATATGTCTAAAATTTCATGAGCAAAAGAATTCAGGTAGTAGGTTTGTGGCTCACGTGCTTCACCTTAAAATACTTAACTTTAACTTCATCTTTCTCACTTTGTTCAAGACTTGCTTCCTTCCATCAACTAGATCAATATTTAATCCATTTCTTGCATTACATTGTCCCCTGAGTAATAATAATTTGTTTTTATATCAATACTTTAATTTCATATTTACATATTTCATAGTGGCGCAATTTTCTTTCGACACTACCACTTTTAATATCTGTAGCAGACTATATGATATTGTCGTCCATCAAGCTTCCTTGGTCATTTTCATTTTAAACTATTTACTCGTTAATATTGGTACATTACTTTCCATCTCTATTGTCATAATATTGTGTATTTCAACTATGTTCAAGACGTCTAACTGAAACATCTAACTGTAACGACCCAAAAAAAAGAATAATAATAATAATAATAATAATTAAATAACTAAAATAATATTTTCCCTAAACTAATCTCCACTAACCCCTCCCTCTCCCAACTATCTCTCTTCAACCAATTCAGTCAAAATCCCAAATCAGAATACAGTATTCATCGGTGGTTCCTACAATAAAAAAAAGAAAAAGAAAAAAATACCAACAACCAGATTTACAACAGAGCTGGAAATTTAATTATTGGAGAGAGATCTTGCTTTCTTATTACGGTAAGTCATATTTCAGATCTCTGTTTCATTTATCAGATCTCTTTTTCATTTATCCTATCGATTTTCTTTCCTTTGTCTAATTATTCAAAATCAGATCTCTTTAGATCTCTTTTCCCTGCCCATCTATTTAGATTTTCTCCTTTGTCTAATTATTCAAAATCAGATCTCTTTAGATCTCTTTTCCCTGCCCATCTATTTAGATTTTCGTTATCAGTTCTATAACCGAGGCTAATATCTGTCAATAGAATAAAAAAAAATATATACAGAACAGAGAGAAAAGAAGTAAATACAGAACAGAGAGAAAAAAATGGAAGAAAAGAAGTAAATACAGAACAGAGAGAAAAAAATGGAAGATAAGAAGTAAATACATACAGAACATAGAGGAAAAAATGGAAGATAAGAAGTAAATACAGAACAAAAAAATGGAAGATAAGAAGTAAATACATACAGAACATAGAGGAAAAAATGGAAGATAAGAAGTAAATACAGAACAGAGGAGAGAGAAAAAAATAGAAGTAAATACAAAACAGAGGAGAGAGGAAAAAATGGAAGATAAGAAGTAAATACAGAACAGAGAGGAAAAAATAAGAAGTAAATACAGAACAGAGAGGAAAAAATGGAAGATAAGAAGTAAATACAGAATAGAGAGGAAAGAAAAGATTCAGTTTAAAAAAAAATTAACAAGTAAATAAGGAAGGAAAGATTTGGGAAGAAGAATTTATATGTGAGATAAAAATTAACAAGTAAATAAGGAAGGAAAGAGAATTTATATGTGAGATAAAAATTAACAAGTAAATAAGTAAATAAGGAAGGAAAGATTTGGGAAGAAGAATTTATATGTGAGATAAAAATTAACAAGTAAATAAGGAAGGAAAGATTTGGGAAGAAGAATTTATATGTGAGATCTGTGAATTTGAATGATAACATAATTAAAAGAAAGAAAAAAAGAAGAGAGAAGAATTTATATGTGAGATCTGTGAATTTGAATGATAACATAATTAAAAGAAAGAAAAAAAGAAGAGAAAACTAGAGAAAGGGAAGATTTAGAAAGAAGAATTAATTAGAATACAGTAAAAAGACAGAGAGCAGCCTGGAGAGAAGAGAAAACTAGAGAAAGGGAAGATTTGGAAAGAAGAATTAATTAGAATACAGTCAAAAGACAGAGAGCAGCCTGGAGAGATATATAGGAGGCCAAATACTGTAAACAAAATCAAAAGGGAGGAGAGACATGAAGAAATGCAGAGAAAAGAAAAAAAAATAAATAAAGAGACAAAATCAAAAGGAAAGAAAGAATTAATGCATACTGTAAACAAAATCAAAAGGGAGGAGAGACATGAATAAATGCAGAAAAAAGAAAAAAAAATAAATAAATAGACAAAATCAAAAGGAAAGAAAGAATTAATGCAGAGAAAAGAAAAAATAAATAAATAAAGAGGGCAGGACAAAATAGAAGGAGTACAAAAAAAAATAATAAAGAGAGGAGGACAGAAATAACAGAGAAAATAAATACTAAATCAAAAGACAGAGAAAAACAAAACTTAATCGATGGGATTGACCAATAATATGATCAATAAGAATCGATTAAAAAATTGGTGAAGAATATGTTTTGAACAAAAATTGAGAGAAAAAGCGAGTATAGGAAGAATATCAGAAGACAAGAAAGTAGTCACTCGAAATAAAAAATAGAAAATGAAATCTTAATATAAATAGAATATATATATAATATGTATATATATTTAGATGTATATTATAACGTTCCAAGACTTTATCCATGCAAAGTCTTTAATGCTCGCATGAAGTTTAGCACATGAACCATGGTAAGAGTTAGAGAATTGAACATGAAATTGATGCTATGGATTCATATAGGTTGGGTTGGATACAAAGGGGAAAATCGAACTTTAATTAAGGATAAATTGGTGACACCCGTATAAGCTAACCAGGTAAGTGGTCTTACTATAAGATAGGCTAAAAATTGTATGAGTTACGATGATGTATGAACTATGTCGTACGATGCAGTATGTGAGTTATGATGATGTATGAGTTATGATGATGTGTGAGTTACGATACTTGATGATATGCTCAGTATATATATATTTTGATGAATGTCGTACTTGATATGTTTGATGTACTTTGTGGCAATATGATGAGTATGATGATTGTGTGACGTTTACCTTAATATGATGACGTTTCCATATTGAGCATGCTATATGATGATGAGTGCCATATTGCATCATGTCGTTAGATCGACATAGGACACAACCCTAAGAGCGTGAAAATGATATTAATATAAATATCCACGAGTATTTGTTACCTAGAGTAACAAAGAGATGAGACTAGAGGGTTGTGTTAGAAGAGACATTATGAGGATTTAGAGGGACCTCATGCATATTGTTTGTTCAAAAGCATAGGGCTACTTCCCCTAGAGATGATGAGTGCGGACGCGCACCATATGATGAGCGCGAATGCGCACAGGTGCGAATGCACACAGATGAGGGTGTTCATGAGGCGCATAACACTATGGGGTTCTGCTGACCTCCGGACGTCGCTACAGATTAGCTTGATCAGAGGGTCCAGGAGGTGTGCGAGCGCCCTGGAGATTGACACTCGCACGTGTGAGTTGTGTGTAGGGAAGTACTACACATCCAATTTTTCCGAGACTGGAGGCCACTTCTAAGATGATTAGAGATAGGTCCCTAAATCATGATTGCATGTGTTTGCATTTGCATGGCCCCTATAGTGCGGCCACTTACTGAGTATTCTTTGAAATACTCAGGCCGTGTGCCACATCATTTTTCAGGTAAAGGCAAGGCGCACTTGTACGGAGGACGGCGGCATCACGAGCAGAGACTATTGCACGTGCATAGGGAAGATTCATATTTAAATTTCTAGTCTTAAGTTAGAATAGGTTGTTTTGCATTTCATTGTTTTAAATTATTTTGTATTTGTTTTTGTTTTCTCTAAATTTCAGTATTTCATATTTAAACACGTAAGACCATGGCTGTGTTTTCCAGAGAAGAAGTTGTTTTAAACGTTTTTTTGAAGTTTACGTTATCAACTATGTTCATGTAAGAGTTATATTTCCACATTATAGATGAGCATGAGACGTTAGTAGCGACTCTGAGTATGTGGAAATTTAGGGTCGTTGCAGTTGGTATCAGAGCTCTAGGTTTTAGATTCTGTAGACTAGCCTACAATGTAGGCTTGACACGTTCCATGGTCCCAACGTCGATGCCCCGTTACCGTCAGGTACGCCTTGCACAAGATAAGAAAAGAGAAACGTTTTCAAACTCGCATGCATTTTTATGTTAATGTTACTTAAATTGTTGTCACGTATTTATTTAAGAGCATGATGTGATGTGTTGCATGCTGAGTGATTTTGTTTGCAATATGATGTGAACTTAGTAGATGTGATGCATAGCATAATTTCATAGGTAATGAGCCTTAGACTTAAGAGATGCTATCTTGGTTTCTAGAACCATGCTGCCTAGTCCATGCGAAAGAGTAAGACGAGGAAGGGGACGACCTCCTATTAGAGATAGAGGACGACGTGAGGCTGAAGAGAGCCCACCTCGAGAGGGATCAGAGACAGGGTTTGAATTAGAACCCTTATTGTATGTATGGTCGGAAAGCAGCCCTGAGAGGGTAGACGTAGTAACTAAGGATAGAGTAAAGAATGATTAAGCAATAGTAGCCAACCAAACTCTAAGCGTAGTCCTAATAGTAGTAAAGATGACCGACTTCAACGTAGTACTAGGCATGGATAGACTAGTTGCAAACCGTGCTAGTATAGACTGTCGCAAAAAAAAAAAATATAATGATATTCTCGCCACCGGTGTGACCTAACTTTAAATTTAAATGCACAAGTACTAGGACTACCCCAAATGTAGTCTCGATGATGAAAGCAAAGAGATTAGTCCAACAAGGCGGTTGAACTATATTAGTAGGTGTTGTAGACGAAAGAGGAAAAGAAAAGACCCTTGAAAACTTGTCAATAGTAAAGGAGTTCTCAGATGTATTTCTGGACGACCTACCTGGAATACCCCTTCCCGAGCGGTCGACTTCATCATCGAACTCGAGCTGGGAACTGGACCTATTTCTAAAGCACCCTATCGCATGGCGCTAGCAGAGTTGAAGGAACTCAAGGCGCAATTACAAGACTTACGGGGTTATGTATGAGGTCCCACTAGTCCTACAGTTATCATTTAATGAACATAACCCCGTGTCACGTTTTCATGCTTACATGTCATTCTCATTCTCATTTCGTTACATATCATACATATTCCTAGCGGGGTTATGTATCATGCAATTTATCATATTTCATGTCATACAATTCATTCAGTTACATTCCAATACTCATACAATAAGCCATAATCGTACAAGGGCCACACATCGTCACATGCATTTATATCACATCAACTAAGCAGCATAAATAACATACATTCACGTTCACATGATTTCGTACTCAAGCACATTAAGCTAGCATACAATTTAATGACACGTGCATAACCACGGGCACGTGCCAACATACAGCAATTAACGCGTAACCTACAACGGGTGAGAGCCACTTACTTGGTAGGCCTTAGCTGAAGTACTCCCTAGAATATAACGTAAGCTCCTAGCTCCTCGTGGACGTTCTACGCTTCCGTTGGTGGTTGGTTCCTATTGGTTCATGAGTCACTTCCGTTAGTATTTCACAAATAATAATAAATTTCCAACTGGAATTTGTGAAATACGACCTTAAAATGTTCCCTTTTACCTTAAACAGGGCCGAAACCAGGTTCGGGAGGGTCGGAATGGTGTCAAACGGGCTGGAAACAGGTTTCCCGAGCCGAATAAGCCGCCGGAGCCGAGGAGCCGCCGCCGAGCCGATGAAGCCGCCTGAGCCAAGAGGAGTCGCACTGCAGACGTGCCACGTGGCACAATCAGAGGGACCTGACCAAATATTGAGTCGAAAGCATAATTTTACAAAATGGAGTTCACTTTTTTCAATATAAGGTAAGTCATTGAATTACCGTTGAGTGTTGATTTCAGAACTTGAAAATGGGATCCCACCTTCTCAATGTTTCGAGAGGGGCTTAGTTTCTAATTAGATCATAAATAAATTATTTATAAGAGAATGGATGTTATTCGGGCAAAAAATGTAATTGTAGGTGTAAAATAAACTTTAACCCAATTATAATTATGAACAACTCACAAATAATTGACTAGCTTGTGATGATTATATATTAATGGAGACGAAGAATTTAATTTTTCATAATAATTTTTGTTATTTGATTTATAATTTAATATTATCTATTGTATGAAAGAGTATAATCTTGAACAATATGTACTTCACTTACTGGAGTATCAGGTTCGAGTAATAATCTAAACAGTTTATAGTAAATGGATAATGTTGAGGGTCTTATCCTCATAATACTATTGATACCCCCATTGTAATTATTAAAAATGATTTATCCAAATTATTCACGTGGGACATGCGAGTTGATTATCATACACATGAGTTTGTATAAGACTCACCACATATATTTAATTTCTCTTTTTAAATCAATTAATTAAAAAAACTAATATTTCGCATGATGATCCAACGTGACTCATCTTAATCCTCATTGAGTTATGAATTTATGCCTGTGAAGGGTTGTCTTTTGATTTTGCATGGGTGATAATGGCGTTTTGTATCCAATACAATGTGCCTACAATTTTGAGGTCCTGACCAAATAGGGAGCTCTAAACATAATTTCACAAAATGGATTGCATATAAAGTAAGTTGATGAATAATTCCCTTAAGTGCTGATTTTGGAACTTGAAAAAAAATGGGATCCCACCTTCTCAATGTTTCAAAAGGGGCTTTTGAAACATTGAGAAGGTTTGTAATGATGATATTAATGGGCACAACTTGTCATAAACCCCTTAGAAATATTTCAAGAGGGATTGTAATTATAAACCCCTTAGAACAAATTAACTAGTTTGTAATGATGATATTAATGGGCACAACTTATCATACAGTACATTGTAACTCTAGATTTATAATAGGGTATCTTATGGTTAATGAATGAAAATTAATTAATTAAAGAGTTTAATTAATCAACTTTTATATTATTAATGGAGGTAGGCGTCCCCTTGCCAACTCATAAGACTTAATTTGAAGTGCTTAAATTAATATTTAGTTATAGGGCTCCTACTAGACTCAATTAAAACACATTGACATGATAGAGTTGAGGTTGTGAGATTGGATAACATCCATGTACCCTATAAGCACGGGCCATCATAGATGAGGCACATTCTTATGCCAATGAGGTAGATTCATAGTAGTCCCACTACGATTAAACCTTACTTAGAACTCAATCTGTTTCGAGTATATGGTATCGTGTATGGAAATAAAGTAGAGGTTCTTATCAAGACTTCTGTTTCATAAACCAACTTTGAATGGATTAGGGACAACATGAATACACTATGAGATGGCTACGTGAGGATCCCTCCCTCCCAGATTATGACATGATATTATGATCCGACTTTAGTCATCACCTATTCCTTAGTATGTATGCATTCCGTCACAATTATACAACCATAATATCCCTAGACCATATATCATGAGCGAAAATGATTTTGTGCTTAACAAGACCTTTGTTTTGTAAACTAGTCCTTGCGTGGACCAAAGACCATATGGATATATTATGAGATGGGAGAAAAGTGTATGGCACGATGTTGTGGTCCTACTTTAGAATTGTCATCTATTATTTAGTATTTATGCACACAGATATTATCAAGATCATAACATCCACAGGCCATCAGTGCCACTCAAACGGAGGTCGTGCATCATCATGACATGCATGAATCACTATATGGTCGTGCTTCACCATGGCATGCATGGATCACTATATGGTCGTGCCTCACCCTATGCTTATATATGTATGTATCACACAACACACGCACATATATAATAGATACATATCTACATGCATAGATACACACATACATATACATATATACGCATCACACATATATATGTATGTATGTAGTTATACATTTTTATAATTTTCATCTTCTTTTATAATTTTAATCTTTTTGTTTTGAATGTGCAAAATGGTTCCATATATGCCCTCTATATTAGATAATAATCTTTATATTAAATAGTCTGATTTTTATAAATACCTTATTATAATTTTATTCAATAACAATCGATATACTTTTTTTATTTTTTTATTTTTTGAAAAATAAAATTGTAGGTCATATTTCACTTCGATTTAAAAATAATTTTTGAAAATTTCTTAAAAAAGAAAAAAATATAAAAGAAAAATTTTAACAAAAATATCAAAAAAAAAAAAAAATAATAATAATTTTGAGTTACTCTCTTCCGCTCATATTCAACTCATTAAATTTTAATCAAATCAATATAGAAATATCAAAAATTAAACAAATAAATATTTTGGTTGAATAGGTTCCTAATTTAATTATTTAGATGGTAAAAAATTCCAATCAAATAATGAATTTCGCTTAAGTTAATCATAAAATATTCACATTAGGTTTATTGGAGTTATTCGAATAATTTATTAAAAAAAATTAATAAAAATAAAATGTTAATATGGAAATCATTTTATAATTTGTTTTTAAATATTAATTTAGTTGCCTTGGACTTGGGATTCGATGAAAATGATGATTTCGAGCTAACCTTTGGCGATTTGACGGTCTTTTCCTTCCCTATGAGGCTGACGATTTCCTCATCTCCGAAGATTTGGATCAAACTACCAATTCGTTGGATCAAACTCCCATGACTACCAAACTTCTTGAATATCCTTAAAATTACACCTTATTCCAATTCCCGGAGATGAGGAAATCGTAGTTTGATCCAAATCTTCGGAGATGAGGAAATCGTCAACCTCATAGGGAAGGAAAAGACGGTCAAGATCGCCAAAGGTTAGCTCGAAATCATCATTTTCATTGAATCCCAAATCCAAGGTCGTGAAATAAACAGAAGGGTCACTAGGGGCGGCATAATTGGCATCTTTTGTAGAAACATCATCTTGATGTACAACGTTTGTTGGCTGGTCAAGAACCTCAGTGGTTAAGCAGTATTCCCAAATTGGATCTGAAGAATTTTTTCTTACGTGTACAACATTTGCTTTTGATTCCTGCATTTTGACTCGGCAATTTGGCTTAATATGGCCTGGCTTTCCGCAACGATGACACACCACTTTCACCTGACAATCTCGTTTAAAATGGCCAGGTTTTCCACACCTGTAGCAAGCTTTAAATGGCTTTTTTGACAACTGCTCACTTTTGAATTGATTCACATTACTTGATGAAGGCTTTAAATGAAAATTTTCTCAATGAAAATTTTCGATAAGGTTTAAATGAAAATTTTCTCCTTTGATCTTTGACATACAACGCATCTTCTGACTTTGGGGAAATGAGTGTTCTTAAGAGGTATGTGTACTCTATAGGGTACGATTTAGTGGGGAGTACTTTTTGAAAGTGTTTACTTGAGTACTGTGTTCATACTGCCAGTGCCGGTTTGAGTTTTAATTTGAAGACAATTGATAAGAAGATCTGCAGAAGGTTCTTATGGTCAGGTCCTCATATGGTTCAAAGGGAATGTAGCTTGGCCCTTTACCTATTTATTTGAAATGAAAAGAAGGTGCTTGGTTGGTGCAGCTATTTAGGATATACATAGAATGCTTCTAAAAAATAGGAGCATTTTGTTTGTGTATTAAACCCAACAAATAATGGTAGCTGGGTTTGTAGGAAAGTTTGACAGGGGTTGAGAGAGTTGGCTATAAGAGGTATGTATGGTGAATCATAGGGGAGTCTGGTGTGTTCCCAAAAATGTCAAAGTGAAAAAGTAGCGACTTTCTAATTCCTGGTCATTTGATTAACCAAGACTCCCTCATTTGAATGAAGATTCTCCAGTTCAATTATCGTAGGCTGATTTGCCCACCTTTGTATTGAGGAAACAAAAGGCATAAATTCTTTTCGTAATCCACGAATAAGATAACGCCGTAATCGAACATCACTCACTGGCTCCTCAGCATCTAATTCTGAAATTTCAGAACATAGATTTTTCAATAGAAAAATTACCTTGAGTTACAACACCTAGTTGATTCTCTATAAATTGTAATCATATTTTTATTAGTGAACAACTTTTGAAGGGTTTCCCACACTTGCTTGGGTGACTTTAAATCACGAACATTATCAATATACTCCTTGCTAATCAAAGTTCGCAAGGTAAATAAGGCTTTTCCACATTTGATCTTCCATTGTTGGCGTAATTTTGCATTTTGTGGAGTATCTGCTCAAATTTTTGTGTCATCACCTTCAATTAAATCCCACAAATCTTGCCCTTGTAGATAAGCTTCCATGCATAACTTCCAATAACTATAGTTATTGACAACAATCTTTTCCATAGCTACACCCATAGAGGCACCTCCACCATTCATCTCGTTGAGTAATAATATCAAACCGTATCAACTTGGCTCTGATACCAACGGTCACAATATCTCACGCTCAAAGGTGGGAATAAATATGAAACTATTATTACTCAAAGAAGATAATACAGTAACAACTGAAATAATAAACGGTTTACTGTGGCTTGTGTTTTAATAAGGCGGAGCGCTCCTATTTAAACAAAAATAAATCCTATAAATAGCTCCTACCGCGCTCCTATTTAAACAAAAATAAATCCTATAAATAGCTCCTACAAAAACTCTACTGAAATAAACTATTCCTCGATAAATGGCTTAACAAGTTGACTAATTCCATCTAAAGTTGCACTCATTTTGACAATTATTTGTGTTTGAGTGTTGCACTAATTTTGACAATTACTTGTGTTTGAGTCATAGTAAGTAATTTTTGTTCTTTTATTGTTTTTGAAAATGTATTAGAGAAAGTTTGACTTTCAAATTTTTGTATAGCTTAGACCTCTGCTACAAAAAAACATGTGTCTCTTTTGCCGAGTGGTTAAGGCGTGTGCCTGCTAAGTACATGGGGTTTCCCTGTGAGAGTTTGAATCTCTCAGACGACGTGAAATAAACTTTAAATGCCGAGTTAATAAGATATTTGTATTTTTTTTTCTTTTATTTTTTTTCAAAATCTATTAGAAAAAGTTTAACTTTCAAATTTTTGTATAGCTTAGATCTCTACTACAAAAGATATGTGTTGCTTTGGTCGAGTGGTTAAGGCGTGTGCCTGCTAAGTACAAGGGGTTTCCCTGCGAGAGTTTGAATCTCTCAGGCGACGTGTCGACGTGTAATAAAATTTTAATGCCGAGTTAATTAGGCTTAGACTTCTACTACAAGGGACATGTGTAATAAAATTTTAATGCCGAGTTAATTAGGCTTAGACTTCTACTACAAGGGACATGTGTTGTTTTGGCCGAGTGGTTAAGGCCTGTGCTTGCTAAGTACATGGGTCCAATCTCTCAATCTCTTAGGTGACGTGAACTAAAATTTTAATGTCGAATTAATTAGATATTTGTTTGTTTTTTCTTTTATTTTTTTTAAAATCTATTAGAGAAAGTTTGACTTTAAAATTTTTGTATAGCTTAGACCTCTACTACAAAGGACATGTGTGGCTTTGGCCGAGTGGCTAAGGCGTCTGCATGTCAGGTGACGCAAAATATAATTATAATTCTTTTCCTATAAATAATTAAAAATATGAAAAGTTTTTAAAAAATTAGAAAAATGACATTTTTGCCCTTCATGCTTAAGTTCTCCAAATGCCTAAGTCCTTCTATTTCTTGCTCAAGGGTGGGTAAACCTAAAAGCCAAAGGATGAGAGAAAATGAAATCCTCAAAGGGATTAAGACAAACGTACCTATGGCAGCATGAAAACAATTGGGGGTGACACTCGAGGAAAAGATCATGTCACACCCGAATAAAGGAGGGTACATGAATGAAGTGAGAGGGATCCGAATGAGAGTACTTCTAAAGATATAATGACTAAGAAACTTAAAAGTTACCATCTTTACCAAAATGGTGCACTTTCCTTCGGTAGGTTCAACAAAGAAATTCTAAAATTAAGTATGCTTTCCTTGGAAATGTTTTTTATGTTGTGTGACCTTGGAGAAATATTTTTAGAAAGCATGTGAATGAAGATAAAGCATGCTCAAAGAATTTGCGTCAGTTTGTGGGGATAACCTTCACTCTTAGAAGTGAGAAACAAATACTATGACCATGTTGCAGTAGAATGTTGGGGCCATCAAATGCTAAATCCAGATTTCAAATTTGGGATTCAAAATTCTAATTTGAATCTTAGACATGTGTAGGTTAACACGACATCAATGAAAAATAAAATAGTTTAAATAAGTTGTATAAGGAGGTAATCTAATTCTAGTTTTATCTCTTGGTTGATCCAAATTTTGTACAAGAAGGTGTTAATCTCTTTGATTCAAGAGTTCTTGCTTCAACAAAAGCTTGGATCGCTGGGCTGAGAATTATGGTTTCCTTATCACCGGTTCTCACAATTTTCTTTATGGTTCCAGAAATTAGACTTCAAGATGGTTCTATTAAAGATAATTTGGAGCAACCGAATACCAAAAGCTCAAGAACAAAGGACCCGAATGTCAACGTCGAGGTAAGTAGTCATCTTAGACTTTTCTTAAGAAATACTTTAGAAATCATTTGGATTTCATTAGGGAACTTAAGCTAAGTATGAATTAATGGAACCGTGAGTTTGTTGGGTTTTATGTCCTAAAACTCATAGTTTGTAAACAAAAACATATTATATTTTCAATAAAGTTATTATTGTTGTTTATTCAGTAAATATTGTTATTGAATAAAGTGAACTTTACGATCATTAATCTAAATCCAATAAACTAAGAACACTTTGGCTATAGTATGATTACTTGAACCATATGTAGAGACATAAGAGTGGATCAAGTTCAAGTATATAGTCAAAATGATCTATAGTATAAGGATAAGGCTGAGTACCTTATTCTGGGGACACTATGGATGCGACCCACTTTTGTATATGATATAAACAATGTGATCACTAAATTGTACATGTGGAGACATGTGAGTGGGGGCGTCCTATGCAATGAGTATTGCATAAGATCGGACCATGAAGAAAACCACTCTCACTTTATAATGTCGTTTACTGTTGAGACTGATTTTCTTTTCATTCGATAACCTAGGTAACTCGGTTTTAATCCTGAGCTAACCATGAACTCCTGTTTATTCGGAATTATCCTTAGATTTGCATGGGTGAGAGTGGCTCTAGTTCGCCGACTCAATAGGCCTTCCATTTCAGGGGTAAGACTGGGTGAATGGCTGGGTACGTGGGGTGCAAGATGGAATTCACTCCTACCCACTTTTAGGGATAGAAGAGAGGTAGTTCCCTTAAGCACTGACTTCAGGTCTTGAACAAGGGGCCCCACCCTCTAATTAGCCTGAGAGGGATTCGGTTTACTGGTTGGACCACAAACCAATTGTTCATTAGAGGATTAGTGAGACATAAGGAACAAGAAGTAACTTTAGGGGTAAAACGGTAAATTGACCCAGCTCTAGTTACGAACAACCTGTGAAGGATCGACTTACTAATCATGGTTATATCAAATGGACAGAAATATATCTATAGTGAGGGGAGTGCAACTACTAGGCTAAAGTGGAGTGTCCTAGTAGTTAACGAATGTTGGTTAACCAGGTTAATGAGTTTAACCGGTTAATCTTGGATCGTTGGAGCCCATGATCTATAGGTCCATTATGTCCCTCTGCTAGCTCATATCGGACTAAACCATAGAACAGTGTGACGAGTGAGTTCGAAGTGTTCGAATTCAAATTAGGGAATATGCGCTACATATATACGATATATTTAACCACATTTTTGTTTTATTTACGAATTAAACAAAAAGAGAGAATCTGAGATATTTAAATAAGATTTAAATATCTTAATCAATTATGTGTCGGAATTGAATGGAATTGGCATTTGAATTGATATTAAATATTAATTAAATAGTTTAATTAATCATTTAATATTACTTTAATTTGAAATTGATCATTCAAATTAATTGTTGAATAAAAAATGAAGAAAGTCAAAATGTTGACTTCATTTAATGGAAAATGCATGTTACTGAAATTTTGAGTTGTCAAAATTTGGTTTAACCAAACTTGCATGCTTGCCAAATAAACCCCACAAATTTGAGTGGAATTTTGAGTGTCAAAATTTGGTTAACTTCAAACATGCATGCTCGCCACATAATCCCAAACATTTGAGTGGAAATTTTAGTGTCAAAATTTGGTGATCTCAAATTTGCATGAACATGCAAACATGACTCTTTAAATAGAGTGATCATGGTACATGGAAGGACTTCTTCTTCTTGGTGAAAAACCTTGAGAAAAACCTCTCACAAACACTCTCTTCACATATACAAAATCCCTCCCAAGTTTAGTCACTCACCGGATTCCACAATCCCGTTCTAAGGTCGGAGGATAGTGGAGAAGACACTAGTGGTGGTTCGGAACCGGTTCGTGAGGAAAAAGAAGTTTGAACTACAAAAGGTTAGTATCTAAACTCATTAAGTTTTAATACTTATGAACATACTAGTTATTTACTATAATTGATGTTCTAAAAGTGCATAAGATCCAAATTGCTTCCGCATGTGTTATATTAACACCATCAGAGTTAAGATTCCGAACTAAGCGATTTGCTCGAGATTCAATTAACATTAAAATTATCAACTAAATAAACTCTGGTGCCCATGAAATTTTAATGCGAAGCATATGATGGCATATTAAGATTATATATGAAACTTTTTTGTCGTTAGAAAAGATTAAGTAGCTAAACCAAGTAATGGTGTAAAATAATCGTAATGTCCCTAAGGTAACCTACCTTCGATTCATGTTCTGAATGATCTCCAAATGTCATAAAATTGTTTCAGACGCCTTATTTCGTTATTTATAAGGATCATATTAAATTTTTGAATCATTAGATTATGTTTGGGACTCGAACCAAGTTTAGGATGCTAAATGACTAGAATGCCTCTAGAGTAACGTATCATTGGTTCATGACCTAAATGATATGAGATTTTTATAGAATGGAATAAGATGTAATTTTAAGGATATTCAAGAAGTTTGGTAGTCATGGGAGTTCGTTTAGGGGTTGAACCAAGAATAAAGTGTAAAATGACTCAAATGCCCCTACTTGCCTAAGCATTGGTTTATGGACCAAATGACCTAATATTTTATATATAGTCTATTTTCAAGGATATAAGGTGTTATGCAAGATTTAAAATTAGTATTTTTTTTAGGGGTTATACAAAGAATAAATACAAAACCACAAAAATGACCTACATGCCTAAGCTTTGGTTTATGGACCAAATAACTCTAAATGACCTAAGATTTTATATATGCCTATTTTCAATTATATAAGAGGCTATGAAAGTTTTCGAAGTTATTGGAGCATGCAGAGGGGCTAAACCAAGAACAAGGATAAAATGACCAAAATACTCTTAAGACATGGACAATTTCAAGGTTCAAACTCCCTCCAAATGACTTAAAGATTTAAGTAAAGCCTATATATAGGGACATGGAGATCTACCCAAGAGTTCAGGGAGTTTGAAATATTTTAGGAGATAAATAAATGGCCAAAATACCTATATAAGAATTCTAATATGTTTTCAAAGCCGAATAGGACAAGTTTTATGAATCTTATAAGAGACATATGCCATGTAAGTTTCCAAGGACATTAGAATATGGTTGGGCTATAAGCCAAGACTTAAAGGAAATGACTAAACTACCCCTAAAGGCTCCTAGTAAGGATCTATGGTTTGTCTAATTATCTCAAGACACATGTTAGGATCCTTATAGAGACTTAGGAAAGTTGTTATGGAGTTCACATATACATGGCCTATGAGATTTTCGACTCATGTGTTGTTATGCTATGAGAATAACCTTTTGTGCAAGAACTAAAGAAACCATGAGACTAGGAAAACACTCCAAAGACAAGTACCAAGAAAATAGCACAACACCAACCCTTAGAACACCAAGACTCAAGAACATGAAGAGAAACTCATGTATGATATTACACAATTAGAACATATTTAGGGTATGACCCAACACTGAAACGAAACGGTAAAAGATGAAAAATACTCTTACCAACTTAAAATAATTCATGAAGATTCAAGTTATGACAAATATGGTCTCACGATTGGCTTGAGCTCATGAGGATGACGTGTTACACAAACAAGAAATGTACACTTTAGGGCCATGAATTCTAAGCATGTCATGAAGATAGAGTGTGTTACCGGTACGCATTACCCTAGGGTTAGCCTATGAGGTTATGCAAAGATTTTCTAGCCTAACGATATGAACAAGACATGAGCATTACACACTCCATGCCCTAAAGTTATCATGATTTTAAAAAATGCTAGGTCATACTCTAATTATGTTCAAGGTGACCCATGACCTCTTACCATGCGGTGCTTCTTGAGGCCCATATTTTTCTCTTCTAGGTGGGATGCCCTGCATCACGATTCTACATATTCAACCATGCAACATCGTAATCTTGACACACTCACGACAAGCCTTAAGAGAAACTTAAGCCCCATATATATTTTTCACCTGACTTTGTGGCTTTTTCAAACCTTAGGCGAGGTTTGTCTACGCCAATCGAACATCGCTTGTGTAGAATCCAAACTTGTTCGATCACACATGCCACTTACACGTGCATGTTCAATCATCTGCGATACAACTGATTTGCCTCTACACTAGACCAAATGATATGAACCAAGGTATCAATCATACAATATAAGTTTTAGTGAAGATGTGAAAATAATGTTGTTCAAATTATCACAAGATGTTGCAATTTATGCCACATTAAAGAAGAATCAAGCTCCATTTATTCTTGAATGACTACAAATTTTTTGTGGATGATAATTTATTTCTTTAATACATTTTAATGTTTATTTACATAGTGGCTAATTATGGTCATAATGTATATACCTAGTGAATAGTTATGGTCATGAAGTATGAAAGTTACAACTCTTGGATTGCCTTGTGTAAGGTTAAGGGTTTTCATTTTGAGACTATATAAAGTCATGTATGTTATCTTTGTACAATAGACTTGGAAAATATAGTAAAAGGAGCATTTGTGCTTCCATTTAGCCAATGACTAAGTTTATTTGCATTTCTGTATAGTTTAGGTTGTATGTAGAATCATTTGGTTGGGAGTTATGCCCTAAAGCCTTGTAATTAATTATTTAGTTTTTAACAATAATTTTATTATTTTATTTATAATTTAATTGTTATCTATAGTATGAAAATCCAAGGTTATTAATGTAATCTTGAACAGTATGTGGTTGACATACAAGAGGATCGTGTTCAAATAATAACTTAAAGAGTCTATAGTATATGGATAAGGTTGCGTGCCTTATCCTGGTAATACTATTGATATGGCCCACTTTGTAATCGTTACAAATGATTTCATCCAAATCGTTCATGTGGAGACATGTAAGTGGGGGTATCCTATACAATGAGTTTGTATAAGACTGGACAAAGAAATATTTAATCTATCTTTATAAATCCATTAATTGAGAAGATTAATATTTCACATGATGATCATATGCGACTCGATCTTAATCCTGAGTGAGTTATAAACTCTGGCCTGTGAGAGCTTGTCCCTTAATTTACATGGGTGAGAATAAATGTTTTAGCCGATTGAATATGCCTACTATTTTGGGAACTTGACCAAACAGAGAGTTGGGAATATAGCATCGTGAGATGGAATTCACTCCTTTCATATAAGGAAAGTAGATGAGTTGTTCTCTTAAGTACTGATCCGGGACTTGAATAATGAGGCCTCACCCTCTCATTGCCCTGAGAGGGACTTGGTTTATGATTCGATCATAAACAAATTGTTCATTAGAGAATCAGTGGTACTTAAGGTGAAAGATGTACTTATAAGGGTAAAACGGACTTTTGACCCAGCTGTAATTATGAACAATTCGTGAAGTATCGACTTGCTTATAATGGTTATATCAATGGACATAACTTGTCGTGCATAAGGGTGCAACTCTAAGTCTAGAGTGGAGTGACCTATTAATGAATGAAAATTGATTAATTAAAGAGTTTAATTAATTAATTTTATATCATTGGAGCTTATAATCGGTAGGTCCATAAGGTCTCTTGCTCGCTCTGAATAGTGCTAAAATGTTCAATTTATTTGAAAGAAAATTTGAAGTGTTCAAATTGATATTTAATATATTTAATATATTAAATATAAAAGAGAAAATAAATTTAATTTGAAATGTCAAATTAATATTTAATATATTAGATATATTAAATAAATAGAGACAATATATTTAATTTAAAGAGTTCAAATTAATATTTAATATATTAGATATATTAAAAAAGAAAAATATATTTATTGTATTAGATACAATTAAATATTAAATCAATTAATGTAGATACATTTAATAAAAATATATTTGAAATTTGAATGAGATTCAAATTAATTAAATATATATTATGATATTTGAATGAGATTCAAATTAATTAAATATATATTATGACATTTTATAATATCTAAATATGATTTGTATGAAGTATTATATTCTAATATATTAAATATACAAATATATTATTTGACAAATATTCTCCAAGAGTCCCTGTAAATAGGATCCTTCGGTTGAGCCAAAACACATCAATCCCTCCCACTTTCTCTAAAGAATCAAATTACATCTTTAAAGATTGAAACTATTATTCTCCCATGGATTTTCTTTCCAGAGACTCCCACAAGCCTTGACATTGTGTTCGAGTCATAGCAATGAAGATCTCGTGGAATGTTAAAGAGCTTTTGCATGGTTGGAAAACTTCAAGGACTTGCAAGCTATGGTTTCTACAAGGTAGAGTTTTTACTCTTCTATTTATTGCTTTCGTTTTAATTCATAATAAAATCAAAACTGGTCTCAATGCTTCCGCTACATGGATGAAGAGTTCATTCCCTTCACATTCAAGCTTCACATGATCAATCTTACTTGTGAAGTGATTCAAATCTCAAACAAGTGTTATTGCATTGAGATATTTAATTAACAAGCTAATCGGGATTTTACTTTCCCTTGGAGTGATTATTTATCATTAGGACTAATGTTTTTGACATTTTCTGTGTAATTCTACTTAGTTTAGATCGCATGTTTAGAATCATTCAAACTTAGATATAATCGATCTTGCTTCTCAAGTGATTCTTGCCTTGAGATATTCGATCAACAAGGTAATCTGAATCTTACTTCCCTTGTAGTGACTCCTTATCATTTAGTATCAGAGCTTTCCCTTGGGTTGATTCCTTATCCATTGGTACTAGAGCTTTCACTTGGATTGATTCATTATTATTTGATATAAGAACTTTCCTTCGGTTGACTCCTTATCATTTGTTAACATAATGGTTGATTATGGCCATTAAGTATGAATGTTACAACTCTTGGAATGCCTTTAATAGTTTCATTTTGAGGCTATATAAGCCATGTATGTTATATTTGTAAGCAGACTTGGAAAATATAGAAAGAAGCATTTATGCTCTTTAGCCAATGGCTAAGTTTCTTTGCAATTCTATGTAGTTTAGGTTGCATGTAGAATCATTCAAGCTCGACATGATCAATCTTGCTGGTGGAGTGATTTGAATCTCAAACAAGTGTTCTTGCGTTGAGATATTTGATCAACAAGAATCATTCAAGCTAGACATGATCAATCTTGCTTGTGGAGTGATTCGAATCTCAAACAATGTTCTTGCCTTGAGATATTCGATCAACAAGGTAATCCGAATCTTACCCCCCTTGTAGTTGATTCCTTATCTTATCATTTGGTATCAGAGCTTCAGGCTCAAGATCGGATATATGTTTCCTTTGCGTTTCTTTTCAATTTGTTTTTTTATCTTTTTCGTTTTCAATCTTTTTCCCCTTGTAGTTGATATGAACCAAGAGACATCAATCATACAATATGCTTCAATGAAGATATGTAGAAAATATTGTTGAAATCATCAAAAGATATTTCAATTCATGCCACATTGAAGAAGAATGAAGTTTCATGTGATAAATTTTGGGTGGATTACAATTTAGAGTTATTGTATTTCATTAATGTAGTTTAAGAGTTTTTATTTACTTTAGTTACAATTACATAATGGCTAATTATGGTCATTAAGTATGAATGTTACAACTTTTGGTATGCCTTTAATAGTTTCATTTTGAGGCTATATAAAGCCATGTATGTTGTATTTGTAATCAGACTTGGAAAATACAGTAAAAGAAGCATTTGTGCTTTTCTTTAGCCAATGACTAAGCTTCTTTGCAATTCTATGTAGTTTAGGTTGCAGGTAGAATCATTCAAGCTCGACATGATCAATCTTGCTTGTGGAGTGATTCGAATCTCAATCAAGTGTTCTTGTCTTGAGATATTTGATCAACAAGAATCATTCAAGCTAGACATGATCGATCTTGCTTGTGGAGTGATTCGAATCTCAAACAAGGTTCTTGTATTGAGATATTCGATCAACAAGGTAATCCGAATCTTACCCCCCTTGTAGTTGATTCCTTATCTTATCATTTGGTATCAGAGCTTCAGGCTCAAGATCGGATATATGCTTCCTTTGCGTTTCTTCTCAATTTGATTTTTATTTATTTTCATCTTTTTAGTTTTTAATCAACCGAGAGTTAAAAATTCAATCTTTGCTCTATTTAAAATTTTGAGAGGTGAGAATGGGAGCTTCATTTGTGTAACTGAGTGTAAAAAGAGTGTCCTAAAATTCCTTGAGTGTATACTCGTGAGAGAGTGTTGTGAGGTCCTTCGTATTTCCATAACTTATTTTTTGCAGCAAAGTTTCACAAATAAAATCGAGGACGAATCCTCTTGAAGAAGTGGAGAATGATATGAACCAAAAGATATCAATCATACAATATACTTCAATGAAGATGTGAAGAAAAAGTTGTCAAAATTATCAAAAGTTGTTTCAATTCATGCCACATTGAAGAAGAATGAAGTTTGATTGTTATAAATTTTGGGTGGGTTACAATTTAGAGTTATTGTATTTTAAGACTTTTTATTAAATTTAGGTTACAATTACATAATGGTTGATTATGATCATTAACTATGAATGTTACAACTCTTGGAATGCCTTTAATAGTTTCATTTTAAGGCTATATAAGCCATGTATGTTGTATTTGTAAGCAGACTTGGAAAATATAGAAAGAAGCATTTATGCTTTTCTTTAGCCAATGGCTAAGTTTCTTTGCAATTCTATGTAGTTTAGGTTGCATGTACAATCATTCAAGCTCGACATGATCAATCTTGCCTGTGGAGTGATTCGAATCTCAAACAAGTGTTCTTGCGTCGAGATATTTGATCAACAAGAATCATTCAAGCTAGACATGATTTATCTTGCTTGTGGAGTCATTCGAATCTCAAACAATGTTCTTGCCTTGAGATATTCGATCAACAACGTAATCCGAATCTTATTCCCCTTGTATTGATTCCTTATCTTATCACCATTTCACACTTTTTATCGATAAAGAAACTAAAATTCTTGCATCCTAGGTTGGACCTATGACTACTTTATTTTTATAAAGCTAACAATTTTGGGAGTGGTGGTTTGAATTTTAATCTTTAATTGAAAATAAATGAGTTAAATTTGTTCCTCATAATTTAATGGTGCATAATTTAATGGTGCATAATTTAATGGTGCATAATTTAAGAGTGCATAATTTAATAGTGCATAATTTATGGGAGGGGAAGAGATGCTCTAGGTGAACTGTATAGCAGCCTCATCTTTGGAACTAATCTCACCGATGTGGTTATCACCAGTGATTATTTTTCTCTTACCTTTTAACATTCTAATTTTTTTTAAATGGTTTCCAAAATTGTATTCTTATAGGGTTATGTGTTATCAGAATTTAATAAAAAAAATTAAGGTAAATGAAAACATAAGAAAAGTATTTATAGAAAATAAAGTTGGATTGATGACATGGTTTAGGTAACAACGGTACAATCGATGGTCAGAGATCTTCTTGGTGGGAAAAGTTTAAGAAAGGGGAGCTTAAGGTAACACGACCATATGTGATCGAGATCATGTACTTTGATCAAATCCAGATCTCAAATCTCACTTTGATCAACTCACCTTCTTGGTTCGTCCATCCCATCTATAGCAAGTTTGACTATTTCACTTCAATTCCAATATACTTGTATTTTATGATTATGCTTTAAAAAAAAAAAAAAAATAGTTAAAACTTGTAATAGTATATCATTCAAATTACTCCCCACTCAAAAGAATTTTGAATTATATATATACATTATTATGATTTAATTTAGTTTGGTTTGGTTGGGTCAAATGTGATTATCCAAGGGCTTACCATCTTGGCTCCCGTTACCGTACCCAACATCGACGGAATCAATCCAGGTTCCCTTCTTCTATACCTTTAAAACTTTAGGGTTCTTTTCTTCATCAATCTCTCTCCCTAATTCTCTATTCAATTTATCCAATTCTTGTTCCAATACTCGAATCAAATACTGCTACATTGTCTCTGGTGACGATTGCATCGCCATCAAGAGTGGATGGGACCAATATGGTATCAAGTTCGGAATGCGGACTGAGACCTTGTCATTTGTCGCCTCACTTGCATCTCACCAGATTCTGCAGGTATCGCCCTTGGCAGCGAAATGTCGGCGGAATTCGAAACGTCAGGATCGAAAACGTCACTGCAATCAACACACAGTCTGCTATCAGAAACTACTTATCTATAGCAGACTATACAATATTGTCGTCCATCATGCTTCCTTGGTCATTTTCATTCGAAACTACTTACTTGTTAGTCTACATTGGTAAATTTATTTCTATCTCAATTGTCATAATATTGTGTATTTTAACTATGTTCGAGACGTCTAACTGAAACATCTGACCTTCCATAGCAAAATCATTTTCATGCATATACTAGCATTTAGTAGCTTACTAAACTATAGCTTCCCATTTACCGTACCAACTTTGCTAAACCTAAACATCATCCATACTTCAATTTACATTTACATTCCATGCAAGGAAAATCATAACATATTCTACATTATAATAAACATAGAATTAATTATAATAAACATAGAATTAAGGCAACAATAATTCAGTTAACTATAATACAGTAAATGGTGTCAAAATTCAATTATGAGTCATATTTTATAACGACCATGCAGTAACAACATACCCAATCAATGATGTTTCTTTTTTTTATCTTACGCATGACATACCTGACGGTGACCGGACATCAGCGGTGGGACCATAGAACATTCACAAACTAGACATGTCTTGGTCATTCTTAGGTTCCAAAGAGGTCTACTAGGTTCCTAAAGAGGCAATGTGACTTAACACAAACTTTCAACTTAGGAATCTCTATTCTAACTCCTCAAATCTTTCTTAGTCTGGAAGCACTAGGGTTTAGCCACTTGATCACCGCTCATGATCCTAGGGTTTTCAGTCTACTGGATGCGTCTTGATCTAGGTCATCATCTAACTAGCTTGAGTCTAGCGCCCTAGTCTTTAACTATGTGCAGATAAACACACTTTACAAGGAGAACACACAATCGATCACTTGAAGCTAAGCATAATATATCATGAATTCATTCAAGCTCAACGAGGAGATAACGTCCATTTGTTGCTTAAAGCACAAACTACAGTATCCCAATCTATTTTCTAGCATAGTGAAAAGTATTTAAATCATCACGCAGCGTAAATCCTCATCCTAGGGGCATTTTAGTAATTTTTCTTAATATAAATAGCATTCTCATCCAAATTACCCTTCTAGTATCCTAAACATGCATATTCTATGTAACGACCCGAAATTTTCTACTTAATTTAAGGTCGCTACTGTATACGTACCATAAACATTGAATGCGGAAGACTTCATTTAAATTTCATAAAACATAACCTTTATCTTAAAACACAATCATGGACTTCGAAAACATCCTGACACAACAAAAGACTAAATAAAATGAATAAGAGTTTAAGTTAAAAACATCCTATTCTAGCTATGTCTAAGAAAATAAATACCACTATCCTACGCATGTGTCATGGTCTCGAATTGCGATGCCGTCGTCAGCCGTACAAGAAGGCTTTGCCTTAACCTGAAAAATGTAGTAGCACATGACTTGAGTATTTAAAGAAATACTCAGTAAGTGACCCCACTATTGGGGTTAAATGCAACAATCACATGCAATGAGACGATGGGACCTATCTTTCATTCCGTTTTTCTTACGGTGCTGTCCTAACGGATAATTTTGGACGTGTACCATATACTCTACACACAGCCCATACGTGCAAGTATGGACTCACCAGCTAGTTAGCACACCGCTGGACTACTTTTCTTATCCGGTGGGCATACTCTGGGAGCCCCTTAGGCCGGACACCCGCTAGAACTAGTAACCGTCATGGCAGCGCTATGCAAAGCATAACGACCGTTGTCCTGCCATTAGATGTACACGTTCATACCCTCGTGATGGGATAGGGGTATCCTCCCAAATACATGAGCACACATAATGCATAAGGTCCCAAAACTTTTCCATTTTCATTATCCTTTAATACAACCCCGCTAGCATTATGTACATATCACATCATTTTTCATATCGTTTCAGATATCGTTCATCATTCATATCATATCGTTTCTCATTCTTCAGTTCTCAAATCATCTCAAATCATACATAATTCTAACGGGGTTATATTTCATGCCATTTATCGTGATTTCATGTCATTCATATCATGCTGTATACACACAATTTAAGAGACCTAACATAACGTTCTATGCTTTTAACATAACATTTCATCCTATACACATCATACCATGACATATTGCATCACAATGTATCATATTATAAACAAGTCATAACGTAAACACTTCGTAGTCTTATCGTTCTCTAACTTATCATAGACTTAACGTTCTTATACCTATCATAGACATATCATTACGTGAACGTACCTTAGTCATATCATCACAAGAACGTATCCTAACGCTATCGTTCTATCAATCCTAACGCTATCGTTCTATCAATCTATCACAAACCTATCCCTTTCTACCCGTAACCTAACCGTATTCTTCCATCAATATCTCTTATCCATATCACTACGGTATTTAACCTAACCTCAACGTTTCATGAACGTATTTTACTCCTATCGCTACATTTCGTTTTGTGCATCCTTCTCGTATCCTATCTCAAACATATCCTTGAACACATCGTACTGTAATTATTATCATACATTTCACATATTATAACATATACATAACATATAAGAAGCATATCGATCCACAGACAATTCACACATATCAATATATATGACACGTGCAGAACCACGGGACACGTGTCAACATCAAATATAACCATGCCGATAGTAAGGTCACTTACCTGGCTAGCTTAAGTCATTGTCACGAATATATCCTTAATGAAAGTTCGATTTCGTCCTTGAAAATTCGAGTCAACCTATATGAGCCCATGATATTAGTTTCAGGTTTGAACTCTACGACATTATTTCTCTAATTTACATTGGTCCATTGTTAAAAGTCTTGAAATGTTATATATCAATAATTATATTTTTATTAAAAATCTTATATTTCATGGTTACTGTTGTATAAGAAAGTAGATATAGCTAAAGAAAGTAGATATAGCTATTTCAAGTTATTCTGGCCTTTACTCTCTGTATTTACCTTCTGTATTTACCTTCTCTCTATGTTTAGTTTGTGGTTTTTAATTCCCTAATTTCTTTTTTTTATCTGTTTCCTTTTAATTCTAATTCTGTTATCATGTATTCCAAATTTCAAGTGGATCCTGTTTCCAAATCTTTCCATCTCAATGTTTCCTATTCAAAAGTTTTATTGGTCATTCTATTTTTAATCTATTCATTTGGCTACGGATAAAAATTTAATCTAATAACTAATCTGACCTGATTTACTAGAATAGTGTAAATTATTGACATTTAGTTTCTAACTCAAACCTTCACCATTGTAATAATGGAAGGAAAATCTAACTATATTGGTTGTGATTTCTAAAAAAGATGGATAAAAGAAAATGAAGATTTAATATATACCTTATTGATCAGATATATCTTCACATAAATCTATGTGAATCTCATGGGTAAAAGCCATTATTTTTTTTTTCTCAAGTAAATCTAACAATTATTGTTTTTCAGTTTTTTTTTTTTCTTTTCAGTAATACTTTCTAGCCTAAGGATGGGTTGAGTAGAGATAATTGTGGGAAGGGAGAGAGGTCAGTGGAGTAGGGGAAAAGTTGTTTTTTTTGTTTATTTATTTATTTTTTATTATTATTATGTTTTAACTATTTTTTATAATTATTTTTATATTTTTATTTCATTATTATTTATTATTATTATTATTATTATTAGGCTATTACCTTCTAACTATCTAAGGCGTGATATCTCGTATTCTAGCATATCCTCTAATCCCTACAAATATTTCTCCTAACAAGATTATTTATGTTTCAATTTCATTAATGATTTCGAGATGGAAAATGCATGCAAAATTGGTCTAAAATAAAAAGCTCACCATTTCTTGAGGATCGTTGGAACTCCACCTTCCAGTTCTATTCAACTCCGGAGCACTCCACGAAAGTTTTGCAAAATTCTTTCGAGAAGAACATACTCAAATTTCAGGATCTAATTCTACATCAATCTTTTGGATCTAGAGAAAAACCTCAACTAAAAACTCCAAACCTTTACCTCTCAATCTTTCTTTTTTTTTTTTTTTTTCTTTTTACGGATTTGTACCGTACAATTTTCCGAACCTAACTTCTACAACATTCTTAGTAGGTTTCATGGAGCATCCACGAGAGTTTCTACGTGATACCGGGAGGCTAAAATGACCAAAATGTCCCTCGAACGTTGACTTTATTTATTTATTTTGAGTTTTTACTATTATCTTTTATATTTTTCTAAGCGTTTTTCTTTTTAAATAATTTTGTAATTCGGCAGGTAAGACTTTCAATAAAATCCTGTCATTTTAAACTTTAAAGGAAAAATGGGGTATCTAATTATTGTGAGACTCTCAGGTGTTACACACTCATTTAAATTTTTAAAAAACAATTAAACTAAAATAGTTCTATCAAGTTTTAATTAAATAGTTAATTTTTTATCATAAATTTTCATTAAAATGGCATGGAAAGAAAATAATCAATATATCAACTTATTTAATTATCTCCAAATGAGATTCTAGAATATGGAAACTTTTTAATTCATAATTTTGATATTGTCATATTAACATTATTCCTTTATTTTTAAACTCCTTATTCGAATCACTCCAAAAGAGAGCTCGACCAAAACTGCTTGGAAAACTCTAGCATCCGAATCTCAATACAAGAAATGCAAAGGGACGACCTTATGCCTTAAAAAACAGAACATGCAACTTTCATTTTAATATAAAAAATCTTCCTACCAAAGAAAAAATATGCAATTATTTATAGCCTTGAAAAGGTTGTAACTCTCGTGCTCATAAATACGATAATAACTATAAATACGATAATGACTAGTAAGTAACCGTAACTTAAAACCTTAAAAATAATAATCTAAAATTGAAAAGTACAATGAAACCTCCTAAATCCAAACATTTATGGTACTTGTCGTCCACAATGAAGTTTTTGTAGCATGATTATCACACCTTGGTTCGTATCACTAAATGTGTAATTTTTTTTAGTACAACAATTATACGGGTTAGGATTTGAACCTTCTATCTCAAAAAAGAGTGTACAACAATTAATTTTTTTTTGCAGGTCGAGACCTACACGCTACCAATCAGCATCACCATTCAAGAAATTAACAAGCTTTAGAGATGTGCCAGAGTGCTAATATTTTGGTGTTGTAGTGTAATTTCGATAAATAGTGTGTTGAGAAAGGCATCAATGATTTTCAAGCAACGAACGGGGCCTAAATATTTCTTTTGAATTTGTGAGCTTGCAAAATGTGAGCAAGTCTCTTGGGAAATTAGGTGCCATACTAAAAAGTTGCCCAATATTATATGAATGAGTACATGGCTGACTAGAACTCTTTGAGAGTTTTGATGCAAATTAGAGCTATGAAATCATGCTAGATGAGGTTCCAAGCATACTTAAGCAAGTAGTTAGGTTGAACTCTTTGAGAGTTTTGATGCAAATTGGAGCTATGAAATCATGCTAGATGAGGTTCTAAGCATACTTAAGCAAGTAGTTAGGTTGAGTTCTCTTTAAGCGTTACAGGTGGGTATCTTATGGTTTTCTTAGAATTTAAAATATAAATGTAACGCCCCACAATATTGTCCTCTTTGGGCTTTTCCTTTCGGGCTTCCCCTCAAGGCTTTAGCTTTAAAACGCGTCTGCTAGGGGAAGGTTTCCACATCCTTATAAATGGTGTTTTGTTCTCCTCCCCAACAAATGTGGGGCATCACAATCCAACCCCCTTCGGGGCCCAGCGTCCTTACTGGCACACCGTCTTGTGTTTACCCCCTTCGGGGAATAGCGAGAAGGCAGGCACATTGTGCGATGTCTAGCTCTGATACCATTTGTAACACCCCAGATTCATCACTAGTAGATATTTTTCTCTTTGGGCTTTCCCTTTCGAGCTTCCCCTCAAGGCTTTAAAACGCGTTTGTTAGGAGGAGGTTTCCACACCCTTATAAATGGTGTTTTGTTCTCCTCCCCAACTAATGTAGGACATCACAATAAATGTTATGATAGAACGGAGTATGTTTGAAGACATAGATCATGAGACTAACTTGAGATGATTCTTTGACTATGTTAAGTTTAAATATGCCCCAAACATGTTTGATATGCCATATAGGAGCCATTTCATTCTTTGACCATGTTAAGTTTAAATATACCCCAAACATGTTTGATATGCCATATAGGAGTCATTTCACTACTTCAAAGCATGCAATCACCTTGTTTATCATGCTTCATGCTATAGTGAGAATAGGGCTTATATGTAAGGTTATAACTTATGTATCCTTGTTTCATTTACGTCTAGCATTGTTTTACGGTTGAGATTTATGTCCTGAAGTCGTAGTTAGTTATTTAATTTTTAATAATAATTTTGATTATTTTATTTACAATTTGATATTACTCATTGTATGAAAAATTCAAGAACGTGTAGTCTTAAACAATATATGATTGACTTACCGACGGATCTTAATAAATTAAAGAATATTTGTATATATGTATATGGATGTATAGTTGTAGATGTATATAATGCATACTTATACATTTTTATAATTTTTATCCTCTTTTTGTTTTTAAATATGAAAATTTTTACCATATGTTCCCTCCATATTTTTAAATTAAAAAAAATATTTGCTATAAGTAATTTTTATATTATAGTATGAAATATTATGAAATATTAAGTTATGTATGAAATATTAAGTGATTTTCATAAGTATTTTGTTATAATATGATTTGATCTTTTATTTTTCATCTTTTAAATCGATACACTTTCTTTTTCTTTTTTTTTTTTTTTTTTGAAAAAATAAAACAAATTCACCCTAATTGAACCATAAAATATTTAAGTTAAATTGATTATAAAAATAAAAATGTTATTATAAAAACGTTTAATAATTTATTTTTAAATATAAAATTGATTGATTTGATTTGATTCTAGTGAAACTATTTTAACATCCTAAAGTTCTGAAACAATTTTAATAAAAACAAACAAATAACCAAAACAAAATGCCAAATTTAAAACCATTTCACTTTTATATTTCTTTAGACATTGTATTGTCTTTTATTTACAAAGTTGTATTGTCCTTAATTTGACATTTATTCACGTAAATTCAACCGTTTCCTTTACAACTAAATTTTGACCCTCTAAATAATAATAATAATAATAAAAAAATTCCTTTTCTATTTTTAATTCTTAAATTATCCTATAAAATCTTTTCTCCTCTTGATCTGAAAACCATAAACTCTAAAAGAAAATCCATCGTGATCTTCCTCGAAAATCTAGGAAAACCAACGTAATTTTTCTTCTTTTTTCTCTTCGAATCTCCTTTGTTCTTTGTTTTCTATCTTTACTTTTCATTGTTTTTTCTTTTGGGTTATTGGAAATAATTATGTTTTTTTTTTTTTTTTTGTTCAAAACTCCGATTGGTTCTGTTTATTTAGGAACTTTTTTTTTCCAAGATTCTTACTTTTCTTGAGAAAATTGGACAATGTAACAAAAGATGAACCCATAAACTCAATTGAATTTTCCACCATTATTTTTTCGAGAAACAAAACGAAATTGAATCCTCTTCTGTGTTTTTTCGAAAGGTTACCACACCGAGAATCTCGGCAATGATTGTATTAACATTGGTGAGCTTAGCCACCATGGACGCCATGAATCCACGTTTGAGTTCGAACTCTCTGAAATTTCAAGCGATCAATTGCCGAAAACACTCGGCGTTACTGACGGAGTTTGGTGGCATCGGCGACGGAGTAACTTCAAATACTCATGCGTTCCGGCAAGCGATTGAACATCTCAGTACACTAGCGGCAGATGGCCGTGCTCAATTGGTCGTGTCGCTGGGAAAATGGTTGACAGGAAGTTTTAATCTAACCAGTCATTTCACACTTTTTATTGATAAAGAAGCTAAAATTCTTGCATCACAGGTTGGACCTTTGAGTGATGATTTGAACTTTAATCCTTAATTAAATTAGTTAGATTTGTTTCTCTTAAACTTAATGAATCGGAATGGCCACTTGTGAAAGTTCTCCCATCTTATTCGGGGGGGGGGGGGGGGGGTGGTACACCATCCTCATCTTTGGAACTAATCTTACCGATGTTGTTATCACAGGTGATTATTTCTTTTTCTTTACCTTTTTAACATTTATTTTCTTAAAAAAAATGGTTAGCAAAATCATAGAGGAATAAACTTGGATTGTTGACATGGTATAGGTAATAACAGCACGATCGACGGGCAGGGGTCTTATTGGTGGGATAAGTTTCACAAAGGGGAGCTCAACGTAACACGACCATACATGATCGAGATCATGTACTCTGATCAAATTCAAATCTCAGATCTCACTTTCATCAACTCTCCTTCTTAGTTCGTCCGTCCTGTCTACATCAGAATAGGGTTTTCGTGAGGGTTCGGGCGAAGAAGACGCAGAGTCGGGTTGAGTTTTGGCTCATGAACCATCCCACAGACGAACGCGGGCCCTATGTGTTTTGGCCCAACACGGACGCGCGCTGAAGCCTTTGTCTCGGCTCAGCATGCGTGCTCTCGGGTCGGCTTGACGTGTACAGCGACTCGACTCTTTCAAATCCCGCATCTCGGCTTGGCTGCTCGATATCACTATAATATATTATGTCCAAGGTTTTCAGCCCTTCCGAAGCCGTTTCTTTCCTTAGTTTTACCATCTGAGGTCAGTGTGGTTCCTAACCGTCAAAGACAAATAGGTCGAGAGTTTATTTTAATAAATAGCATGAGATTTAGCTAGGGTATGTTATGAAAGGTTCCTAAGTTTTTATGTGGTTATTATAGGACGTATTTAACCATTGAGATTAGCTTGTTGTGAGTGACTTCGGCCAAGGCCATCGAGGTAAGTGATCTTACTGTTGGAGTTAGCTCATGATGGTGTTAATATAACACATGCGGAAGCAATTTGGATTTTAGGCACTTTTAGAACATCAATTATAATAAATAACTAGCATGTTCATAAGTATTAAAACTTAATGAGTTTGAATACAAACATTTTGTAGTTCAAACTTCTTTTTCCTCACAACCGGTTTCGAACCACCACTAGTGTCTTCTCCACTATCCTCCGGCCTTAGAACGGGATTGTGGATTTCGGTGAGTGACTAAACTTGGGAGGGATTTTGTATATATGAAGAGAGTGTTTGTGAGAGGTTTTTCTCAAGGTTTTTCACCAAGAAGAAGAAGACCTTCCATGTACCATGATCACTCTATTTAAAGAGTCATGTTTGCATGTTCATGCAAATTTGAGATCACCAAATTTTGACACTTAAAATTTCACTCAAATGTTTGGGATTATGTGGCAAGCATTCATGTTTGAGTTAACCAAATTTTGACACTCAAAATTCCACTAACATATATTTTTCATCCATTAAATGAAGTCAACATTTTGACTTTCTTCATTTTAATTTAACAATTAATTTGAATAATGAATTTCAAATTAAAGTAACATTAATTAAATGATTAATTAAACTATTCAATTAATATTTAATATTAATTCAAATGTCAATCCCAATCAATTCCGACACATAATTGATTAAGATATTTAAATAAGATTTAAATATCTTAGATTCTCTCCTTTTGTTTAATTCGTAAATAAAACAAAAATGCGGTTAAATATATCGTATATATATAGCGTGTAACGACCCTAGAAAGAAAGAAAAAAAAAAATATATATATATATATATTAATAAATAAATAAATAAAGGAAAATGAGAAAACGAAAAAAAAAAAAAAAAAATCAGTCGCCGGAAAACCCGCGAGTTTTCCGGCGACTGCCGAGTTTCGCGGAACCCACGCGAAACGACGGTCACAACACGCCCACCCTCAGCCCACAACACCCAGCATCTTCAGAACACCTGCAAAGGGAGAAAAGAGAGAAAATTTCGAGAGAGAGAGAGATTTCGGACAAACGTCGGCGAGTGTCCAGTTTCTCCGACGAGCCCTCAAACCACCCTTAAACCGACACCAAACGACCTGTTACCACCATAAGAGGGATCCCTAACGAAAGCACAATAACTCAGGGTGCGTTTTGTGTTATTTCTTAAGCGTCGTCGTCGGTAACCGAGGTCGAAAAATTAGGTTTCTTAATCGATTCTTAGATCTATGGCTTTTAGGAGCTTTTAGGCCGCAAAACTCCCAAAAAGGAAAGAAGGACGACGAACAAAGAGGAAAAGGGAGGGAAGAGGACCGAAATCGGCAACGGAAACGCCGCGGGAAGGAGAGAGAAAGCTCGCCGGAAAATCGGCCGAAGTCGGGTAAGGAAGATGAGATCCACGGATCCGGGTCAACCCGAACCCAGAACCCGGGAGAGCCAGCCCGTTCCTCCCTTGGCCTCTGCCTTCGGCCCAGCCCAACTATAGCGGCCCAAACCTCAAACCGGCCCAGAAGCTACGGTTCAGTTGAACCAACCCAGACTAGACCCACGGTCTAATTGAGCCGGCCTGCAAACCAAACACTTGCGGCCCAGCCCAGTAAGCCGAGGCCCAACGATTAGCCTTGGCCCAGTAGCCTTCCACAGCCCGCGACCCGAACCACGACCCAAACCGGACTGCGACCCGCGCTTCGACCCGACACTACCGCCCGACGTGGCTTTCTCTGCTGCTGCCACGTGTCACACAGCGGCGCGGGTGTCCCTCGGCTCGGCTCGGCGCAAACGGCTCGGGCTCCCTCTAGTGACGCTCCGGCGGCTCCTCCGGCGGCTCCAGCGGCTGTTTGGCTCGGCTCACCTGTTTTCAGCCTGGTTTCCACTGTTTCGACCCTCCCGGACCTATTTTCGGCCCCGATAAAGGTATCCAAGGCTGTTTTAGAGCCGTATTTTACATTTATTAAATTATAGGTAAATTAATTGTGAAATACTAACGGAAAGTGGTGAACGGTGTGATAGGAAACAAACCCCGGCGACGTAGGAAGCAGCTCTCACGGAACGGGAGCTTACGTTTAGCTATTTAGGGAGTACTTCGGCCAAGACCAACCAAGTAAGTGGCCTTACTATATGATAGGCTAAAAATTGTATGAGTTACGATGTTGTATGAACTATGTCGTACGATGCGGTACATGAGTTATGATGATGTGTGGGTTATGATACCTGATGATGTACTCAGTATATATATATATATTGATGAATGTCGTACTTGATATGTTTGATGCACTTTGTGGCAATATGATGAGTATGATGATTGCGTGACGTTTACCTTAATATGATGATGTTTTCCATATTGAGCATGCTATATGATGATGAGTGCCATATTGCATCATGTCGTTAGATCGACATAGGACACAACCCTAAGAGCGTAAAAATGATATTAATATAAATATCCACGAGTATGTGTTACCTAGAGTAACAAAGAGATGAGACTAGAGGGTTGTGTCAGAAGAGACATTATGAAGGATTTAGAGGGACCTCATGCATATTGTATGTTCATAAGCATAGGGCTACTTCCCCTAGAGATGATGAGTGCGGACGCGCACCTTATGATGAGCGCGAATGCGCACAGGTGCGAAAGCACACAGATGAGGGTGTTCATGAGGCGCATGACACTATGGGGTTCCGCTGACCTCCGGACGTCGCTACAGATTAGCTTGACCAGAGGGTCCAGGGGGTGTGCGAGCACCCTGGGGACTCACACTCGCACGTGTGAGTCGTGTGTAGGGAAGTACTACACATCCAATTTGTCCGAGACTGGAGGCCACCCCTAAGATGATTAGAGATAGGTCCCTAAATCATGATTGCATGTGTTTGCATTTGCATGGCCCCTATAGCGGGGCCACTTACTGAGTATTCTTTGAAATACTCAGGCCGTGTGCCACATCATTTTTCAGGTAAAGGCAAGGCGCACTTGTACGGAGGACGGCAGCATCGCGAGCAGAGACTGTGGCACGTGCATAGAGTAGATTCATATTTAAATTTCTAGTCTTAAGTTAGAATAGGTTGTTTTGCATTTCATTGTTTTAAATTATTTTGTATTTGTTTTTGTTTTCTCTAAATTTCAGTATTTCACATTTAAACACGTAAGACCATGGCTGTGTTTTCCAGAGAAGAAGTTGTTTTAAACGTTTTTTGAAGTTTACGTTATCAACTATGTTCATGTAAGAGTTGTATTTCCGCATTATAGATGAGCATGAGACGTTAGTAGCGACTCTGAGTATGTGGAAATTTAGGGTCATTACAGTTGGTATCAGAGCTCTAAGTTTTAGATACTGTAGACTAGCCTACAATGTAGGCTTGGCACGTTCCATGGTCCCAACGTCGATGCCCCGTCACCGTCAGGTACGCCTTGCACAAGATAAGAAAAGAGAAACGTTTTCAAACTCGCATGCATTTTTATGTTAATGTTACTGAAATTGTTATGATATTTCACGTATTTATTTAAGAGCATGATGTGATGTGTTGCATGCTGAGTGATTTTGTTTGCAATATGATGTGAACTTAATAGATGTGATGTATAGCATAATTTCATAGGTAATGAGCCTTAGGTAATTTCATAGCATAATTTCATAGGTATAGCATAATTTCAATAGTATTTATTTAATTTTTTGGATAGTAAACTTTTTCAATCCAATAAATCCGTATCAAATAATGAATTCGCCTAATCTAACCATAAAATATTCGGTAGATTGGAGTTGTTCGAATAATTTACTAAAAAAAATTTAATAAAAAAAATTACTAATATAGAAAACCTTTGTTAATTTGTTTTTAAATACTGATTTAGTTTACTTGGTTTGATCCTGTTATTGGAGTAACTATTTTAACACTCTAATACATATAAAATAATAATTAAAAAAAAAAAAACAAACAAACAACAAAAACAAGATGCCCAATTTAAAACGATCACTTATTATGTTTTTTTACACGTTATATTTTCCTAAACAGTTTGTTGAGCTAATATTTTTAATCAATCCAACCATTTCATTTACCACCCAAATTTTCACCCTTAAAAAAAAAAGTAATAATAGTAATAGTAATAAATCCCTTTCTTATTTTTTATTCCTAAATTATCCTATCAAATCATTTTTCCCCTTAATCTAAAAATCATAAACTGACCAAGAAAATTAATCATGGAACTTCCACCAAAACCCACAAAAATCAATGTAATTTTTCTTCTTCTTTCTCTTTGAATTTCACTTTTTTTTTTCTTTGTTTCATTCTATTGATGGTGTGGGCTTGAATTGTTATTCTACTTTTCATTGGTTTTTTTTTCCGATTTCTTAAAATGATTATGAGTTTTTGTTCAAAATCGGGATTGGTTGATTGAAAAACTTTGTTTCTTTCATGTAACCAACACAAAGATGAACTAATAAACCTAACTGTCGTTTTCAACATTATTTTATCGAGAAACAAAAAGAGATTGAATCATCTGTGATTTTGTTCGGCAGGTTACCGCGGTGAGAATCTCAGCTGTGATTGTACTGGCATTGGTGAGCTTAGCCACAGTGGACGCTATGAATCCACGTCTAAGATCGAACTCTCTGAAATTTCAGGCCATCAATTGCCGAAAACACTCGGCATTGCTGACGGAATTTGGCGACGTCGGTGACGGAGTAACTTCAAATACTCACGCGTTTCGAAAAGCAATTGAACATCTCAGCACACTCGCGGCAGATGGGAGTGGTGATTTGAGTACTTTAATCTATAAGTACTTCAATCCAAAATAAATGAGTCAAATTTGTTCCTCTTAAGTGCAGAATGAATCAGAATGGCCACTTGTGGAAGTTCTCCCATCTTATGGAAGAGGAAGAGATGCTCCCGGTGGACGGTACAGCAGCCTCATCTTTGGAACTAATCTCACCGATGTGGTTATCACAGGTGATTATTTTTCTATTACTTTTTCACATTCTATTTTTTTTTTTAAATGGTTTGCAAAATTATAATCATTATAGGCTTCTGTGCTATTAGAATTAAATAAAAAAAATTAAAGTAAATGAAAAGATAACAAAAACATTTATAGAAAATAAAGTTGGGTTGGTCACATGGTGTAGGTAACAACGGTACAATCGACGGGCAGGGATCTTCGTGGTGGGAAAAATTTAAGAAATGGGAGCCCAAGGTAACACGACCATATGTGATCGAGATCATGTACTCTGATCAAATCCAGATCTCGGATCTCACTTTGATCAACTCACCTTCTTGGTTTGTCCATCCGATTTACAGCAGGTTTCACTATTTCACTTCAATCCCATTATACTTATATTTTAGGATTATGCTTGAAAGAAGAAAAAAAGAAAAAAAGAAAAAAAGAAAAAAAGAAAAAAAGAAAAGAAAAGAAAAAAAGTTAAAACTTGTAATAATATACCATTCAAATCATTCCAACTAAAATTATATATATATATATATATATATATATATATATATATATATATATATATAATATTATTATGATTTATTTTTAATCTAGTTGGGTTTGGTTGGGTGAAAATGTAGAAATGTGATTATCCAAGGGCTTACTATCTTGGCTCCCGTTACCGTACCCAACACCGACGGAATCAATCTAGGTTCCCTTCTTCTTCACCTTTAAAACCTTAGGGTTCATTTCTTTGTCAATCCCTCTCCCTAATTCTCTATTCGATTTATCAGATTATTGTTCCAACACTCAAATCGAAGACTACTACATTGTCTCCGGTGACGATTGCATTGCCATCAAGAGCGCATGGGACCAATATGGTATCAAGTTCGGAATGCCGACCGAGGACCTTGTCATTCGCCACCTCACTTGCATATCACCAGATTCTGCAGGTATCGCCCTTGGCAGCGAAATGTCTGGCGGAATTCGCAACGTCAGGATCGAAAACGTCACTGCAATCAATACACAGTCTGCTGTCAGAATCAAAACCGCTCGCGGACGAGGTGGTTTCATCAAGGACATTTTCGTCCGAAGAATGTTTCTATCCACGATGAAATACGTCTTCTGGATGACTGGAGACTACAAGTCGCATGCAGATGACAAGTTTGATCCCTCAGCATTGCCGGTGATTAAGAACATTAATTACAGAGACGTGGTGGCTGAGAATGTTAATATGGGCGAATTTGGCAGGGATATCGGGAGATCCATTCACGGATATTTGTATTTCGAATGTGAAGATTGGATTGTCGAAGAAGCCTAAAAAGTTGCAGTGGAACTGTACAGAAGTTGAGGGATTTAGTAGTGATGTGGATCCGCCGCCATGTGCTCCACTGGCTAAGGCAGCGAAAAGTGGTGGATGTGACTTTCCTCAAGATAAGCTGCCAATTGAGAATGTTCAGTTGAAGTCGTGCTCTGTTGAAATTCCTGCCTTCTAGTAGAGACTTTGTTTTTTAAAAAATTCTATAGAATAAATGGTAATGAAAAATTTAATGAAGATATAGATCAAATGTCTTTTCCTTTAAAATTTCTAAAACAAAATAATAATAATAATAATAATAATAATAATTTTGAAAATAAGTTATTTCAACTAGATTTGTAATATTTAGTAACACTCAAACTCAAAATCATCAAGATAATACTCTAAATTTGAAAAAATAAAATGAAACCTCTTAAATCCAAATATGTATGAATCTACCATGAAGTTTTTATGGTATTAGTACAACATTGTATCAAATTCTGTATAATCTTTTTTATGTTTTTAGTACAACAATTATATGGGGTAGGAATTGAATCTTCTATCTTAAAGAAGAGAGTGCATATCAATTACCGTAAAGTAACACCTAAGTTTGAAAGAATTTAGAGAATAAAAGATAAGAATGAAGAGAAAGGAACCTAAAAAGGACTAGGAAATTAAGTGATGTTTAAAGAGAAAAAAAGGAAGAAAATATTTTAGAATGAATTAGAAGATTTTATTTTAGTTGTTTTTAGGAAGTGTGGGTCCATATTTGCTCCCATGGGTAGAATAGTAAATAAACACCTAATGACCCGCTTAGGATAGTCACCTAAGAGAATACAACTTTTAAATGATAGGTCTCATTCATGATTGCATGTACGGAGTATTTGTTAAAATACTCAAGCCACATGCTACTTGCTACTTTTATTTTCTACATTTGCAAAGCATCATTGCACAGTTGACGGCGACATGGCCATTTCATAAACCATGACACATGTATAGAATAGTTGTATTTAATTTCATAGACTATAGGTTAGTATAGAGTATTTATGTTTTATTTTTACGGATGTCTATTTTATTTTTAGGGTATTTATGTTTTATTTTTACGGATGTCTATTTAATTTCAAGCCACATGCTACTTGCTACTTTTATTTTCTACATTTGCAAAGCATCATTGCACAATTGACGGCAACATGGCCATTTCATAAACCATGACACATGTATAGAATAGTTGTATTTAATTTTATAGACTATAGGTTAGTATAGGGTATTTATGTTTTATTTTTACGGATGTCTATTTTAATTTTATGTTGTTTTGTTTTAAAGACTTTTTAATAAACATTAAATCCATGGCAATGTTTTATGAATACGTCTCAAATGATTATTTCCGCATAAAATGGTTATATTATGTACATGATAACGATTTTAAGTTAGTACTTGAAAGCCCATAAAACGGTGAAATTCCAACAAGTTTACAAGGAGTTTGAATGGAAGATGTGATGTGATCAAGCCTGATTTGGTTTTCCTTCTTGGCTTGATGAGCTCTCAGTCCTTGAATATCGAGACCTACACACTACCAACACCATTCAAGAAATGAACCAGCTCTAGAGATGTGCCAAAGTGCTAATAATTTTATGTTGTAGTGTAGTTTTGATAAGTAGTGTGTTGAGTAACGCATCAATCATTTTTAAGCAATGAACCGGGCTTCGACATTTCTTTGGAATTCATGACCTTGCAAAATGTGGCTCTCATGGGAAATTAGGTGCTCTACTAAAAAGTTCTCATGTGGTATATGAGTGAGTGTAACGACCCTATATTTCTACTAACCTAAAGTCGTTACCTTCATCATAACATACTTTCTTGTGCGGAAATAAACATTTAAAACTTCATCATAAAACATTTTCATGGACTTACATGCTCGAAAACATCTTTAAATAACATAATGAAATATAAAATAAAAAAATAAACATTAAAAGTAAAAACACCCTACATTAAATCAATTAATTGAGCAAATTAATATTTCACATGAGGATCATGTGTGACTCAATCCTGTTCCTCATTGAGTTATGAATTTCGACTCCAAAGGGTTGTCTTTTGATTTGCATGGGTGATAATTACTGTAACGACCCTAATATTTTACCTATTTAATCTAAAGTCATTACTATACTTTGAAATGCGGAATATACATTTAATGGGCCCTATTCATAAATGCGACTCGCACTCGCCTTTTATTACCTCAGAGACAAAAATGATTACAAGGGAAAAAGAGAACAGATTATTGAAAGAAAGCAAAAGTAACAAAAAACTAAAAATGAATATTTTATTCTACCCTAAGGTTTATTATGCAAATACATTTCATCCTATACTACCTATACTAGTGATGCAATCAAATTCAGCCTAGACTACGAAATGGGAAAAAACAACCAACTACCCTATGCATGTGCCACGATCCTGGGGTGTACGATGTCGTCGTCGTTGTCACATGGGTGCCTTGCCCTTATCTGCAAAAGTAAAGTAGCACGAGGCTTGAGTATTTCTAGAATACTCAGTAAGTGACCCCCTATCGAGGTTATGCGACAAACACATGCAATGAAATGATGGGACCTATCGTTTCGTTTCGTTTCATTTCATTTTCCCTACGGTGTAATCCTAACAGGTAATCGTGGACGTGTACCATATACTCTACACGCAGCCCATACGTGCGAGTATGGACTCACCAGCTAGTTCGCACACCGCTGGGCCACTGTCCCTAGCCAGTGGGCATGCTCTAGGGGCCTACCGGGACCCGTTAAAACTAAAACCGTCACTGCAGTGCTATGCAGGGCATAACGATCGTTGTCCTGCCATTTTGATGTACACGTCCATACCCTCGTGATGGGATAGGGGTATCCCCCCAAATGCATGATCACACAAAATGCATGAGGTCCCACTAGTCTTACAGTCATCATTTAATGAACATAACCCCGTGTCATGTTTTCATGCTTATATGTCATTCTCATTCTCATTTCGTTACATATCATACATATTCCTAGCGGGGTTATGTATCATGCAATTTACCGTATTTCATGTCATACAATTAATTCAGTTACATTCCAATACTCATACAACAAGCCATAATCGTACAAGGGCCACACATCGTCACATGCATTCATATCACATCAACTAAGCAGCATAAATAACATACATTCACGTTCACATGATTTCGTACTCAAGCACATTAAGCTAGCATACAATTTAATAACACGTGCATAACCACGGGCACGTGCCAACATACAGCAATTAACACGTAACCTACAACGGGTGAGCCACTTACTTGGTAGGCCTTAGCCGAAGTACTCCCTAGAATATAATGTAAGCTCCTAGCTCCTCGTGGACGTTCTACGCTTCCGTTGGTGGTTGGTTCCTATTGGTTCATGAGTCACTTCCGTTAGTATTTCACAAATAATAATAAATTCCCAACTGGAATTTGTGAAATACGACCTTAAAATGTTTCCTTTTACCTTAAACAGGGCCGAAACCAGGTCCGAGAGGATCGAAACGGTGTCAAACGGGCTGGAAACAGGTTTCCCGAGCCGAGGAGCCACCGCCAAGCCGATGAAGCCGCCTGAGCCGAGAGGAGCCGCGCTGCAGACATGCCACGTGGCACAATCAGAGAGCGACGCGTGTGCAGGCGTCTCGGGTTGAGGCGCGGGTTAACGGGTCGCTTGTGGGTCTCGGGCCGAACGCGGGTGACGGGCCGCGCGGTGATGGGCCGGCTCGCGGGTGAAGGCCGGGTGTTTGGGCTGCGGGTAACGTGGGTTCTGGGTCGACCAAAGGGACGGGGTTCGGTTTGAGTTTTCCGGATCCAGATCTCGGGTTGGACTTCATCCTCTTCGCCCGACTGCCTGCGCGATTTTCCAGCGATCTCTCTCTCTCCTCGACAACGTCGTCCCGACGTCCTTTTTCCCTCTTTTTTGCCCGTTCCCGAGATTATCCTTCACCCTAACTCCATTTTTAGTACAGATTTTGTTGGTAAGGGCCTCGCACTCTCGGATCTGGAGAAGCTCGGAAGTCCGCCGTTCCGTCTTCCTTGTCGACGGTGTTCAGCGTACGGGATTCGTCTGAAACCTACTCCTGATGTGTGTAAAGGGTTCTGGAATTACTTTTGTGGTGTAAAATGGGGGTTTTCGACGTCGATTCGTACGGTTCGGCTTCGCCGGAGTTCCGTCGGTTTTATGTTCTCTCTCCTTTTTCCTCACCGTTTTCGTTTCTTTGCAGTGTCTATCAAGGTGGCTGAAGGTCAGGGACGCGATTTGTGGCATCCCAGCCCTCGGCTGCCCTTTGTGGGTCGTGTGCGAGCGAAAACTCCGGCGTTCGCTGGAGTTTTCGGCTCTGCCGACGACCCTCATTTTTTTTTTTTGGTTCCGTTACAATTACTTTTGTAGCCAATTCAATATGCCTTACGACTTTGGGGACCTATGCCTTTCCATTTTGGGGATCTAGCCAAATATGGAGTCGAAAGCATAATTTCACGGAATGGAGTTCACTTTTTTCCAATATAAGGTAAGTAGTTGAATAGTTCCCTTGAGTGTTGATTTCAGAACTTGCAAAATGGGATCCCATTTCTCAATGTTTCGAGAGGGGCGTAGTTTCTAATTAGATAATAAATAAATTATTTATAAGAGAATCGATGGTACTTCAGGCAAAAAATGTAATTACATGGGTAAAATAAACTTTAACCCAGTTATAATTATGAACAACTCACAACAAATTGACTAGCCTTGATGATTATATTAATGGACACAAAGAGTTTAATTTTTAATAATAATTTTTGTTATTTGATTTATAACTTAATATTATCTATTGTATGAAAAATTCAAGATTATTAGTATAATCTTGAACAATATGTACTTCACTTATTGGAGTATCACAATATGTACTTCACTTATAGTAAATAGATAATGTTGAGTGTCTTATCCTCATAATACTAATGATACCCCCACATTGTAATTATTAAAAATGATTTGATCCAAATTATTCACGTGGGACATGGGGTATCCTATACAATGAGTTTGTATAAGACTCACCACATATATTTAATTTCTCTTTTTAAATCAATTAATTGAAAAAATTAATATTTCGCTTGATGATCCAACGCAACTCGATCTTAATCCTCACTGAGTTGTGAATTTATGCCTGTGAATGGTTGTCTTTTGATTTTGCATGGGGTGATAATGGCGTTTTGTATCCAATACAATGTGCCTACAATTTTGGGGTCCTAGCGAAATAGGGAGCTGGAAACATAATCACAAAATGGATCCCATATAAAGTAAGTTGATGAATAGTTCCTTAAGTGTTGATTTCGGAACTTTTTAATGTCTCAAGAGGACCTTATTTTGTAATTGCATGGATAAAATAAACTTTTGACCTAGTTGTAATTATGAACAACTCAGGAAAAATTCACTAGTTTGTAATGATGATATTAATGGACACAACTTGTCATATAGTACATAAAAGTGTAACTCTAGATTTATAATAGGGTATCCTATGGTTAATGAATGAAAATTAATTAATTAAATATTTTAATTAATGAACTTTTATCTTGCCAATTCATAAAACTTAATTTGAAGTGCTTAAATTAATATTTAGTTATAGGCCCTTACTAGACTCAATTAAAACACATTGACATGATAGAGTTGAGGTTGTCAGATTCGATACCATGTACCCTATAAGCACCGGCCATCATAGATGAGGCACATTCTTATGCCAAAGAGGTAGATTCAGATTAGTCTCACTCCGATTAAACCTTACTTAGAACTCAATCTGTTTCGAGTATATGGTATCATGTGTGAAAATAAAGTAGAGACTCTTATCAAGATTTCTGCTTCATAAACCAACTTTGAATGGATTAGGGACAACATGAATACACTATGAGATAGCATACTTGAGGATCCCTCCCTCCCAGATTATGACATGATATTACGATCCGACTTTAGTCATCACCTATTCCATAATATGTATGCATCCGGTCACAATTATAGAACCATAATATCCCTAGACCATATATCATGTGCGAAAATGATTTTGTGCTTCAACGAGACCTTTGTTTTAAAACTAGTCCTTGGGTGGACCAGATACCATATGGATATATTATGAGATGGGAGAAACGAGTGTATGGCATGATGTTATGGTCCTACTTTAGAATTGTAACCCCAGTTCGGTTTAATAAAGAAATGGTTTAATATATATATTAAAATATAAATAACAAAAAAAAAAAAAAAAAACTGACCACCCCTCCTTTAATCTCTCGGCCCCTCCTCTAAAATACCTCCCTTATTCAGTAAACAAAACAGAAACTCGAAGAAAATATTTTCTGGAGGAAAAAAAAATGTATACAATGGAGAGGTAGTTAGACAATAACCATGGAGATGGTTAGACAATAATGAAGAGATCTAGTAGAAGACAGATAATGAGATTGTAGACAAATAAAGGTAGAGAGATGTCATTTGAAAAGGTTAGTAGTCAGGTTTACCTTTTCCTTTCTATGGAGAATATCAGCAATTATTTAGATTTAAGTTAGAAATTTAGAAATTATGTGTTGTAATGATCTGAATTAGAAATTATCTATCTATCAAGAGTCCATTACAATTTGTCAGAAAAAAAACAGATAGATAAGAAAGAGAGGAAGATAGGGAAAAGGACTATCTATCAAGAGTCCATTACAATTTGTCAGAAAAAAAAAAAAAAAAACAGATAGATAAGAAAGAGAGAAAGATAGGGAAAAGGACTATCTATGGAGAGTCCATTACAATTTGTCAGAAAAAAAAAAAAAAAACAGATAGATAAGAAAGAGAGGAAGATAGGGAAAAGGAAGATGGGGAAAACAATTTCAAATAAAAAAAAACTAAGATTTGAAAAACAGGATGAAAAGAGGGGAAAAAAATGAAAGATAGGGAAAAGGAAGATGGGGAAAACAATTTCAAATAAAAAAAAAACTAAGATTTGGAAAAAGAGGGGAAAAAAATGAAAGAAAAGCTGAGAAAGAGAGGAAGATTAGGTAAACAAATAAAGAGGGGGAAAAATGAAAGAAAGGCGAGAAAGAGAGGAAGATTAGATTTGGAAATAGTAAAGAAAAAAAAAATCTGGGAATAGAATTAAACTGATGAATGAACAGAATTGAACGATTTAAAAAATTAAACAATTTAGATATGAGAGTAGAATTAAACTGCTTCGGATGAAGAAACTGCTTAAAACAATTATAGAATTAAACTCTAGGAGGAAACTGATCAATTATAGAATTAAACTCTAGGAAGAAACTGATTAAAAGAATTAGATTTAAATTGCTTAAAATATTATAGAAGTAAACTCCGGGAACAAACTTATTAAAAGAATTAGATTTAAATTGCTTAAAATAATTAGATATGGAGGTAGAATTGAACAGCTTCTTAAACTCCTACGAAGAAACTGATTAAAAAAATTAGTTTTAAATTGCTTAAAATAATTAGATATGGAGATTAAAAGAATTAGATTTAAATTGCTTAAAATAATTAGATATGGAGGTAGAATTGAACTGCTTCAAAGAATTGAGTTAAAAAGAAAAAAAATGGGAAGGAAAATGGAATGTTCATATGACAAGTACGGTAAACATAAGTAAAATAATATAACAGAGAAGAGAAAAAAAGTGAGGGAAGGAAAATGGAAGATATGAGAAATTATTATATTTATATCTATAGGATATAATATTAAAGTTCGAATTATCCCAGTCGCTTGAAATATTAATAATATTGACATATCTTTAATTTAAGTTTTAAGTTTTATTATTCTATATAATTAAGAAACAATGAAAACATAGAACTCGATTTTTATTGAGGTCGTTTAGAGCTGTATTTCACACTGTTAGTTGGATTTTTAATTAAAATGTGAAATACTAACAAAAGGTGACGAACGATGTGATATGAAGCAAACGTTGACAACATTTGGTGTAGTTCTCGAGGAACGGGAGCTTACGTTAAAAAAATTAGGGAATACTTCGGCTAAGGCCAACTAGGTAAGTGGCTCACCCGTCGTAGGTTACGCGTTATTTGCTGTATGTTGGCACGTGCCCGTGGATATGCACGTGTCATTAGATTGTATGCTAGTTCAAGGTTCTTAAGTACGAAATCATGTGAACGTGAATGTATGTTATGTATGCTGCTTAGTTGACGTGATATGTTATGCATGTGACGATGTGTGGCCCTTGAACTATTATGGCTTGTTTGTATGAATATTTGAATGTAACTACATGAATTGTATGACACGAAATATGGTAGATTGCATGAAACATAACCCCGCTAGGAATATGTATGATATGTAAAGAAATGAGAATGAGATTGACATGTAAGCATGAAAACGTGACAGGGGGTTATGTTCATTAATGATAATTGTAGGACTAGTGGGACCTCATGCATATTGTGTGTTCATGCATTTGGGGGATACCTCTATCCCATCACGAGGGTACGGACGCGTACATCCAATGGCAGGACAACGATCGTTATGCTTTGCATAGCGCTGCCGTGACGGTTCTAGTTTTAACAGGTCCCAGTAATAGGGGCTAGAATAGGATGTTTTTTAAACTTAAACTCTTATTCATTTTATTTACTCTTTTGTTGTGTCATTTTAAAGATGTTTTCGAAACACGTAAGTCCATGCCTGTGTTTTAAGATAAAGGTTATGTTTTATGGAATTTAAATGAAGTCTTCCACATTTAATGTTTATGGTATGTATACAGTAGAGACCTTAAATTAAGTATAAAAATTTGGGTCGTTACAAGAATTGTCATCTATTAGTTAGTATGTATGCACACAGATATTATCAAAATCATAATGTCCACAAGCCATTAGTGCCACTCAAACAGAGGTCGTGCATCACCATGACATGCATGGATCACTATATGGTCGTGCCTCACCATAACATGCATGGATCACTGTATAGTCGTGCCTCACCCTGTACATATATATGTATGTATCACACAGCACACACGCGCATTTATAATAGATACATATCTACATGCATAATCATACATATACATATATACACATCACACATATATAACATGTATGTACTTATACATTTTTATAATTTTCATCTTTTTTTTATAATTTTAATATTTTTTTGTTTTAAATGTGTAAAATGTTACCATATATTCCCTCCGTTTATTAAAAAAAATATTTTCCAAATAATTGTAAAATTTGGAAGATTTCTACATTAAATAACAACTAATAGTCTGATTATTATAAATACTTTATTATAATTTTATTTGATAAAAAATGATATACTTTTTTTTTTCTTTTTGAAAAATAAAATTATAGGTCATATACAATTCCGTTCATATCTACTACCTTTGTTAGATATGCACGCTGTACTAATTAAAAAAAAAAGCCAGTTGTACTAATTAAAAAAAAAATATATGAAAAGACAGAAAATGAGGCAGAAATATGAAAAGGCAAGTGGGTAGGTCTGCCACCAACCCAAAATCTTCTCATCTTTTTTAAGCTGTTTTTGAAATAAGAAGGAAAAAAAAAAAAGGGAACATTGGTAAGAGTCTAGAAGCTGAAGAAGGAAAGGAAGGTCGCTGGAAGGAAGGAGCTGAGTGTTGGATTTAACGAACCGTTGGACCCGACCCAATTAGCAGATTCTGATCCACTACCCAAAACTAGTCTCGAAGGTATGCATGACCCTCGGTTTCGAGGCCAATGCTCGTATATTTGGACTATTTTTAACTCGAATCCTACTCAACTTCTATAGTTTTGATATAGTTTCTCAATGTAGGACCTAATTGTAGATCTTTGAACGAATTGGAAATTTGTTGAAGACCCGAAACAAGCTCGAAAAGTCTACAACAAGTAAGTAACCGCATGGAGCAAGTTCTAAGAAATGCTTGTAGGAGTCGGTTTGGATTATGGGCAAATGATCTAGTATTATACTTAGGAGTTTGGTTAACATTAGTTTCATTTATGGTACTTCGATAACATGAGTGTTTATACCTTGATTATAGTTAGGGTTATATAGCTTCCGCATGCATTATTGTGAATTTCTCTGATAAGCGTTTGGGTTTCTGTCTTTCCAAGAAAGTCGAGATAGATTGTTATTTCTTGATTTGCATGATAAGTACGATGTGAGCCTTGATACTTTGTGCTGTTTTGTTTTGGGGTGTGGATAGCCCCTTTATTGCCCATGTGTGAATTGGACTATTTTTCTATGTGCTAGATAGTGTGAATTATGAATTTCGTAGACTATGGGTTACCGTCTTTTAGTTGTCATCTATTGTAGATATGGATGGCCTTAGTAAGTATCATGCTGTAGTACCACGTCAGGGGTGCCTAGTGGGGGACCCATGGCCTTTTACTGATCTAAACCCGACCGGGGTGTAAGACAGGTAGTTTACTGATCCAGCCCGGCGAAGCGTAGTGACAGGTAGTTACTGATTCTTAGGAACAGGTAGTTAAGGCCAGACACCACTAGGGAAAATCCACTGATTTAAGCTCATTAGATAGTTAGGTATGGAAGAAAATCCATATCAATGAAAATCCATGGGGTCTTCTTTTGAGACCATAGTAGTCTTTGCTAGAGATAGATTCGATCATATAGTCAAAGTTTCCGTGTATAGGATTAAGTCCGATAAGAGCCTACAAGTAGGTCGCTTACTGAGTATTTTTATACTCATCCCATGTTGTTGCTACTTTTCAGGTGCTAAGTAGACCAATGTCGGAGGCGGGAATGTGTGGAGCCGTGCGGCTACAGTGGAGACCCTTAGATCGAGTCCTCTTTGTCCATGTCGTTTTAATGCCATTTTGATGTTTATTTTGGGAAAACTTATGCTATTTTGTAACTGTTTTTCTTTTGTTGTGTTTCCGCGGATCCCGTTATGTTTTGGAACTATTTGGATTTTTAATGCTTATCAGATAACATCAATTTTATTGTGTCTCCCGTTTTATCAAATGAAAATGTTGTAAGGCTTTTTATCCTAGAGTCCACGTAGCGATTTGTGATTCTATGTATCGAAGAACGGTCGTTACAGTTTGGTATCAGAGCCCTAGGTTGTTAGGTCCTGTAGACCCTCCTTTATCTAGAGTGTCAGTTGGGTCCACTGCAGCTTGGCTTGTAACCACGTTTCCTCCTCTACTTGGTAATCAAGATAGTAAGTTACAAGCAGTAGTCCATAGTTGTAGTCGTATCATAGTTTAACGTTTCTATGATGAGACATTAATTCATGAACCTGCTATGGTTAAAGGCTTGAAATAATCAACTTGTAACTTGCGTATTGATGATGTAGATATTATGGCACCCATAACTAGAAGTAATGGACGAGGGAGAGGTGGGCGAGCAGCCAGTGCTCCAGAGGAATCTGATCCTATCCAAGACTCAGCTCTTGAAAAGACGTTGCCGGTTCAGTCACCTGATCGTGTGCAAACGCCGCCAGTACAGACTCAGGGGCAGATAGGAGCCCCACCTTTAGGCCTGGTATTGATTTCCAACGAGGCCCTTCAGGAGCTCATACGGGCCGCTGGGGCCAACCAAGGGGGGAATTTCGCTAGCATGACTAGAGAGCAGAAATTCATCAGGGACTTTAGGAAGCATGACCCTCCGACCTTCAAAGGGAAGGAAATTGATCCAATGGCTGCAGAAGCATGGGTAAAAGCGATTGAAACCATATTTGGGCATATGAATTGCCCTGAGGATCAGAAAGTGAACTGTGCCTCCTACATGCTCAAAAGCAAGGCACACTTTTGGTGGAAAACTGCTCAAAGGACATTGAAGGGTAGAGAGGAAGATGAGGAACCAATCTGTTGGCATGAAATGAAGAGGGCGTTTTTCCACAAGTACTACCCACAAGTGAATCAGTATCAAAATGAGGCCGCCTTCCTAAACCTGAGGCAAGGAAATAGGACGGTTGAGGAGTACGATTTGGAGCTGACCCGATTGTTCCAATTTGCACCAGAGCAGGTCGATACGGAGGAAAAACGGATACGAAGATTTATTGCAGGTCTTCGAGAGGAAATCCAGGGAACAGTGGGGGCAGTGACACCCACTACATATGCAGCCGCCCTAAATGCTGCCACCATGATGGACGCCCAGCTCCAAAAGATGCTTAGGAGATTTGGGGGTCAAAGGAACCTCCTAGGTAAGCGGGAATGGAACGAGCATTCTGATAGGACATCACGACACCTGAACAGAGGAAGATCACATAAACCACCTCCAACAGAAAGACAACAGGGTGTTAGAAGTGAGGCCCTCAGACTTGAGAGGCCTACTTGCCCTACTTGTGGCACCAGACATACTGGGGAGTGTAGGGCAGGTTCAGACGCATGTTTCTATTGTGGAAGAGTGGTCATAAAAAGGTTGATTGCCCTCACCGAAGGCGCCAAGAGGAGAACAGGGCGTCAGGGTCAGGGCAATGAGGCCGAGGGGGCATGGCGCAGAATCGCGGTACTGCTAGGGCAACTACAGGAAAGAGGGCGGATGACATGGACACCGTGGTGATAGGTACCTTACCAGTACTTGGCTTTCATGCTTTTGTATTATTTGACTCTGGATCCACACACTCGTTCATATCTACTACCTTTGTTAGATATGCACGGTTAGGACTAGAGCCTTTAGGATACAGTTTATCGGTGTCTACGCCGTCAGGGGAGATTTTAGTAGCCAATGAGAGGGTGCAAACAAGTCAAATAGTAATAGCAGAACGACCTCTAGAGGTGGTGTTAATCGTTCTTAACATGACTGATTTTGACCTGATCCTCGGCATGGACTGGTTAGCCGAGAACCATGCAATTATCTATTGCAGGGCTAGAGAGGTGATCTTTAGGCCACCTAATGAACAGAGCTTTAAATTTAAAGGGGTGGATTCTCGAAGCACTCCAAGGATTATCTCTACTCTAAAGGCAAGAAAAATAATGGGCCACGGAGCCTGGGCCTTATTGGCTAACGTAATGGACTCAAGGAAAGATACTCGTAGTATGATGAATGTGCCGGTAGTACAAGAGTTTAAAGATGTGTTTCCAGATGAACTGCCTGGGTTACCACCAGTCAGGGACATGGACTTTGCAATCGAACTGGAACCTGGTACAGCTTCAATCTCCAAGGCACCTTATAGAATGGCTCCTGTCGAGTTGAAGGAACTTAAGGAACAATTGCAGGATCTCTTAGATCGGGGTTTTATCAGACCAAGTGTATCGCCATGGGGAGCCCCAGTGCTTTTTGTCAAGAAGAAGGATGGGACCTTGAGATTGTGCATTGACTATAGGGAATTGAATAAAGTAACAATAAAAAACAAATACCCGTTACCTCGAATTGACGATCTATTTGATCAATTGCAAGGTGCTTCAGTATTTTCAAAAATTGACCTACGATCGGGATACCATCAGTTGAGGATAAAGGAGGTCGATATCCCCAAGACAGCTTTTAGGAGCCGATATGGTCATTTTGAGTTTACCGTGATGTCGTTTGGACTTACGAACGCTTCAGCAGCATTCATGGATATGATGAATAGGGTGTTTAAGGATTTCTTGGATACATTTTTCATAGTATTCGTTGACGACATATTAATATACTCCAAGACCGAGGAGGAGCACGGGGTGCACTTGCATCAAGTGTTGTCAAGGCTAAGGGCACATCGACTTTATGCCAAGTTTTCTAAATGTGAATTCTGGTTGCAGGAAGTGACCTTCTTGGGGCATGTTGTGTCAGGAAAGGGTATATCAGTGGATCCAACCAAAATCGAGGCAATTATAGATTGGCCCCGACCTACCTCGGCAATCGAAGTAAGGAGCTTCTTAGGTTTAGCTGGATACTATAGAAGATTCATCCAAGATTTCTCCAAAATAGCCGCCAACCTCACTCAACTAACAAGGAAAGGGAAGGTGTTCTCGTGGAATAGTGCAAGTGAGCAAAGTTTTGGTGAACTTAAGCATCGATTGGTTACAGCGCCGGTACTTACAGTACCAGATGGCTCAGGCAACTTTGTGATTTATAGTGACGCATCAGGGAAGGGCCTAGGTTGCGTTTTGATGCAGAATGGCAAGGTCATAGCCTATGCTTCGAGACAGTTAAAGGACTACGAGAGAAACTACCCAACGCATGACCTGGAGTTAGCTGCCATAGTATTTGCTCTAAAGATATGGTGGCGAGCGTATACAGATTTTCACCGATCACAAGAGCTTGAAATACTTATTCACTCAAAAGGAACTCAACATGAGGCAAAGGCGTTGGTTGGAGTTAGTCAAGGACTACGACATTGAAATAATATCACCCCGGTAAGGCTAATGTTGTAGCTGACACACTAAGCAGGAAAACAGCTCACTCTTCGGTATTAGTCACAAGAGAGTGTAGGTTGCAAGAGGATATGGCGTCGGTTGAAATAGAAGTGGTGACAAGAGGTGCAGTTGAAAGATTGAGTCAGCTTAGAGTCCAGCCGGATTTAAGACAGCGAATCATAAATGCTCAGAGAAACAACCCTTATACTCAATTTGTAAGCAGAATGAGGCAGTGAGAGAAGAAGGTTTCACCCTGTCTTCTGATGGAGGGCTACTGTGGCAGGGACGGTTATGTGTTCCTGCAGATAGTCAGATCAAGGAGGACCTCTTGACTGAAGCCCATGAATCGCTATATTCAGTACACCCTGGTAGTACCAAGATGTATCATGACTTGAAGAAGTGCTATTGGTGGCAAGGGATGAAGCGAGAAGTTGCCCTTAGAGTTAGTAAGTGTCTCACGTGCCAGCAGGTGAAGGCTCCTATACAAAAACTCTCAGGCCTATTACAACCCCTAGACATTCCACAGTGGAAGTGGGAGGATATAGCCATGGACTTCATATCAGGATTTCCCAAAACCTCGAAGGGATACACAGTTGGGTGATTATAGATAGGTTGACGAAATCCGCCAACTTCATTCCAGGTAAGGCTACCTATACGGTGGATAAGTGGGCAAAGTTGTATTTGGAACAAATTGTCAGACTACATGGGATTCCGGTCTCCATTGTGTTAGACAGCGATGCACGTTTTACCTCCCACTTTTGGAAAAGTTTGCAGAAGGCAATGGGGAGCCAACTCAAATTCAGTACAGCGTTCCACCCGCAAACTGATGGCCAAACAGAGAGATTGAATCAGGTTCTAGAAGACATGTTGCGGGCATGCGTGGTTGATTTCGCCTGCAGTTGGGACGAATACCTTCACCTTATGGAATTTGCATATAATAACAGTTACCAGGCAACCATTCAGATGGCACCTTTTGAGGCCCTGTACGGGCGAAGATGTCGGTCCCCAATTTTCTGGGAGGAAGTGGGGAAGCGGCAATTGTTAGGGCCAGAGTTAGTGCAACTAACTAATGACGTCGTGCAAAAAATCAGAGTACGAATTCAGACTGCTCAGAGCCGACAAAAAAGTTATGCAGACACACGTCGTAAGGGCTTAGAGTTCGCCGTTGGAGATCACATCTTCCTAAAAGTTGCACCCATGAGAGGGGTGATGAGGTTTGGGAAGAAGGGCAAGTTGAGTCCAAGATTTATCGGTCCTTTCGACATCCTGGAGAGAGTTGGGCCTGTAGCGTACAGACTAGCCTTGCCACCTGCTCTAGCTGCCGTACACAACGTGTTCCACGTGTCTATGCTGCGTAAGTATACCCCAGATCCTTCTCATGTGATAGAGTATGCAAACCTTCCCTTGCAAAGGGATTTAAGTTACGAGGAGGAGCCCATCGGGATCGTAGCTACGAAAGTACAGAAGCTTAGAAACAAGGAGATTTTACTGGTCAAAGTGGTGTGGAAGAACCATCGCGTCGAGGAAGCAACCTGGGAGTTAGCGAGCGAGATGAGGGCCAAGTACCCTATATTGTTCTGGGATTAGGAACTTTCGGGGACGAAAGTTCTTAAGGGGGAAGATTGTAATAACTCGTACAGTTGGCATTAAATGAAGAAAAGCCGGCTGTACTAATTAAAATATATATATATATATATATGAAAAGACAGAAAATGAGGCAGAAATATGAAAAGGCAAGTGGGTAGGTCTGCCACCTACCCAAAATCTTCTCTTTAAATCTTGTTGAAGCTGTTTTTGAAATAAGAAGGAAAAAAAAAAGAAAAGGGAACATTGGTAAGAGTCGTAGAAGCTGAAGAAGGAAAGGAAGGTCGCTGGAAAGAAGGAGCTGAGCGTTGGATTTAACGAACCGTTGGACCCGACCCGACCCAATTAGCAGATTCTGATCCACTACCCAAAACTAGGCTCGAAGGTATGCATGACCCTCGGTTCCGAGGCCAATGCTCGTATATTTGGACTATTTTTAACTCGAATCCTACTCAACTTCTATAGTTTTGATATAGTTTCAAAATGTAGGACCTAATTGTAGATCTTTGAACGAATTGGAAATTTGTTGAAGACCCGAAACAAGCTCGAAAAGTCTACAACAAGTAAGTAACCGCATGGAGCAAGTTCTAAGAAATGCTTGTAGGAGTCGGTTTGGATTATGGGCAAATGATCTAGTATTATACTTAGGAGTTTGGTTAACATTAGTTTCATTTATGGTACTTCGATAACGTGAGTGTTTATACCTTGATTATAGTTAGGGTTATATAGCTTCCGCATGCATTATTGTGAATTTCTCTGATAAGCGTTTGGGTTTATGTGCTTCCAAGGAAGTCGAGATAGATTGTTATTTCTTGATTTGCATGATAAGTACGATGTGAGCCTTGATACTTTGTGCTGTTTTGTTTTGGGGTGTGGATAGCCCCTTTATTGCCCATGTGTGAATTGGACTATTTTGCTATGTGCTAAATAGTGTGAATTATGAATTTCGTAGATATGGATGGCCTTAGTAAGTATCATGCTGTAGTACCACGTCAGGGGTGCCTAGTGGGGGACCCATGGCCTTTTACTGATCTAAACCCGACCGGGGTGTAAGACAGGTAGTTTACTGACCCAGCCCGGCGAGGCGTAGTGACAGGTAGTTACTGATTCTCAGGAACAGGTAGTTAAGGCCAGACACCACTAGGGAAAATCCACTGATTTAAGCTCATTAGATATTTAGGTATGGAAGAAAATCCATATCAATGAAAATCCATGGGGTCTTCTTTTGAGACCATGAAGACCCCATAGTAGTCTTTGCTAGAGATAGATTCGAGCATATAGTCAAAGTTTCCGTGTATAGGATTAAGTCCGATAAGAGACTACAAGTAGGTTGCTTACTGAGTATTTTTATACTCATCCCATGTTGTTGCTATTTTTCAGGTGCTAAGTAGACCAATGTCGGAGGCGGGAATGTGTGGAGCCGTGCGGCTACAGTGGAGACCCTTAGATCGAGTCCTCTTTGTCCATGTCGTTTTAATGCCATTTTGATGTTTATTTTGGGAAAACTTATGCTATTTTGTAACTGTTTTTCTTTTGTTGTGTTTCCGGGATCCCGTTATGTTTTGGAACTATTTGGATTTTTAATGCTAATCAGATAACATAAATTTTATTGTGTCTCCTGTTTTATAAAATGAAAATGTTGTAAGGCTTTTTATCCTAGAGTCCATGTAGCGATTCGTGATTCGATGTGTCGAAGAACGGTCGTTATAGGACCAAAGACCATATGGATATATTATGAGATGGGAGAAACGAGTGTATGGCATGATGTTGTGGTCCTACTTTAGAATTGTCATCTATTATTTAGTATGTATGCACACAGATATTATCAAGATCATAACGTCCACAGGCCATCAGTGCCACTCAAACGGAGGTCGTGCATCACCATGACATGCATGGATCACTATATGGTCGTGCTTCACCATGGCATGCATGGATCACTATATGGTCGTGCCTCACCCTATGCTTATATATGTATGTATCACACAACACACACACACATATATAATAGATACATATCTACATGCATAGATACACACATACATATACATATATATGCATCACACATATATATGTATGTAGTTATACATTTTTATAATTTTCATCTTCTTTTATAATTTTAATCTTTTTGTTTTGAATGTGCAAAATGTTTCCATATATGCCCTCTATATTCGTTTATTAAAAAAATATTTCCCCAATAATTGTAAAATTTCCATAATCTTTATATTAAATAGTTTGATTTTTATAAATACTTTATTATAATTTTATTCAATAACAATCTATATACTTTTTTTATTCATTTTATTTTTTGAAAAATAAAATTGTAGGTCATATTTCACTTCGATTTAAAAATAATTTTTGAAAATTTCTTAAAAAAGAAAAAAATATAAAAGAAAAATTTTAACAAAAATATAAAAAAAAATAATAATAATAATTTTGAGTTATTCTCTTCCGCTCATATTCAACTCATTAAATTTTAATCAAATCAATATAGAAATATCAAAAACTAAACAAATAAATATTTTTGTTGAATAGGTTCCTAATTTAATTATTTAGATGGTAAAAAATTCCAATCAAATAATGAATTCCGCTTAAGTTAATCATAAAATATTCATATTAGGTTGATTGGAGTTGTTCGAATAATTTATTAAAAAAAATTAATAAAAATAAAATGTTAATATGGAAATCATTTTATAATTTGTTTTTAAATATTAATTTAGTTGCCTTGGACTTGGGATTCGATGAAAATGATGATTTCGAGCTAACCTTTGGCGATCTTGACGGTCTTTTCCTTCCCTATGAGGCTGACGATTTCCTCATCTCCGAAGATTTGGATCAAACTACCAATTCGTTGGATCAAACTCCCATGACTACCAAACTTCTTTAGTATCCTTAAAATTACACCTTATTCCAATTCCCAGAGATGAGGAAATCGTAGTTTGATCCAAATCTTCGGAGATGAGGAAATCGTCAACCTCATAGGGAAGGAAAAGACGGTCAAAATCGCCAAAGGTTAGCTCAAAATCATCATTTTCGTTGAATCCCAAATCCAAGGTCGTGAAATAAACAAAAGGGTCACTAGGGGCGGCATAATTGGCATCTTTTGTAGAAACATCATCTTGATGTACAACGTTTGTTGGTTGGTCAAGAACCTCAGTGGTTAAGCAGTATTCCCAAATTGGATCTGAAGAATTTTTTCTTACGTGTACAACATTTGCTTTTGATTCTTGCATTTTGACTCGACAATTTGGCTTAATATGGCCTGGCTTTCCGCAACGATGACACACCACTTTCACCTGACAATCTTGTTTAAAATGGCCAGGTTTTCCACACCTGTAGCAAGCTTTAAATGGCTTCTTTGACGACAGCTCACTTTTGAATTGATTCACATTACTTGATGAAGGCTTTAAATGAAAATTTTCTCCTTTGATCTTTGACATACAACTCATCTTCTGACTTTGGGGAAAACTCGTTGCCGCTGGTCATTTGCTTAACCAAGGCTCCCTCATTTGAAAGAAGATTCTCCAGTTCAATTACCGTAGGCTGATTTGCCCACCCTTGTATTGAGGAAACAAAAGGCATAAATTCTTTTCGTAATCCACGAATAAGATAACTGTAACGACCCTAAATTTCCACATACTTAGAGTCGCTACTAACGTCTCATGCTCATCTATAATGCGGAAATATAACTCTTACATGAACATAGTTGATAACGTAAACTTCAAAAAAACGTTTAAAACAACTTCTTCTCTAGAAAACACAGCCATGGTCTTACGTGTTTAAATATGAAATACTGAAATTTAGAGAAAACAAAAACAAATACAAAATAATTTAAAACGGTGAAATGCAAAACAACCTATTCTAACTTAAGACTAGAAATTTAAATATGAATCTACCCTATGCACGTGCCACAGTCTCTGCTCGCGATGCCGCTGTCCTCCGTACAAGTACGCCTTGCCTTTACCTGAAAAATGATGTGGCACACGACCTGAGTATTTCAAAGAATACTCAGTAAGTGGCCTCACTATAGGGGGCCATGCAAATGCAAACACATGCAATCATGATTTAGGGACCTATCTCTAATCATCTTAGGGGTGGCTTCCAGTCTCGGACAAATTGGATGTGTAGTACTTCCCTACACACGACTCACACGTGCGAGTGTGAGTCCCCAGGGCGCTCGCACACCCCCTGGACCCTCTGGTCAAGCTAATCTGTAGCAACGTCTTGAGGTCAGCGGAACCCCATAGTGTCATGCGCCTCATGAACACTCTCATCTGTGTGCTTTCGCACCTGTGCGCATTCGCGCTCATCATAAGGTGTGCGTCCGCACTCATCATCTCTAGGGGAAGTAGCCTTATGCTTATGAACATACAAAATGCATGAGGTCCCTCTAAATCCATCGTAATGTCTCTTCTGACACAACCCTCTAGTCTCATCTCTTTGTTACTCTAGGTAACGCATACTCGTGGATATTTATATAAATATCATTTTCATGCTCTTAGGGTTGTGTCCTATGTCGATCTAACGACATGATGCAATATGGCACTCATCATCATCTAGCATGCTCAATATGGAAAACATCATCATATTAAGGTAAAAATCATGCAATCATCATGCTCATCATAATGCCACAACGTGCGTCAAACATATCAAGCGTCACTCAACAAAATATGTATATACTGCACATATCATCAAGCATCATAATCCACACATCATCATAACTCATACAATTATTTAGCCTATCCTATAGTAAGGTCACTTACCCGGTTAGCTTATACGGGTGTCACCAATTTATCCTTAATGAAAGTTCGATTTTTCCCTTTGCATCCAAGCCAACCTATATGAATCCATGACATCAATTTCATGTTCAATTCTCTAACTCTTACAATGGTTCATGTGCTAAACTTCATGCGAGCATTAAAGACTTTGCATGGATAAAGTCTTGGAACGTTATAATCGATTCTTACTCCACTCTTCCCTTCTATTTTTCTCTCTCTGTATTTTTTTTCTTTTGATTTTGTATTTTGGCTTCTCTGTATTTTCTCTGTATTTTCAGAGTATTTTCTCTTTTATTTCTATCCTGCTCTCCTTATTATTTTTTTCCTCTGTATGTCTTCTCTGTACTCTCTCTTTCAGTTCTGTCTTTGCATTTCTTCTTATCTCTCTTTCCTTTTGATTTTGTTTTTTTTTTCTCGGTAGGTCTTCTATGTACTCTCTCTTTTAGTTCTGTCTTTGCATTTTTTCCTGTTTTGATTTTGTTTTTTTTTCTCTGTAGGTCTCTCTTTCCTTTTGATTTTGTTTTTTTTCTCTGTAGGTCTTCTCTGTACTCTCTCTTTTAGTTCTGTCTCTGCATTTCTTCCTGTCTTCCTGTCTCTCTTTCCTTTTGATTTTGTTTTTTTTATCTGTACTCTCTCTTTTGTACTCTCTCTTTTAGTTCTGTCTCTGCATTTCTTCCTGTCTTCCAGTCTCTCTTTCCTTTTGATTTTGTTTTTTTGTTTTTTTCTCTGTACTCTCTCTTTTAGTTCTGTCTCTGCATTTCTTCCTGTCTCTCTTTCCTTTTGATTTTGTTTTTTTCTCTGTAGGTCTTCTCTCTACTCTCTCTTTTAGTTCTGTCTCTGCATTTCTTCCTGTCTCTCTTTCCTTTCGATTTTGTTTACCGTATTTGGCCTCCTATCTATATATATAATTTTTTTTGTCTTTTCTCTTTATCTTCCATCTTTTTCTCTATTCTTTTTTATTTTATTGACAGATATATTATCCTCAGTTATAGTTAATTTTCTATAACCTGATAACCAAAATCTAAATAGATGCACACAAAGAAAGATCTGGTTCTGAATAATTAAACAAAGGAAAAGGAAATCGATAGGATAAATGAATAAGAGATCTGAAATATGACTTACCAGAAAGCAAGATCTCTCTCCAATAATTAAATCTCTGGCTTCCGTTGTAATTCTGGTTGTTGGTATTTTTTCTTTTTTTCATTTTTTTTTCATTGTAGGAACCACCCATGAATGAATCCTGTATTCTGATTTGGGATTTTGACTGATAAGTTGGTTGAAGAGAGATAGTTGGGAGAAGAAGGGGTTAGTGGAGAGTAGTTTAGGAAAATATTATTTTAATTATTTAATAATTATTATTATTATTATTATTATTATTATTATTCTTTTATTTGGGTCGTTACAATAACGCCGTAATCGAACATCACTCACTGGCTCCTCAGCATCTAATTCTGAAATTTCAGAACATAGATTTTTCAATAGAAAAATTACTTTGAGTTACCACAGCTAGTTCATTCTCTAGAAATTGCAATCGAGATATATTTTTCTTAGTGAACAACTTTTGAAGGGTTTCCCACACTTGCTTGGGTGACTTTAAATCACGAACATTATCAATATACTCCTTGCTTATCAAAGTTCGCAAGGTAAATAAGGCTTTTCCACATTTGATCTTCCATTGTTGGCGTAATTTTGCATTTTGTGGAGTATCTGCTGAAATTTCTGTGTCATCACCTTCAATTAAATCCCACAAATCTTGCCCTTGTAGATAAGCTTCCATGCATAACTTCCAATAACTATAGTTATTGACAACAATCTTTTCCATAGCTACACCCATAGAAGCACCTCCACCATTCATCTCGTTGAGTAATAATATCAAACCGTACCAACTTGGCTCTGATACCAACGGTCACAATATCTCACGCTCAAAGGTGGGAATAAATATGAAATTATTATTACTCAAAGAAGATAATACAGGAACAACTGAAATAATAAACGGTTTACTGTGGCTTGTGTTTTAATAAGGCGGAAGGCTCCTATTTAAACAAAAATAAATCCTATAAATAGCTCCTACAAAAACTATACTCAAATAAACTATTCCTCCTACTAAGGATGAATGGCTTAACAAGTTGACTAATTCCATCTAACAATAAGTTGCACTAATTTTGACAATTACTTGTGTTTGAGTGTTGCACTAATTTTGACAATTACTTGTGTTTGAGTCATAGTAAGTAATTTTTGTTCTTTTATTGTTTTTGAAAATGTATTAGAGAAAGTTTGACTTTCAAATTTTTGTATAGCTTAAACCTCTGCTACAAAGAACATGTCTCTTTTGCCGAGTGGTTAAGGCGTGTGCCTGCTAAGTACATGGGGTTTCCCTGCGAGAGTTTGAATCTCTCAGACCACGTGAAATAAAATTTTAATGCCGAGTTAATAAGATATTTGTATTTTTTTTTTCTTTAATTTTTTTTCAAAATCTATTAGAAAAAGTTTAACTTTCAAATTTTTGTATACCTTAGATCTCTACTACAAAAGACATGTGTTGCTTTGGCCGAGTGGTTAAGGCGTGTGCCTGCTAAGTACATGGGGTTTCCCCGCGAGAGTTCGAATCTCTCAGGCGACGTGAAATAAAATTTTAATGCCGAGTTAATTAGGCATAGACTTCTACTACAAGGGACATGTGTTGTTTTGGCCGAGTGGTTAAGGCCTGTGCTTGCTAAGTACATGGGGTTTCCCAGAGTTTCCAATCTCGTAGGTGACATGAACTAAAATTTTAATGTCGAATTAATTAGATATTTGTTTTTTTTTCTTTTATTTTTTCTTAAATATCTAAAATTTTAATGTCGAATTAATTAGATATTTGTTTTTTTTTTCTTTTATTTTTTCTTAAATATATTAGAGAAAGTTTGACTTTCAAATTTTTGTGTAGCTTAGACCTCTACTATAAAGGACATGTGTCGCTTTGGCCGAGTGGCTAAGTCGTGTGCATGCTAAGTACATGGGGTTTCCCCGCGATAGTTCAAATCTGTCAGGCACGCAAAATATAATTATAATTGAATTAATTAGATTTGGCTGAGTGGTTAAGGCGTGTGCCTGCTAAGTACATGGTGTTTTCTCGCGAGAGTTCGAGTCTGTCAGGCGACGCAAAATATAATTATAATTCTGGATTAAGTGTATCCTATTGTTCTTCAATCATAATGGAAAATGACATTTTTGCCCTTCATGCTTAATCTTTACCAAAATGGTGCACTTTCCTTTGAAATGTTTTTTATGTTGTGTGATGTCTTCAATCATAATGGAAAATGACATTTTTGCCCTTCATGCTTAATCTTTACCAAAATGGTGCACTTTCCTTTGAAATGTTTTTTTATGTTGTGTGACCTTACAGAAATAATTTTAGAAAGCATGTGAATGAAGATAAAGCATGCCCTTCATGCTTAATCTTTACCAAAATGGTGCACTTTCCTTTGAAATGTTTTTTTATGTTGTGTGACCTTACAGAAATAATTTTAGAAAGCATGTGAATGAAGATAAAGCATGCTCAAAGAATTTGCGTCAGTTTGTGGGGATAATCTTCACTCTTAGAAGTGAGAAACAAATACTATGACCATGTTGCAGTAGAATGTTGGGGTCATCAAGTGCTAAATCCAGATTTCAAATTTGGGATTCAAAATTCTAATTTGAATCTTAGACATGTGTAGGTTAACACCACATCAATGAAAAATAAAATAGTTTAAATAAGTTGTATAAGGAGGTAATCTAATTCTAGTTTTATCTCTTGGTTGATCTAAATTTTGTACAAGGAGGTGTTAATCTCTTTGATTCAAGAGTTTTTGCTTCAACAAAAGCTTGGATCGCTGGGCTGAGAATTATGGTTTTCTTATCACCGGTTCTCACAATTTTCTTTATGGTTCCAGAAATTAGACTTCAAGATGGATCTATTAAAGATAATTTGGAGCAACCGAATACCAAAAGCTTAAGAACAAAGGACCCGAATGTCAACGTCGAGGTAAGTAGTCATCTTAGACTTTTCTTAAGAAATACTTTAGAAATCATTTGGATTTCATTAGGGAACTTAAGCTAAGTATGAATTAATGGAACCGTGAGTTTGTTGGGTTTTATGTCCTAAAACTCATAGTTTGTAAACAAAAACATATTATATTTTCAATAAAGTTATTATTGTTGTTTATTCAGTAAATATTGTTATTGAATAAAGTGAACTTTACGATCATTAATTTAAATTCAATAAACTAAGAACACTTTGGCTATAGTATGATTACTTGAACTATATGTAGAGACATAAGAGTGGATCAAGTTCAAGTATATAGTCAAAATGATCTATAGTATAAGGATAAGGCTGAGTACCTTATTCTGGGGACACTATGGATGCGGCCCACTTTTGTATATGATATAAACAATGTGATCACTAAATTGTACATGTGGAGACATGTGAGTGGGGGCGTCCTATGCAATGAGTATTGCATAAGATCGGACCATGAAGAAAACCACTCTCACTTTATAATGTCATTTACTGTTGAGACTGATTTTCTTTTCATTCGATAACCTAGGTAACTCGGTTTTAATCCTGAGCTAACCATGAACTCCTGTTTATTCAAAATTATCCTTAGATTTGCATGGGTGAGAGTGGTTCTAGTTCGCCGACTCAATAGGCCTTCCATTTCAGGGGTAAGACTGGGTGAATGGCTGAGGACGTGGGGTGCAAGATGGAATTCACTACTACCCACTTTTAGGGATAGAAGAGAGGTAGTTCTCTTAAGCACTGACTCCAGGTCTTGAACAAGGGGCCCCACCCTCTAATTAGCCTGAGAGGGATTCGGTTTACTGGTTGGACCACAAACCAATTGTTCATTAGAGGATTAGTGAGACATAAGGAACAAGAAGTAACTTTAGGGGTAAAACGGTAAATTGACCCAGCTCTAGTTACGAACAACCTGTGAAGGATCGACTTACTAATCATAGTTATATCAAATGGACAGAAATATATCTATAATGAGGGGAGTGCAACTACTAGGCTAAAGTGGAGTATCCTAGTAGTTAACGAATGTTGGTTAACCAGGTTAATGAGTTTAACCGGTTAATCTTGGATCGTTGGAGCCCATGATCTATAGGTCCATTATGTCCCTCTGCTAGCTCATATCGAACTAAACCATAAAACAGTGTGACGAGTGAGTTCAAAGTGTTCGAATTCAAATTAGGGAATATGCGCTACATATATACGATATATTTAACCACATTTTTGTTTTATTTACGAATTAAACAAAAAGAGAGAATCTGAGATATTTAAATAAAATTTAAATATCTTAATCAATTATGTGTCGGAATTGATTGGGATTGACATTTGAATTGATATTAAATATTAATTAAATAGTTTAATTAATCATTTAATATTACTTTAATTTGAAATTGATCATTCAAATTAATTGTTGAATAAAAAATGAAGAAGGTCAAAATGCTGACTTCATTTAATGGAAAAATGCATGTTAGTGAAATTTTGAGGTGTCAAAATTTGGTTTAACCAAACTTGCATGCTTGCCAAATAAACCCCACAAATTTGAGTGGAATTTTGAGTGTCAAAATTTGGTTAACTTCAAACATGCATGCTCGCCACATAATCCCAAACATTTGAGTGGAATTTTTAGTGTCAAAATTTGGTGATCTCAAAATTGCATGAACATGCAAACATGACTCTTTAAATAGAGTGATCATGGTACATGGAAGGACTTGTTCTTCTTGGTGAAAAACCTTGAGAAAAACCTCTCACAAACACTCTCTTCACATATACAAAATCCTTCCCAAGTTTAGTCACTCACCGAATTCTACAATCCCGTTCTAAGGCCGAAGGATAGTGGAGAAGACATTAGTGGTGGTTCGAAACCGGTTCGTGAGGAAAAAGGAGTTTAAACTACAAAAGGTTAGTATCTAAACTCATTAAGTTTTAATAATTATGAACATGCTAGTTATTTACTATAATTGATGTTCTAAAAGTGCATAAGATCCAAATTGCTTCCGCATGTGTTATATTAACACCATCAGAGTTAAGATTCCGAACTAAGCGATTTGCTCGAGATTCAATTAACATTAAAATTATCAACTAAATAAACTCTGGTGCCCATGAAATTTTAATGCTAAGCATATGATGGCATATTAAGATTATATATGAAACTTTTTTGTCGTTAGAAAAGATTAAGTAGCTAAACCAAGTAATGGTGTAAAATAATCGTAATGCCCCTAAGGTAACCTACCTTCGATTCATGTTCCGAATGATCTCCAAATGTCATAAAATTGTTTCAGATGCTTATTTCGTTATTTATAAGGATCATATTAAGTTTTTGAATCATTAGATTATGTTTGGGGCTCGAACTAAGTTTAGGATGCTAAATGTCTAGAATGCCTCTGGAGTAATGTATCATTGGTTCATGACCTAAATGATATGAGATTTTTATAGAATGGAATAAGATGTAATTTCATGGGAGTTCGTTTAGGGTTTGAACCAAGAATAAAGTGTAAAATGACTCAAATGCCCCTACTTGCCTAAGCATTGGTTTATGGACCAAATGACCTAATATTTTATATATAGTCTATTTTCAAGGATACAAGGTGTTACGCAAGATTTAAAATTAGTATTTTTTTTTAGGGTTATACAAAGAATAAATACAAAACCACAAAAATGACCTACATGCCTAAGCTTTGGTTTATGGACCAAATAACTCTAAATGACCTAAGATTTTATATATGCCTATTTTCAATTATATAAGAGGCTATGAAAGTTTCCAAAGTTATTGGAGCATGCAGAGGGGCTAAACCAAGAAAGGAAAAATGACCAAAATACCCCTAAGACATGGACAATTTCAAGGTTCAAACTCCCTCGAAATGACTTAAAGATTTAAGTAAAGTCTATATATAGGAACATGAAGATCTACCCAAGAGTTTAGGGAGTTTGAAATATTTTAAGAGATAAATAAATGGCCAAAATACCTATATAAGGATTCTAATATGTTTTCAAGGCGACAAGTTTTATGAATCTTATAAGAGACATATGCCATGTAAGTTTCCAAGGACATTAGAACATGGTTGGGCTATAAGCCAAGACTTAAAAGGAAATGACTAAACTACCCCTAAAGAACCTAAAGGCTCCTAGTAAGGATCCATGGTTTGTCTAATTATCTCAAGACACATGTTAGGATCCTTATAGAGACTTAGGAAATTTGTTATGGAGTTCACATTTACATGGCCTATGAGATTTTCGACTCATGTGTTGTTGTTATGCTATGAGAATAACCTTTTGTGCAAGAACTAAAGAAACCATGAGACTAAGAAAACACTCCAAAGACAAGTACCAAGAAAATAGCACAACACCAACCCTTAGACCACCAAGACTCAAGAACATGAAGAGAAACTCATGTATGATATTACACCATTAGAACATATTTAGGGTATTACCCAACACTGAAACGGTAAAAGATGAAAAATACTCTTACCAACTTAAAATAATTCATGAAGATTCTAGTTATGACAAATATGGTCTCACGATTGACTTGAGCTCATGAGGATGACGTGTTACACAAACAAGAAATGTACACTTTAGGGCCATGAATTCTAAGCATGTCATGAAGATAGAGTGTGTTACCGGTACGCATTACCCTAGGGTTAGCCTATGAGGTTATGCAAAGATTTTCTAGCCTAACGATATGAACAGGACATGAGCATTACACACTCCATGCCCTAAAGTTATCATGATTTTAAAGAATGCTAGGTAATACTCTAATTATGTTCAAGGTGACCCATGACCTCTTACCATGCGGTGCTTCTTGAGGCCCATATTTTTCTCTTCTAGGTGGGATGCCCTGCATCACGGTTCTACATATTCAACCATGCAACATCGTAATCTTGACACACTCACGACAAGCCTTAAGAGAAACTTAAACCCCATATATATTTTTCACCTGACTTTGTAGCTTTTTCAAACCTTAGGCGAGGTTTATCTACGCCAATCTTAAACATGTTTTTTTTCTTTTTTCGGATTACTGAAAATGATTATAGGTTTTTGTTCAAAACCGCGATTTGTTGAAGAACTTTTTTTTCTTATATCCGAAAATTCGAAAATGTAACCAATGCAAAGATGAATACATAAACCCGACCGCAGTTTCAGCATTATTTTCTTAAGCAACAAAAAGATATTGAATCATCTTCGATTTTTTTCGGCAGCTTACAGTGGCAAGAATCTCGGCCATGATCGTACTGGCATTGGTGAGCTTAGCCACCGTGGACGCTATGAATTCGCACTTGAGTTCGAACTCTTTGAAATTTCAGGCGATCAATTGCCAAAAACACTCGGCGTTGCTGACAGAGTTTGGCGACGTCAGCGACGGAGTAACTTCAAATACTCTCGTGTTCCGAAAAGCGATTGAACATCTCAACACACTGGCGGTGGATAGCAGTGCTCAATTGGTCGTGCCATCGGGGAAATGGCTGACCGAAAGTTTTAATCTGACTAGCCATTTGATATGAACCAAAAGATATCAATCATACAATATACTTCAATGAAGATGGGAAGAAAAAGTTATCAAAATTATCAAAAGTTGTTTCAATTCATGCACATTGAAGAAGAATGAAGTTTGATTGTTATAAATTTTGGGTGGGTTACAATTTAGAATTATTGTATTTTAAGACTTTTTATTAAATTTAGGTTACAATTACATAACGGTTGATTATGACCATTAAGTATGAATGTTACAACTCTTGGGATGCCTGTAATAGTTTCATTTTGAGGCTATATAAGCCATGTATGTTGTATTTGTAAGCAGACTTGGAAAATATAGAAAGAAGCATTTATGCTTTTCTTTAGTCAATGGCTAAGTTTCTTTGCAATTCTATGTAGTTTAGATTGCATGTAGAATCATTCAAGCTCGACATGATCAATCTTGCTTGTGAAGTGATTCAAATCTCAAACAAGTGTTCTTGCGTTGAGATATTTGATCAACAAGAATCATTCAAGCTAGACATGATCGATCTTGCTTGTGGAGTGATTCGAATCTCAAACAATGTTCTTGCCTTGAGATATTCGATCAACAAGGTAATCAAAATCTTATTCCCCTTGTATTGATTCCTTATCTTATCATTTGGTATTAGAGCTTCAGGCTCAAGATCGGATATATGTTTCCTTTGCGTTTCTTTTCAATTTGTTTTTTTATCTTTTTCGTTTTCAATCTTTTTCCCCTTGTAGTTGATATGAACCAAGAGACATCAATCATACAATATGCTTCAATGAAGATGTGTAGAAAATATTGTTGAAATCATCAAAAGATATTTCAATTCATGCCACATTGAAGAAGAATGAAGTTTCATGTGATAAATTTTGGGTGGATTACAATTTAGAGTTATTGTATTTCATTAATGTAGTTTAAGAGTTTTTATTTACTTTAGTTACAATTACATAATGGCTAATTATGGTCATTGAGTATGAATGTTACAACTTTTGGTATACCTTTAATAGTTTCATTCTGAGGCTATATAAAGCCATGTATGTTGTATTTGTAAGCAGACTTGGAAAATATAGTAAAAGAAGCATTTGTGCTTTTCTTTAGCCAATGACTAAGTTTCTTTGCAATTCTATGTAGTTTAGGTTGCATGTAGAATCATGCAAGCTCGACATGATCAATCTTGCATGTGGAGTGATTCGAATCTCAAACAAGTGTTCTTGGGTTGAGATATTTGATCAACAAGAATCATTCAAGATAGACATGATCGATCTTGCTTGTGGAGTGATTCGAATCTCAAACAATGTTCTTGCCTTGAGATATTCAATCAACAAGGTAATCCGAATCTTATTCCCCTTGTATTGATTCCTTATCTTATCACCATTTCACACTTTTTATCGATAAAGAAGTTAAAATTCTTGCATCCTAGGTTGGACCTATGACTACTTTATTTTTATAAAGCTAACAATTTTGGGAGCGGTGATTTGAATTTTAATCTTTAATTGAAAATAAATGAGTTAAATTTGTTCCTCATAATTTAATGGTGCATAATTTATGGGAGGGGAAGGAATGCTCTGGGTGAACGGTAAAGCAGCCTCATCTTTGGAACTAATCTCACCGATGTGGTTATCACCGGTGATTATTTTTCTCTTACCTTTTAACATTCTAATTTTTTTTAAATGGTTTCCAAAATTGTATTCTTATAGGGTTATGTGTTATCCGAATTTAATAAAGAAAATTAAGGTAAATGAAAACATAAGAAAATTATTTATAGAAAATAAAGTTGGATTGATGACATGGTTTAGGTAACAACGGTACAATCGATCGTCAGGGATTTTCTTGGTGGGAAAAGTTTAAGAAAGGGGAGCTCAAGGTAACACGACCATATGTGATCGAAATCATGTACTTTGATCAAATCCAGATCTCAAATCTCACTTTGATCAACTCACCTTCTTGGTTCGTCCATCCCATCTATAGCAAGTTTGACTATTTCACTTCAATTCCAATATACTTGTATTTTATGATTATACTTAAAAAAAAAAACAAAATAGTTAAAACTTGTAATGGTATATCATTCAAATTACTCCCCACTCAAAAGAATTTTGAATTATATACATACATTATTATGATTTAATTTAGTTTGGTTTGGTTGGGTCAAATGTGATTATCCAAGGGCTTACCATCTTGGCTCCCATTACCGTACCCAACATCGACGGAATCAATCCAAGTTCCCTTCTTCTATACCTTTAAAACTTTAGAGTTCTTTTCTTCGTCAATCTCTCTCCCTAATTCTCTATTCAATTCATCCAATTCTTGTTCCAACACTCGAATCGAATACTGCTACATTGTCTCTAGTGACGATTGCATCACCATCAAGAGTGGATGGGACCAATATGGTATCAAGTTCGGAATGCGGACTGAGACCTTGTCATTTGTCGCCTCACTTGCATCTCACCAGATTCTGCAGGTATTGCCCTTGGCAGCGAAATGTCGGCGGAATTCGAAACGTCAGGATCGAAAACGTGACTGAAATCAACACACAGTCTGCTATCAGAAACTACTTTGTATTTTAACTATGTTCGAGACGTCTAACTGAAACATCTGACCTTCCATAGCAAAATCATTTTCATGCATATACTAGCATTTAGTAGCTTACTAAACTATAGCTTCCCATTTACAGTACCAACTTTGCTAAACCTAAAAATCATCCATACTTCAATTTACATTCACATTCCATGCAAGGTAAATCATAACATATTCTACATTATAATAAACATAGAATTAAGGCAACAATAATTCAGTTACCTATAATACAGTAAATGGTGTCAAAATTCAATTATGAGTCATATTTTATAATGACCATGCAGTAACAACATACCCAATCAATGATGTTTCTTTTTTTTATCTTACGCATGACATACCTGACGATGACGGGACATCAGCGGTGGGACCATAGAACATTCACAAACTAGACATGTCTTGGTCATTCTTAGGTTCCAAAGAGGTCTACTAGGTTCCTAAAGAGGCAATGTGACTTAACACAAACTTTCAACTTAGGAATCTCTATTCTAACTCCTCAAATCTTTCTTAGTCTGGAAGCACTAGGGTTTAGACACTTGATCACCGCTCATGATCCTAGGGTTTTCAGTCTACTGGATGCGTCTTGATCTAGGTCATCATCTAACTAGCTTGACTCTAGCGCTCTAGTCTTAACTATGTGCAGATAAACACACTTTACAAGGAGAACACACAATCGATCACTTGAAGCTAAGCATAATATATCATGAATTCATTCAAGCTCAACGAGGAGATAACGTCCATTTGTTGCTTGAAGCACAAACTACAGTATCCCAATCTATTTTCTAGCATAGTGAAAAGTATTTAAATCATCACGCAGCGTAAATCCTCATCCTAGGGGCATTTTAGTAATTTTTCTTAATATAAATAACATTCTCATCCAAATTACCCTTCTAGTATCCTAAACATGCATATTCTATGTAACGACCCGAAATTTTCTACTTAATTTAAGGTCGCTACTATATACGTACCATAAACATTGAATGCGGAAGACTTCATTTAAATTTCATAAAACATAACCTTTATCTTAAAACACAATCATGGACTTACGTGTTTCGAAAACATCCTTAAAATGACACGACAAAAGACTAAATAAAATGAATAAGAGTTTAAGTTAAAAACATCCTATTCTAGCTATGTCTAAGAAAATAAATACCACTATCCTACGCATGTGTCATGGTCTCGAATTGCGATGCCGTCGTCAGCCGTACAGGAAGGCCTTGCCTTAACCTGAAAAATGTAGTAGCACATGGCTTGAGTATTTAAAAAAATACTCAGTAAGTGACCCCACTATTGGGGTTAAATGCAACAATCACATGCAATGAGACGATGAGACCTATCTTTCATTCCATTTTTCTTACGGTGCTGTCCTAACGGGTAATTTTGGACGTGTACCATATGCTCTACACACAGCCCATACGTGCGAGTATGGGCTCACCAGCTAGTTAGCACACCACTAGACCACTTTTCTTATCCGGTGGGCATACTCTGGAAGCCCCTTAGGCCAGACACCCGCTAGAACTAGTAACCGTCATGGCAGCGCTATGCAAAGCATAACGACCGTTGTCCTGCCATTAGATGTACACGTCTATACCCTCGTGATGGGATAGGGGTATCCTCCCAAATGCATGAGCACACATAATGCATAAGGTCCCAAAACTTTTCCATTTTCATTATCCTTTAATACAACCCCGCTAGCATTATGTACATATCACATCATTTTTCATATCGTTTCAGATATCGTTCATCATTCATATCATATCGCTTCTCATTCTTTAGTTCTCAAACCATCTCAAATCATACATAATTCTAACGGGGTTATATTTCATACCATTTATCGTGATTTCATGTCATTCATATCATGCTGTATACACACAATTTAAGAGACCTAACATAACGTTCTATGCTTTTAACATAACATTTCATCATATACACATCATACCATGACATATTGCATCACAATGTATCATATTATAACCAAGTCATAATGTAAACACTTCGTAGTCTTATCGTTCTCTAACTTATCATAGACTTAACGTTCTTATACCTATCATAGACATATCATTACGTGAACGTACCTTAGTCATATCATCACAAGAACGTATCTTAACGCTATCGTTTTATCAATCCTAACGCTATCGTTCTATCAATCTATCACAAACCTATCCCTTTCTACCCGTAACCTAACCGTATTCTTCCATCAATATCTCTTATCCATATCACTATGGTATTTAACCTAACCTCAACGTTTCATGAACGTATTTTACTCCTATCGCTACGTTTCGTTTTGTGCATCCTTCTCGTATCCTATCTCAAACATATCCTTGAACACATCGTACTGTAATTATTATCATACAATTCACATATTATAACATATACATAACATATAAGAAGCATATCGATCCACAGACAATTCACACATATCAATATATATGACACGTGCAGAACCACGGGGCACGTGTCAACATCAAATATAACCATGTCGATAGTAAGGTCACTTACCTGGCTAGCTTAAGTCATTGTCACGAATATATCCTTAATGAAAGTTCGATTTCGTCCTTTGAAATTCGAGTCAACCTATATGAGCCCATGATATTAGTTTCAGGTTTGAACTCTACAACATTATTTCTCTAATTTACATTGGTCCATTGTTAAAAGTCTTCAAATGTTATATATTTATAATTATATTTTTATTAAAAATCTTATATTTCGTGGTTACTATTGTATAAGGAAGTAGATATAGCTATTTCAAGTTATTCTGGCCTTTACTCCTCTCTGTATTTACCTTCTCTATTTACCTTCTGTATTTACCTTTCTCTCTATGTTTAGTTTGTGGTTTTTAATTCCCTAATTTCTTTTTTGTGGTTTTTAATTCCCCAATCTTTTTTTTTTTTTATCTGTTTCCTTTTAATTTTGTTATCATGTATTCCAAATTTCTAGTGGATACTGTTTCCAAATCTTTCCTTGTATCTCAATGTTTCCTATTCAGAAGTTTTATTGGTCATTCTATTTTTAATCTATTCATTTGGCTAGGGATAAAAATTTAATCTAATAACTAATCTGACCTGATTTACTAGAATTGTGTAAATTATTGACATTTAGTTTCTAACTCAAACCTTGACCATGGTAATAATTGAAGGAAAATCTAACTCTAATTGGTTGTGATTTCTAAAAAAGATGGATAAAAGAAAATGAAGATTTAATATATACCTTATTGATCAGATATATCTTCACATAAATCTACTCTCAATCTCATGTGTAAAAGCCATTATTTTTTTTTCTCAAGTAAATCTAACAATTATTGTTTTTCAGTTTTTTTTTTTCTTTTCAGTAATACTTTCTAACTTAATCATGGGTTGAGTAGAGATAATTGTGGGAAGGGAGAGAGGTTAGTGGAGCAGGGGAAAAGTTGTTTTTTTGTTTATTTATTTATTTATTATTATTATTATTATTTTTTAACTATTTTTTATAATTATTTTTATATTTTTATTTCATTATTTATTATTATTATTATTAGGCTATTACCTTCTAACTATCTAAGGCTTGATATCTCGTATTCTAGCATATCCTCTAATCCCTACAAATATTTTCCTAACAAGATTATTTATGTTTCAATTTCATTAATGATTTCGAGATGGAAAATGCATGCAAAATTGGTCTAAAATAAAAAGCTCACCATTTCTTGAGGATCGTTGGAACTCCACCTTCCAGTTCTATTCAACTCCGGACCACTCCACGAAAGTTTTGCAAAATTCTTTCCAGAAGAATATACTGAAATTTCAGGATCTAATTCTACATCAATCTTTTGGATCTAGAGAAAAACCTCAACTAAAAACTCCAAACCTTTACCTCTCAATCTTTCTTTTCTTTTTTTTTTTTTTTTTACGGATTTGTACCGTACAATTTTCCAAACCTAACTTCTACAACATTCTTAGTAGGTTTCATGGAGCATCCACGAGAGTTTCTACGTGATACCTGGGAGGCTAAAATGACCAAAATGTCCCTCGAACGTTGACTTTATTTATTTATTTTGAGTTTTCACTATTATCTTTTATATTTTTCTAAGCGTTTTTCTTTTTAAATAATTTTGTAATTCCGCAGGTAAGACTTTCAATAAAATCCTGTAATTTTAAACTTTAAAGAAAAAATCGGGTATCTAATTATTGTGAGACTCTCAGGTGTTACACACTCACTTAAATTTTTAAAAAACAATTAAACTAAAATAGTTCTCCAAATGGCATGGAAACTTTTTTATCATAAATAAATGGCATGGAAAGAAAATAATCAATATATCAACTTATTTAATTATCTCCAAATGAGATTCTAGAATATGGAAACTTTTTAATTCATAATTTTGATATTGTCATATTAACATTATTCCTTTGTTTTTAAACTCCTTATTCGAATCACTCCAAAAAAGAGCTCGACCAAAACTGCTTGGAAAACTCTAGCATCCGAATCTCAATACAAGAAATGCAAAGAGACAACCTTATGCCTTAAAAAACAGAACATGCAACTTTCATTTTAATATAAAAAATCTTCCTACCAAAGCAAAAATATGCAATTATTTATAGCCTTGAAAAGGTTGTAACTCTCCTGCTCATAAATACGATAATAACTATAAATACGATAATGACTAGTAAGTAATTGTAACTTAAAATCTTAAAAATAATAATCTAAAATTGAAAAGTACAATGAAACCTCCTAAATTCAAACATTTATGGTACTTGTCGTCCACAATGAAGTTTTTGTAGCATGATTATCACACCTTGTTTCGTATCACTAAATGTGTAAGTTTTTTTAGTACAACAATTATATGGTGTAGGATTTGAACCTTCTATCTCAAAAAAGAGTGTACAACAATTAATTTTTTTTTGCAGGTCGAGACCTACACGCTACCAATCAGCATCACCATTCAAGAAATTAACAAGCTTTAGAGATGTGCCAGAGTGCTAATATTTTGGTGTTGTAGTGTAATTTCGATAAATAGTGTGTTGAGAAAGGCATCAATGATTTTCAAGCAATGAACGGGGCCTAAATATTTCTTTTGAATTCGTGAGCTTGCAAATGTGAGCAAGTCTCTTGGGAAAATTAGGTGCCATACTAAAAAGTTGCCCAATATTATATGAATGAGTACATGGCTGACTAGAACTCTTTGAGAGTTTTTGATGCAAATTGGAGCTATGAAATCATGCTAGATGAGGTTCTAAGCAAACTTAAGCAAGTAGTCAGTAGTCAGGTTGAGTTCTCTTTAAGCGTTACAGGTGGGTATCTTATGGGTTTCTTAGAATTTAAAATATAAATGTAACGCCCCACAATATTGTCCTCTTTGGGCTTTTCATTTCGGGCTTTCCCTCAAGGCTTTAGCTTTAAAACGCGTCTGTTAGGGGAAGGTTTCCACGTCCTTATAAATGGTGTTTTGTTCTCCTCCCCAACCAATGTGGGGCATCACAATCCACCCCTCTTCGGGGCCCAGCGTACTTACTGGCACACCGTCTTGTGTTTACCCCCTTCGGGGAATAGCGAGAAGGCAGGCAAATTGTCCGATGTCTAGCTCTGATACCATTTGTAACGCCCCAGATTCACCACTAGTAGATATTTTTCTCTTTGGGCTTTTCCTTTCGAGCTTCCTCTCAAGGCTTTAAAACGCGTTTGTTAGGGGGAGGTTTCCACACCCTTATAAATGGTGTTTTGTTCTCCTCCCCAACCAATGTGGGACATCACAATAAATGTTATGATAGAACGGAGTATGTTTGAAGACATAGATCATGAGACTAACTTGAGATGATTCTTTGACCAGGTTAAGTTTAAATATACCCCAAACATGTTTGATATGCCATATAGGAGCCATTTCACTACTTTAAAGCATGCAATCACCTTGTTTACTTCATGTTTCATGCTATAGTGAGAATAGGGCTTATATGTAAGGTTATAACTTATGTATCCTTGTTTCATTTTCGTCTAGCATTGTTTTACGGTTGAGATTTATGTCCTGAAGTCGTAGTTAGTTATTTAATTTTTAATAATAATTTTGATTATTTTATTTACAATTTGATATTACTCATTGTATGAAAAATTCAAGAACGTGTAGTCTTAAACAATATATGATTGACTTATCGACCGATCTTAATAAATTAAAGAATATTTAACTAAATTTTGACCCTCTAAATAATAATAATAATAATAATAATAATTTCCTTTTCTATTTTTAATTCTTAAATTATCCTATAAAATCTTTTCTCCTCTTGATCTAAAAACCATAAACTCTAAAAGAAAATCCATCAGGATCTTCCTCGAAAATCTAGGAAAATCAATGTAATTTTTAAGGTAAAGGCAAGACGTCAATATACGGTTTACGAAAAGTTAGGTCCCCTTCATATGTTGCATGTGTTTGCATTTCTAACCCCAACAGTGGGGTGACTTAACGAGTATTTCATAAAATACTCGAGCCATGTGCTACCTACATTTGTAAGGTAAAGGCAAGACGCCAATATACGGTTAATGGCTGAGCTGAAGACACCATAGAAGTTGGACAGGGAATATTTTTAGGAGTTTATGTCTATTTCACTATTTTAAGTTATTGAATATTGTTTTATTTAGATTTATTTTGAATTTAGTTACGGAAGGTTTTATTTTGGGAGATACGTTTGTTTTTGGATTTGTGAATCTATATGAAAGACTTTGTTGTGTTTTTGGAAGGTTATTTATGATAAGCTTGGGCATAATGAATTATGTATGCATGGGTGACATCAGCCTTGAAAATAGGTCCAAGAGTAACATGTGGTCGATTGAAATGTTGTAACTCTCATCCCCACCAATACTAGGCCAATATCTAATTGCAACTTAAAACCTTAAAAATAATAATCTAAAATTAAAAAATTAAACTTCCTAAATCTAAACATATATCCCCTCAAGTTTTTATGGTATGATTAAAATACTTTATTTTATATCATTAAATGTTTAATTTTTATTTTATTAGTACAACAACAATAGGATCCGAACCTCTTATTCCAAATAAGAGAACGTATATAAACTACTATGACATTATAGTCATGTTAGTGGCATTTTTAAACTAAAACACCTAAATTAGAAATAATTACTGCGAAACTACAAGATCTTCCGTTCTTGCAACCTCCAGTTTGTCAACCTCCACCAATCTAACTACAAAGCCGCATGTTTCATGCTCACTAAACATGTTTGATATATCACCCACGAGCCATTTCACTACTTCAAAGTATGTAAAAACGTGTTTGACTTCCTACTTTAATTTTGTATGATTCATGATTATAAAAAAAGTCTGTCTAAGCATGATTAGAACGGCTATATTGAGAATAGACATTATATGTAAAGTTATGAATTTATATATCCTTGTTTCATCAATGTCTAGCCTGGTTTTACTATTGAAATTTGTCATATGTCTAAAATTTCATGAGCAAAAGAATTCAGGTAGTAGGTTTGTGGCTCACGTGCTTCACCTTAAAATACTTAACTTTAACTTCATCTTTCTCACTTTGTTCAAGACTTGCTTCCTTCCATCAACTAGATCAATATTTAATCCATTTCTTGCATTACATTGTCCCCTGAGTAATAATAATTTGTTTTTATATCAATACTTTAATTTCATATTTACATATTTCATAGTGGCGCAATTTTCTTTCGACACTACCACTTTTAATATCTGTAGCAGACTATATGATATTGTCGTCTATCAAGCTTCCTTGGTCATTTTCATTTTAAACTATTTACTCGTTAATATTGGTACATTACTTTCCATCTCTATTGTCATAATATTGTGTATTTTAACTATGTTCAATACGTCTAACTGAAACATCTAACTGTAACGACCCAAAAAAAGAATAATAATAATAATAATAATTAAATAACTAAAATAATATTTTCCCTAAACTACTCTCCACTGACCCCTCCCTCTCCCAACTATCTCTCTTCAACGAACTCAGTCAAAATCCCAAATCAGAATACAGTATTCATCGGTGGTTCCTACGATAAAAAAAAGAAAAAGAAAAAAATACCAACAACCAGATTTACATGAGATTTAATTATTGGAGAGAGATCTTGCTTTCTTGTAAGTCATATTTCAGATCTCTTTTTCATTTATCAGATCTCTTTTTCATTTATCAGATCTCTTTTTCATTTATCAGATCTCTTTTTCATTTATCCTATCTCTTTTTCATTTATCCTATCTCTTTTTCATTTATCCTATCTCTTTTTCATTTATCCTATCTCTTTTTCATTTATCCTATCGATTTTCTTTCCTTTGTCTAATTATTCAAAATCAGATCTCTTCTCCCTGCCCATCTATTTAGATTTTCGTTATCAGTTCTATAACCGAGGCTAATATCTGTCAATAGAATAAAAAAAATATATATACAGAACAGAGAAAAAAAAAATGGAAGATAAGAAGTAAATACAGAACAGAGAGGAAAAAATGGAAGATAAGAAGTAAATACAGAACAGAGAGGAAAAAATGGAAGATAAGAAGTAAATAGAGAATAGAGAGGAAAGAAAAGATTCAGTTTAAAAAAAAGATTCAGTTTAAAAAAAATTAACAAGTAAATAAGGAAGGAATGGAAGATAAGAAGTAAATAGAGAATAGAGAGGAAAGAAAAGATTCAGTTTAAAAAAAATTAACAAGTAAATAAGGAAGGAAAGATTTGGGAAGAAGAATTTATATGTGAGATTTGTGAATTTGAATGATAACATAATTAAAAGGAAGAAAAAAAAAATTAACAAGTAAATAAGGAAGGAAAGATTTGGGAAGAAGAATTTATATGTGAAATCTGTGAATTTGAATGATAACATAATTAAAAGGAAGAAAAAAAAGAAGAGAAAACTAGAGAAAGGGAAGATTTGGAAAGAAGAATTAATTAGAATACAGTAAAAAGACAGAGAGCAGCCTGGAGAGATATATAGGAGGCCAAATACTGTAAACAAAAGAGAGACATGAAGAAATGCAGAGAAAAGAAAAAAAAAATAAATAAAGAGACAAAAAAATAAATAAAGAGACAAAATCAAAAGGAAAGAAAGAATTAATGCATACTGTAAACAAAATCAAAAGGGAGGAGAGACATGAAGAAATGGAGAAAAAAGAAAAAAAAAATAAATAAAGAGACAAAATCAAAAGGAAAGAAAGAATTAATGCAGAGAAAAGAAAAAATAAATAAATAAAGAGGGAAAAAATAATAAAGAGAGCAGGACAGAAATAACAGAGAAAATAAATACTAAATCAAAAGACAGAGAAAAACAAAACTTAATCGATGGGATTGACCAACAATATGATTAATAAGAATCGATTAAAAAATTGGTGAAAAATATGTTTTGAACAAAAATTGAGAGAAAAAGCGAGTATAGGAAGAATATCAGAAGACAAGAAAGTAGTCACTCGAAATAAAAAATAGAAAATGAAATCTTAATATAAATAGAATATATATATAATATGTATATATATTTAGATGTATATTATAACGTTCCAAGACTTTATCCATGCAAAGTCTTTAATGCTCGCATGAAGTTTAGCACATGAACCATGGTAAGAGTTAGAGAATTGAACATGAAATTGATGCTATGGATTCATATAGGTTGGGTTGGATACAAAGGGGAAAATCGAACTTTAATTAAGGATAAATTGGTGACACCCGTATAAGCTAACCAGGTAAGTGGTCTTACTATAGGATAGGCTAAAAATTGTATGAGTTACGATGATGTATGAACTATGTCGTACGATGCAGTATGTGAGTTATGATGATGTATGAGTTACGATGATGTGTGAGTTACGATACTTGATGATGTGCTCAGTATATATATATTTTGATGAATGTCGTACTTGATATGTTTGATATACTTTGTGGCAATATGATGAGTATGATGATTGTGTGACGTTTACCTTAATATGATGACGTTTCCATATTGAGCATGCTATATGATGATGAGTGTCATATTGCATCATGTCGTTAGATCGACATAGGACACAACCCTAAGAGCGTGAAAATGATATTAATATAAATATCCACGAGTATTTGTTACCTAGAGTAACAAAGAGATGAGACTAGAGGGTTGTGTTAGAAGAGACATTATGATGGATTTAGAGGGACCTCATGCATATTGTTTGTTCAAAAGCATAGGGCTACTTCCCCTAGAGATGATGAGTGGGGACGCGCACCATATGATGAGCGCGAATGCGCACAGGTGCGAATGCACACAGATGAGGGTGTTCATGAGGCGCATAACACTATGGGGTTCTGCTGACCTCCGGACGTCGCTACAGATTAGCTTGATCAGAGGGTCCAGGAGGTGTGCGAGCGCCCTGGAGATTCACACTCGCACGTGTGAGTTGTGTGTAGGGAAGTACTACACATCCAATAATCATGATTGCATGTGTTTGCATTTGCATGGCCCCTATAGTGGGGCCACTTACTGAGTATTCTTTGAAATACTCAGGCCGTGTGCCACATCATTTTTCAGGTAAAGGCAAGGCGCACTTGTACGGAGGACGGCGGCATCGCGAGCAGAGACTATTGCACGTGCATAGGGAAGATTCATATTTAAATTTCTAGTCTTAAGTTAGAATAGGTTGTTTTGCATTTCATTGTTTTAAATTATTTTGTATTTGTTTTTGTTTTCTCTAAATTTCAGTATTTCATATTTAAACACGTAAGACCATGGCTGTGTTTTCAAGAGAAGAAGTTGTTTTAAACGTTTTTTTGAAGTTTACGTTATCAACTATGTTCATGTAAGAGTTATATTTCCACATTATAGATGAGCATGAGACGTTAGTAGCGACTCTGAGTATGTGGAAATTTAGGGTCGTTACAGTTGGTATCAGAGCTCTAGGTTTTAGATTCTGTAGACTAGCCTACAATGTAGGCTTGACACGTTCCATGGTCCCAACGTCGATGCCCCGTCACCGTCAGGTACGCCTTGCACAAGATAAGAAAAGAGAAACGTTTTCAAACTCGCATGCATTTTTATGTTAATGTTACTTAAATTGTTGTCACGTATTTATTTAAGAGCATGATGTGATGTGTTGCATGCTGAGTGATTTTGTTTGCAATATGATGTGAACTTAGTAGATGTGATGCATAGCATAATTTCATAGGTAATGAGCCTTAGACTTAAGAGATGCTATCTTGGTTTCTAGAACCATGCTGCCTAGACCATGCGAAAGAGTAAGACGAGGAAGGGGACGACGTGAGGCTGAAGAGAGCCCACCTCGAGAGGGATCAGAGACAGGGTTTGAATTAGAACCCTTATTGTATGTATGGTCGGAAAGCAGCCCTGAGAGGGTAGACGTAGTAACTAAGGATAGAGTAAAGAATGATTAAGCAATAGTAGCCAACCAAACTCTAAGCGTAGTCCTAATAGTAGTAAAGATGACCGACTTCAACGTAGTACTAGGCATGGATTGACTAGTTGCAAACCGTGCTAGTATAGACTGTCGCAAAAAAAAAATATAATGATATTCTCGCCACCGGTGTGACCTAACTTTAAATTTAAATGCACAAGTACTAGGACTACCCCAAATGTAGTCTCGATGATGAAAGCAAAGAGATTAGTCCAACAAGGCGGTTGAACTATATTAGTAGGTGTTGTAGACGAAAGAGGAAAAGAAAAGACCCTTGAAAACTTGTCAATAGTAAAAGAGTTCTCAGATGTATTTCTGGACGACCTACCTGGAATACCCCTTCCCGAGCGGTCGACTTCGTCATCGAACTCGAGCTGGGAACTGGACCTATTTCTAAAGCACCCTATCGCATGGCGCTAGCAGAGTTGAAGGAACTCAAGGCGCAATTACAAGACTTACGGGGTTATGTATGAGGTCCCACTAGTCCTACAGTTATCATTTAATGAACATAACTCCGTGTCACGTTTTCATGCTTACATGTCATTCTCATTCTCATTTCGTTACATATCATACATATTCCTAGCGGGGTTATGTATCATGCAATTTATCATATTTCATGTCATACAATTCATTCAGTTACATTCCAATACTCATACAATAAGCCATAATCGTACAAGGGCCACACATCGTCACATGCATTTATATCACATCAACTAAGCAGCATAAATAACATACATTCACGTTCACATGATTTCGTACTCAAGCACATTAAGCTAGCATACAATTTAATGACACGTGCATAACCACGGGCACGTGCCAACATACAGCAATTAACGCGTAACCTACAACGGGTGAGCCACTTACTTGGTAGGCCTTAGCTGAAGTACTCCCTAGAATATAACGTAAGCTCCTAGCTCCTCGTGGACGTTCTACGCTTCCGTTGGTGGTTGGTTCCTATTGGTTCATGAGTCACTTCCGTTAGTATTTCACAAATAATAATAAATTTCCAACTGGAATTTGTGAAATACGACCTTAAAATGTTCCCTTTTACCTTAAACAGGGCCGAAACCAGGTTCGGGAGGGTCGGAATGGTGTCAAACGGGCTGGAAACAGGTTTCCCGAGCCGAATAAGCCGCCGGAGCCGAGGAGCCGCCGCCGAGCCGATGAAGCCGCCTGAGCCAAGAGGAGCCGCGCTGCAGACGTGCCACGTGGCACAATCAGAGGGACCTGGCCAAATATTGAGTCGAAAGCATAATTTTACAAAATGGAGTTCACTTTTTTCAATATAAGGTAAGTCATTGAATAACCCTTGAGTGTTGATTTCAGAACTTGAAAATGGGATCCCACCTTCTCAATGTTTCGAGAGGGGCTTAGTTTCTAATTAGATCATAAATAAATTATTTATAAGAGAATGGATGTTATTCGGGCAAAAAATGTAATTGTAGGTGTAAAATAAACTTTAACCCAATTATAATTATGAACAACTCACAAATAATTGACTAGCTTGTGATGATTATATATTAATGGAGACGAAGAATTTAATTTTTAATAATAATTTTTGTTATTTGATTTATAATTTAATATTATCTATTGTATGAAAGAGTATAATCTTGAACAATATGTACTTCACTTACTGGAGTATCAAGTTCGAGTAATAATCTAAACAGTTTATAGTAAATGGATAATGTTGAGGGTCTTATCCTCATAATACTATTGATACCCCCATTGTAATTATTAAAAATGATTTATCCAAATTATTCACGTGGGACATGCGAGTTGATTATCATATACATGAGTTTGTATAAGACTCACCACATATATTTAATTTCTCTTTTTAAATCAATTAATTAAAAAAACTAATATTTTGCATGATGATCCAACGTGACTCATCTTAATCCTCATTGAGTTATGAATTTATGCCTGTGAAGGGTTGTCTTTTGATTTTGCATGGGTGATAATGGCGTTTTGTATCCAATACAATGTGCCTACAATTTTGAGGTCCTGACCAAATAGGGAGCTCTAAACATAATTTCACAAAATGGATTGCATATAAAGTAAGTTGATGAATAATTCCCTTAAGTGCTGATTTTGGAACTTGAAAAAAAATGGGATCCCACCTTCTCAATGTTTCAAAAGAGGCTTTTGAAACATTGAGAAGGTTTGTAATGATGATATTAATGGGCACAACTTGTCATAAACCCCTTAGAAATATTTCAAGATGGATTGTAATTATAAACCCCTTAGAACAAATTAACTAGTTTGTAATGATGATATTAATGGGCACAACTTGTCATACAGTACATTGTAACTCTAGATTTATAATAGGGTATCTTATGGTTAATGAATGAAAATTAATTAATTAAAGAGTTTAATTAATCAACTTTTATATTATTAATGGAGGTAGGTGTCCCCTTGCCAACTCATAAGACTTAATTTGAAGTGCTTAAATTAATATTTAGTTATAGGGCTCTTACTAGACTCAATTAAAACACATTGACATGATAGAGTTGAGGTTGTGAGATTGGATAACATCCATGTACCCTATAAGCACGGGCCATCATAGATGAGGCACATTCTTATGCCAATGAGGTAGATTCATAGTAGTCCCACTACGATTAAACCTTACTTAGAACTCAATCTGTTTCGAGTATATGGTATCGTGTATGGAAATAAAGTAGAGGTTCTTATCAAGACTTCTGTTTCATAAACCAACTTTGAATGGATTAGGGACAACATGAATACACTATGAGATGGCTACGTGAGGATCCCTCCCTCCCAGATTATGACATGATATTATGATCCGACTTTAGTCATCACCTATTCCTTAGTATGTATGCATTCCGTCACAATTATACAACCATAATATCCCTAGACCATATATCATGAGCGAAAATGATTTTGTGCTTAACAAGACCTTTGTTTTGTAAACTAGTCCTTGCGTGGACCAAAGACCATATGGATATATTATGAGATGGGAGAAAAGTGTATGGCACGATGTTGTGGTTCTACTTTAGAATTGTCATCTATTATTTAGTATTTATGCACACAGATATTATCAAGATCATAACATCCACAGGCCATCAGTGCCACTCAAACGGAGGTCGTGCATCACCATGACATGCATGGATCACTATATGGTCGTGCTTCACCATGGCATGCATGGATCACTATATGGTCGTGCCTCACCCTATGCTTATATATTTATGTATCACACAACACACACACATATATAATAGATACATATCTACATGCATAGATACACACATACATATACATATATACGCATCACACATATATATGTATGTATGTAGTTATACATTTTTATAATTTTCATCTTCTTTTATAATTTTAATCTTTTTGTTTTGAATGTGCAAAATGGTTCCATATATGCCCTCTATATTAGATAATAATCTTTATATTAAATAGTCTGATTTTTATAAATACTTTATTATAATTTTATTCAATAACAATCGATATACTTTTTTTATTTTTTTATTTTTTGAAAAATAAAATTGTAGGTCATATTTCACTTCGATTTAAAAATAATTTTTGAAAATTTCTTAAAAAAGAAAAAAATATAAAAGAAAAATTTTAACAAAAATATCAAAAAAAAAAATAATAATAATTTTGAGTTACTCTCTTCCGCTCATATTCAACTCATTAAATTTTAATCAAATCAATATAGAAATATCAAAAACTAAACAAATAAATATTTTGGTTGAATAGGTTCCTAATTTAATTATTTAGATGGTAAAAAATTCCAATCAAATAATGAATTTCGCTTAAGTTAATCATAAAATATTCACATTAGGTTGATTGGAGTTATTCGAATAATTTATTAAAAAAAATTAATAAAAATAAAATGTTAATATGGAAATCATTTTATAATTTGTTTTTAAATATTAATTTAGTTGCCTTGGACTTGGGATTCGATGAAAATGATGATTTCGAGCTTAACCTTTGGCGATCTTGACGGTCTTTTCCTTCCCTATGAGGCTGACGATTTCCTCATCTCCGAAGATTTGGATCAAACTACCAATTCGTTGGATCAAACTCCCATGACTACCAAACTTCTTGAATATCCTTAAAATTACACCTTATTCCAATTCCCGGAGATGAGGAAATCGTAGTTTGATCCAAATCTTCGGAGATGAGGAAATCGTCAACCTCATAGGGAAGGAAAAGACGGTCAAGATCGCCAAAGGTTAGCTCGAAATCATCATTTTCATTGAATCCCAAATCCAAGGTCGTGAAATAAACAGAAGGGTCACTAGGGGCGGCATAATTGGCATCTTTTGTAGAAACATCATCTTGATGTACAACGTTTGTTGGCTGGTCAAGAACCTTAGTGGTTAAGCAGTATTCCCAAATTGGATCTGAAGAATTTTTTCTTACGTGTACAACATTTGCTTTTGATTCCTGCATTTTGACTCGGCAATTTGGCTTAATATGGCCTGGCTTTCCGCAACGATGACACACCACTTTCACCTGACAATCTCGTTTAAAATGGCCAGGTTTTCCACACCTGTAGCAAGCTTTAAATGGCTTTTTTGACGACTGCTCACTTTTGAATTGATTCACATTACTTGATGAAGGCTTTAAATGAAAATTTTCTCAATGAAAATTTTCTCCTTTGATCTTTGACATACAACGCATCTTCTGACTTTGGGGAAATGAGTGTTCTTAAGAGGTATGTGTACTCTATAGGGTACGATTTAGTGGGGAGTACTTTTTGAAAGTGTTTACTTGAGTACTGTGTTCATACTGCCAGTGCCGGTTTGAGTTTTGATTTGAAGACAATTGATAAGAAGATCTGCAGAAGGTTCTTATGGTCAGGTCCTGATATGGTTCAAAGGGAATGTAGCTTGGCCCTTTACCTATTTATTTGAAATGAAAAGAAGGTGCTTGATTGGTGCAGCTATTTAGGATATACATAGAATGCTTCTAAAAAATAGGAGCATTTTGTTTGTGTATTAAACCCAACAAATAATGGTAGCTGGGTTTGTAGGAAAGTTTGACAGGGGTTGAGAGAGTTGGCTATAAGAGATATTTATTATACATGATGTTGGCAATGGAACCAATACATCTCTCTGGTATGACTCTTGGCTGCCTATCGGTTCTATAGTGTAAAGGTATGTATGGTGAATCATAGGGGAGTCTGGTGTGTTCCCAAAAATGTCAAAGTGAAAAAGTAGCGACTTTCTAATTCCTGGTCATTTGCTTAACCAAGACTCCCTCATTTGAATGAAGATTCTCCAGTTCAATTATCGTAGGCTGATTTGCCCACCTTTGTATTGAGGAAACAAAAGGCATAAATTCTTTTCGTAATCCACGAATAAGATAACGCCGTAATCGAACATCACTCACTGGCTCCTCAGCATCTAATTCTGAAATTTCAGAACATAGATTTTTCAATAGAAAAATTACCTTGAGTTACCACACCTAGTTGATTCTCTATAAATCTATAAATTGTAATCATATTTTTATTAGTGAACAACTTTTGAAGGGTTTCCCACACTTGCTTGGGTGACTTTAAATCACGAACATTATCGATATACTCCTTGCTAATCAAAGTTCGCAAGGTAAATAAGGCTTTTCCACATTTGATCTTCCATTGTTGGCGTAATTTTGCATTTTGTGGAGTATCAGCTCAAATTTTTGTGTCTATCACCTTCAATTAAATCCCACAAATCTTGCCCTTGTAGATAAGCTTCCATGCATAACTTCCAATAACTATAGTTATTGACAACAATCTTTTCCATAGCTACACCCATAGAGGCACCTCCACCATTCATGTCGTTGAGTAATAATATCAAACTGTATCAACTTGGCTCTGATACCAACGGTCACAATATCTCACGCTCAAAGGTGGGAATAAATATGAAACTATTATTACTCAAAGAAGATAATACAGTAACAACTGAAATAATAAACGGTTTACTGTGGCTTGTGTTTTAATAAGGCGGAGGGCTCCTATTTAAACAAAAATAAATCCTATAAATAGCTCCTACAAAAACTCTACTGAAATAAACTATTCCTCGATAAATGGCTTAAGAAGTTGACTAATTCCATCTAAAGTTGCACTCATTTTGACAATTATTTGTGTTTGAGTGTTGCACTAATTTTGACAATTACTTGTGTTTGAGTCATAGTAAGTAATTTTTGTTCTTTTATTGTTTTTGAAAATGTATTAGAGAAAGTTTGACTTTCAAATTTTTGTATAGCTTAGACCTCTGCTACAAAAAAACATGTGTCTCTTTTGCCGAGTGGTTAAGGCGTGTGCCTGCTAAGTACATGGGGTTTCCCTGTGAGAGTTTGAATCTCTCAGACGACGTGAAATAAACTTTAAATGCCGAGTTAATAAGATATTTGTATTTTTTTTCTTTTATTTTTTTTCAAAATCTATTAGAAAAAGTTTAACTTTCAAATTTTTGTATAGCTTAGATCTCTACTACAAAAGATATGTGTTGCTTTGGTCGAGTGGTTAAGGCGTGTGCCTGCTAAGTACAAGGGGTTTCCCTGCGAGAGTTCGAATCTTTCAGGCGACGTGTTGACGTGTAATAAAATTTTAATGCCGAGTTAATTAGGCTTAGACTTCTACTACAAGGGACATGTGTAATAAAATTTTAATGCCGAGTTAATTAGGCTTAGACTTCTACTACAAGGGAGTTAATTAGGCTTAGACTTCTACTACAAGGGACATGGGTCCAATCTAACTAAAATTTTAATGTCGAATTAATTAGATATTTGTTTGTTTTTTCTTTTATTTTTTTTTAAATCTATTAGAGAAAGTTTGACTTTCAAATTTTTGTATAGCTTAGACCTCTACTACAAAGGACATGTGTGGCTTTGGCCGAGTGGCTAAGGCATCTGCATGTCAGGTGACGCAAAATATAATTATAATTCTTTTCCTATAAATAATTAAAAATATGAAAAGTTTTTAAAAAATTAGAAAAATGACATTTTTGCCCTTCATGCTTAAGTTCTCCAAATGCCTAAGTCCTATTTCTTGCTCAAGGGTGGGTAAACCTAAAAGCCAAAGGATGAGAGAAAATGAAATCCTCAAAGGGATTAAGACAAACGTACCTATGGCAGCATGAAAACAATTGGGGGTGACACTCGAGGAAAAGATCATGTCACACCCGAATAAAGGAGGGTACATGAATGAAGTGAGAGGGATCCGAATGAGAGTACTTCTAAAGATATAATGACTAAGAAACTTAAAAGTTACCATCTTTACCAAAATGGTGCACTTTCCTTCGGTAGGTTCAACAAAGAAATTCTAAAATTAAGTATGCTTTCCTTGGAAATGTTTTTTATGTTGTGTGACCTTAGAGAAATATTTTTAGAAAGCATGTGAATGAAGATAAAGCATGCTCAAAGAATTTGCGTCAGTTTGTGGGGATAATCTTCACTCTTAGAAGTGAGAAACAAATACTATGACCATGTTGCAGTAGAATGTTGGGGCCATCAAGTGCTAAATCCAGATTTCAAATTTGGGATTCAAAATTCTAATTTGAATCTTAGACATGTGTAGGTTAACACAACATCAATGAAAAATAAAATAGTTTAAATAAGTTGTATAAGGAGGTAATCTAATTCTAGTTTTATCTCTGGGTTTGATCCAAATTTTGTACAAGGAGGTGTTAATCTCTTTGACTCAAGAGTTCTTGCTTCAACAAAAGCTTGGATTGCTGGGCTGAGAATTATGGTTTCCTTATCACCGGTTCTCACAATTTTCTTTATGGTTCCAGAAATTAGACTTCAAGATGGATCTATTAAAGATAATTTGGAGCAACCGAATACCAAAAGCTCAAGAACAAAGGACCCGAATGTCAGGTAAGTAGTCATCTTAGACTTTTCTTAAGAAATACTTTAGAAATCATTTGGATTTCATTAGGGAACTTAAGCTAAGTATGAATTAATGGAACCGTGAGTTTGTTGGGTTTTATGTCCTAAAACTCATAGTTTGTAAACAAAAACATATTATATTTTCAATAATGTTACTATTGTTGTTTATTCAGTAAATATTGTTATTGAATAAAGTGAACTTTACGATCATTAATCTAAATCCAATAAACTAAGAACACTTTGGCTATAATATGATTACTTGAACTATATGTAGAGACATAAGAGTGGATCAAGTTCAAGTATATAGTCAAAATGATCTATAGTATAAGGATAAGGCTGAGTACCTTATTCTGGGAACACTATGGATGCGACCCACTTTTGTATATGATATAAACAATGTGATCACTAAATTGTACATGTGGAGACATGTGAGTGGGGGCGTCCTATGCAATGAGTATTGCATAAGATCGGACCATGAAGAAAACCACTCTCACTTTATAATGTCGTTTACTGTTGAGACTGATTTTCTTTTCATTCGATAACCTAGGTAACTCGGTTTTAATCCTGAGCTAACCATGAACTCCTGTTTATTCGGAATTATCCTTAGATTTGCATGGGTGAGAGTGGCTCTAGTTCGCCGACTCAATAGGCCTTCCATTTCAAGGGTAAGATTGGGTGAATGGCTGGGGACGTGGGGTGCAAGATGGAATTCACTCCTACCCACTTTTAGGGATAGAAGAGAGGTAGTTCCCTTAAGCACTGACTTCAGGTCTTGAACAAGGGGCTCCACCCTCTAATTAGCCTGAGAGGGATTCGGTTTACTGGTTGGACCACAAACCAATTGTTCATTAGAGGATTAGTGAGACATAAGGAACAAGAAGTAACTTTAGGGGTAAAACGGTAAATTGACCTAGCTCTAGTTACGAACAACCTGTGAAGGATCGACTTACTAATCATGGTTATATCAAATGGACAGAAATATATCTATAGTGAGGGGAGTGCAACTACTAGGCTAAAGTGGAGTGTCCTAGTAGTTAACGAATGTTGGTTAACCAGGTTAATGAGTTTAACCGGTTAATCTTGGATCGTTGGAGCCCATGATCTATAGGTCCATTATGTCCCTCTGCTAGCTCATATCGGACTAAACCATAGAACAGTGTGACGAGTGAGTTTGAAGTGTTCGAATTCAAATTAGGGAATATGCGCTACATATATACGATATATTTAACCACATTTTTGTTTTATTTACGAATTAAACAAAAAGAGAGAATCTGAGATATTTAAATAAGATTTAAATATCTTAATCAATTATGTGTCGGAATTGAATGGGATTGGCATTTGAATTGATATTAAATATTAATTAAATAGTTTAATTAATCATTTAATATTACTTTAATTTGAAATTGATCATTCAAATTAATTGTTGAATAAAAAATGAAGAAAGTCAAAATGTTGACTTCATTTAATGGAAAATGCATGTTAGTGAAATTTTGAGTTGTCAAAATTTGGTTTAACCAAACTTGCATGCTTGCCAAATAAACCCCACAAATTTGAGTGGAATTTTGAGTGTCAAAATTTGGTTAACTGCAAACATGCATGCTCGCCACATAATCCCAAACATTTGAGTGGAAATTTTAGTGTCAAAATTTGGTGATCTCAAATTTGCATGAACATGCAAACATGACTCTTTAAATAGAGTGATCATGGTACATGGAAGGACTTCTTCTTCTTGGTGAAAAACCTTGAGAAAAACCTCTCACAAACACTCTCTTCACATATACAAAATCCCTCCCAAGTTTAGTCACTCACCGGATTCCACAATCCCGTTCTAAGGTCGGAGGATAGTAGAGAAGACACTAGTGGTGGTTCGGAACCGGTTCGTGAGGAAAAAGAAGTTTGAACTACAAAAGGTTAGTATCTAAACTCATTAAGTTTTAATACTTATGAACATACTAGTTATTTACTATAATTGATGTTCTAAAAGTGCATAAGATCCAAATTGCTTCCGCATGTGTTATATTAACACCATCAGAGTTAAGATTCCGAACTAAGCGATTTGCTCGAGATTCAATTAACATTAAAATTATCAACTAAATAAACTCTGGTGCCCATGAAATTTTAATGCTAAGCATATGATGGCATATTAAGATTATATATGAAACTTTTTTGTCGTTAGAAAAGATTAAGTAGCTAAACCAAGTAATGGTGTAAAATAATCGTAATGCCCCTAAGGTAACCTACCTTCAATTCATGTTCTGAATGATCTCCAAATGTCATAAAATTGTTTCAGACGCCTTATTTCGTTATTTATAAGGATCATATTAAGTTTTTGAATCATTAGATTATGTTTGGGGCTCGAACCAAGTTTAGGATGCTAAATGACTAGAATGCCTCTAGAGTAACGTATCATTGGTTCATGACCTAAATGATATGAGATTTTTATAGAATGGAATAAGATGTAATTTTAAGGATATTCAAGAAGTTTGGTAGTCATGGGAGTTCGTTTAGGGGTTGAACCAAGAATAAAGTGTAAAATGACTCAAATGCCCCTACTTGCCTAAGCATTGGTTTATGGACCAAATGACCTAATATTTTATATATAGTCTATTTTCAAGGATATAAGGTGTTATGCAAGATTTAAAATTAGTATTTTTTTTAGGGGTTATACAAAGAATAAATACAAAACCACAAAAATGACCTACATGCCTAAGCTTTGGTTTATGGACCAAATAACTCTAAATGACCTAAGATTTTATATATGCCTATTTTCAATTATATAAGAGGCTATGAAAGTTTTCGAAGTTATTGGAGCATGCAGAGGGGCTAAACCAAGAACAAGGATAAAATGACCAAAATACTCTTAAGACATGGACAATTTCAAGGTTCAAACTCCCTCCAAATGACTTAAAGATTTAAGTAAAGCCTATATATAGGGACATGGAGATCTACCCAAGAGTTCAGGGAGTTTGAAATATTTTAAGAGATAAATAAATGCCAAAATACCTATATAAGGATTCTAATATGTTTTCAAAGCCGAATAGGACAAGTTTTATGAATCTTATAAGAGACATATGCCATGTAAGTTTCCAAGGACATTAGAATATGGTTGGGCTATAAGCCAAGACTTAAAGGAAATGACTAAACTACCCCTAAAGGCTCCTAGTAAGGATCTATGGTTTGTCTAATTATCTCAAGACACATGTTAGGATCCTTATAGAGACTTAGGAAAGTTGTTATGGAGTTCACATATACATGGCCTATGAGATTTTCGACTCATGTGTTGTTATGGTATGAGAATAACCTTTTGTGCAAGAACTAAAGAAACCATGAGACTAGGAAAACACTCCAAAGACAAGTACCAAGAAAATAGCACAACACCAACCCTTAGACCACCAAGACTCAAGAACATGAAGAGAAACTCATGTATGATATTACATAATTAGAACATATTTAGGGTATGACCCAACACTGAAACGAAACGGTAAAAGATGAAAAATACTCTTACCAACTTAAAATAATTCATGAAGATTCTAGTTATGACAAATATGGTCTCACGATTGGCTTGAGCTCATGAGGATGACGTGTTACACAAACAAGAAATGTACACTTTAGGGCCATGAATTCTAAGCATGTCATGAAGATAGAGTGTGTTACCGGTACGCATTACCCTAGGGTTAGCCTATGAGGTTATGCAAAGATTTTCTAGCCTAACGATATGAACAAGACATGAGCATTACACACTCCATGCCCTAAAGTTATCATGATTTTAAAGAATGCTAGGTAATACTCTAATTATGTTCAAGGTGACCCATGACCTCTTACCATGCGGTGCTTCTTGAGGCCCATATTTTTCTCTTCTAGGTGGGATGCCCTACATCACGATTCTACATATTCAACCATGCAACATCGTAATCTTGACACACTCACGACAAGCCTTAAGAGAAACTTAAGCCCCATATATATTTTTCACCTGACTTTGTGGCTTTTTCAAACCTTAGGCGAGGTTTGTCTACGCCAATCGAACATCGCTTGTGTAGAATCCAAACTTGTTCAATCATCTGCGATACAACTGATTTGCCTCTACACTAGACCAAATGATATGAACCAAGGTATCAATCATACAATATAAGTTTTAGTGAAGATGTGAAAATAATGTTGTTCAAATTATCACAAGATGTTGCAATTTATGCCACATTAAAGAAGAATCAAGCTCCATTTATTCTTGAATGACTACAAATTTTTTGTGGATGATAATTTATTTCTTTAATACATTTTAATGTTTATTTATATAGTGGCTAATTATGGTCATAATGTATATACCTAGTGAATAGTTATGGTCATGAAGTATGAAAGTTACAACTCTTGGATTGCCTTATGGAAGGTTAAGGGTTTTCATTTTGAGGCTATATAAAGTCATGTATGTTATCTTTGTACAATAGACTTGGAAAATATAGTAAAAGGAGCATTTGTGCTTCCATTTAGCCAATGACTAAGTTTATTTGCATTTCTGTATAGTTTAGGTTGTATGTGGAATCATTTTGTTGGGAGTTATGCCCTAAAGCCTTGTAATTAATTATTTAGTTTTTAACAATAATTTTATTATTTTATTTATAATTTAATTGTTATCTATGGTATGAAAATCCAAGGTTATTAATGTAATCTTGAACAGTATGTGGTTGACATACAAGAGGATCGTGTTCAAATAATAACTTAAAGAGTCTACAGTATATGGATAAGGTTGCGTGCCTTATCCTGGTAATACTATTGATATGGCCCACTTTGTAATCGTTACAAATGATTTCATCCAAATCGTTCATGTGGAGACATGTAAGTGGGGGTATCCTATACAATGAGTTTGTATAAGACTGGACAAAGAAATATTTAATCTATCTTTATAAATCCATTAATTGAGAAGATTAATATTTCACATGATGATCATATGCGACTCGATCTTAATCCTGAGTGAGTTATAAACTCTGGCCTGTGAGAGCTTGTCCCTTAATTTACATGGGTGAGAATAAATGTTTTAGCCGATTGAATATGCCTACTATTTTGGGAACTTGACCAAACAGAGAGTTGGGAATATAGCATCGTGAGATGGAATTCACTCCTTTCATATAAGGAAAGTAGATGAGTTGTTCTCTTAAGTACTGATTTCGGGACTTGAATAATGAGGCCTCACCCTCTCATTGCCCTGAGAGGGACTTGGTTTATGATTCGATCATAAACAAATTGTTCATTAGAGAATCAGTGGTACTTAAGGTGAAAGATGTACTTATAAGGGTAAAACGGACTTTTGACCCAGCTGTAATTATGAACAATTCGTGAAGTATCGACTTGCTTATAATGGTTATATCAATGGACAGAACTTGTCGTGCATAAGGGTGCAACTCTAAGTCTAGAGTGGAGTGACCTATTAATGAATGAAAATTGATTAATTAAAGAGTTTAATTAATTAATTTTATATCATTGGAGCTTATAATCGGTAGGTCCATAAGGTCTCTTGCTGGCTCTGAATAGTGAATGTTCAATTTATTTGAAAGAAAATTTGAAGTGTTCAAATTGATATTTAATATATTTAATATATTAAATATAAAAGAGAAAATAAATTTAATTTGAAATGTCAAATTAATATTTAAAATAGAGAAAATATATTTAATTTAAAGAGTTCAAATTAATATTTAATATATTAGATATATTAAAAAAGAAAAATATATTTATTGTATTAGATACAATTAAATATTAAATCAATTAATGTAGATACATTTAATAAAAATATATTTGAAATTTGAATGAGATTCAAATTAATTAAATATATATTATGATATTTGAATGAGATTCAAATTAATTAAATATATATTATGACATTTTATAATATCTAAATATGATTTGTATGAAGTATTATATTCTAATATATTAAATATACAAATATATTATTTGGCAAATATTCTCCAAGAGTCCCTGTAAATAGGATCCTTCGGTTGAGCCAAAACACATCAATCTCTCCCACTTTCTCTAAAGAATCAAATTACATCTTTAAAGATTGAAACTATTATTCTCCCATGAATTTTCTTTCCAGAGACTCCCACAAGCCTTGACATTGTGTTCGAGTCATAGCAATGAAGATCTCGTGGAATGTTAAAGAGCTTTTGCATGGTTGGAAAACTTCAAGGACTTGCAAGCTATGGTTTCTACAAGGTAGAGTTTTTACTCTTCTATTTATTGCTTTTGTTTTAATTCATAATAAAATCAAAACTGGTCTCAATGCTTCCGCTACATGGATGAAGAGTTCATTCCCTTCACATTCAAGCTTCACATGATCAATCTTACTTGTGAAGTGATTCAAATCTCAAACAAGTGTTATTGCATTGAGATATTTAATTAACAAGCTAATCGGGATTTTACTTTCCCTTGGAGTGATTATTTATCATTAGGACTAATATTTTTGACATTTTCTGTGTAATTCTACTTAGTTTAGATCGCATGTTTAGAATCATTCAAACTTAGATATAATCGATCTTGCTTCTCAAGTGATTCTTGCCTTGAGATATTCGATCAACAAGGTAATCTGAATCTTACTTCCCTTGTAGTGACTCCTTATCATTTAGTATCAGAGCTTTCCCTTGGGTTGATTCCTTATCCATTGGTACTAGAGCTTTCACTTGGATTGATTCATTATTATTTGATATAAGAACTTTCCTTCGGTTGACTCCTTATCATTTGTTAACATAATGGTTGATTATGGCCATTAAGTATGAATGTTACAACTCTTGGAATGCCTTTAATAGTTTCATTTTGAGGCTATATAAGCCATGTATGTTGTATTTGTAAGCCGACTTGGAAAATATAGAAAGAAGCATTTATGCTCTTTAGCCAATGGCTAAGTTTCTTTGCAATTCTATGTAGTTTAGGTTGCATGTAGAATCATACAAGCTCGACATGATCAATCTTGCTGGTGGAGTGATTTGAATCTCAAACAAGTGTTCTTGCGTTGAGATATTTGATCAACAAGAATCATTCAAGCTAGACATGATCAATCTTGCTTGTGGAGTGATTCGAATCTCAAACAATGTTCTTGCCTTGAGATATTCGATCAACAAGGTAATCCGAATCTTACTCCCCTTGTAGTTGATTCTTTATCTTATCATTTGGTATCAGAGCTTCAGGCTCAAGATCGGATATATGTTTCCTTTGCGTTTCTTTTCAATTTGTTTTTTTATCTTTTTCGTTTTCAATCTTTTTCCCCTTGTAGTTGATATGAACCAAGAGACATCAATCATACAATATGCTTCAATGAAGATATGTAGAAAATATTGTTGAAATCATCAAAAGATATTTCAATTCATGCCACATTGAAAAAGAATGAAGTTTCATGTGATAAATTTTGGGTGGATTACAATTTAGAGTTATTGTATTTCATTAATGTAGTTTAAGAGTTTTTATTTACTTTAGTGACAATTACATAATGGCTAATTATGGTCATTAAGTATGAATGTTACAACTTTTGGTATGCCTTTAATAGTTCCATTTCGAGGCTATATAAAGCCATGTATGTTGTATTTGTAATCAGACTTGGAAAATATAGTAAAAGAAGCATTTGTGCTTTTCTTTAGCCAATGACTAAGCTTCTTTGCAATTCTATGTAGTTTAGGTTGCATGTAGAATCATTCAAGCTCGACATGATCAATCTTGCTTGTGGAGTGATTCGAATCTCAATCAAGTGTTCTTGTCTTGAGATATTTGATCAACAAGAATCATTCAAGCTAGACATGATCGATCTTGCTTGTGGAGTGATTCAAATCTCAAACAAGGTTCTTGTCTTGAGATATTCGATCAACAAGGTAATCCGAATCTTACCCCCCTTGTAGTTGATTCCTTATCTTATCATTTGGTATCAGAGCTTCAGGCTCAAGATCGGATATATGCTTCCTTTGCGTTTCTTCTCAATTTGATTTTTATTTATTTTCATCTTTTTAGTTTTTAATCAACCGAGAGTTAAAAATTCAATCTTTGCTCTATTTAAAATTTTGAGAGGTGAGAATGGGAGCTTCATTTGTGTAACTGAGTGTAAAAAGAGTGTCCTAAAATTCCTTGAGTGTATACTCGTGAGAGAGTGTTGTGAGGTCCTTCGTATTTCCATAACTTATTTTTTGCAGCAAAGTTTCACAAATAAAATCGAGGACGAATCCTCTTGAAGAAGTGGAGAATGATATGAACCAAAAGATATCAATCATACAATATACTTCAATGAAGATGTGAAGAAAAAGTTGTCAAAATTATCAAAAGTTGTTTCAATTCATGCCACATTGAAGAAGAATGAAGTTTGATTGTTATAAATTTTGGGTGGGTTACAATTTAGAGTTATTGTATTTTAAGATTTTTTATTAAATTTAGGTTACAATTACATAATGGTTGATTATGATCATTAACTATGAATGTTACAACTCTTTGAATGCTTTTAATAGTTTCATTTCAAGGCTATATAAGCCATGTATGTTGTATTTGTAAGCAGACTTGGAAAATATAGAAAGAAGCATTTATGCTTTTCTTTAGCCAATGGCTAAGTTTCTTTGCAATTCTATGTAGTTTAGGTTGCATGTAGAATCATTCAAGCTCGACATGATCAATCTTGCCTGTGGAGTGATTCGAATCTCAAACAAGTGTTCTTGCGTCGAGATATTTGATCAACAAGAATCATTCAAGCTAGACATGATTTATCTTGCTTGTGGAGTCATTCGAATCTCAAACAATGTTCTTGCCTTGAGATATTCGATCAACAACGTAATCCGAATCTTATTCCCCTTGTATTGATTCCTTATCTTATCACCATTTCACACTTTTTATCGATAAAGAAACTAAAATTCTTGCATCCTAGGTTGGACCTATGACTACTTTATTTTTATAAAGCTAACAATTTTGGGAGTGGTGGTTTGAATTTTAATCTTTAATTGAAAATAAATGAGTTAAATTTGTTCCTCATAATTTAATGGTGCATAATTTAAGAGTGCATAATTTAATAGTGCATAATTTATGGGAGGGGAAGAGATGCTCTAGGTGAACGGTATAGCAGCCTCATCTTTGGAACTAATCTCACCGATGTGGTTATCACGGGTGATTATTTTTCTCTTACCTTTTAACATTCTAATTTTTTTTAAATGGTTTCCAAAATTGTATTCTTATAGGGTTATGTGTTATCCGAATTTAATAAAAAAAATTAAGGTAAATGAAAACATAAGAAAAGTATTTATAGAAAATAAAGTTGGATTGATGACATGGTTTAGGTAACAACGGTACAATCGATGGTCAGAGATCTTCTTGGTGGGAAAAGTTTAAGAAAGGGGAGCTTAAGGTAACACGACCATATGTGATCGAGATCATGTACTTTGATCAAATCCAGATCTCAAATCTCACTTTGATCAACTCACCTTCTTGGTTCGTCCATCCCATCTATAGCAAGTTTGACTATTTCACTTCAATTCCAATATACTTGTATTTTATGATTATGCTTTAAAAAAAAAAAAAAATAGTTAAAACTTGTAATAGTATATCATTCAAATTACTCCCCACTCAAAAGAATTTTGAATTATATATATACATTATTATGATTTAATTTAGTTTGGTTTGGTTGGGTCAAATGTGATTATCCAAGGGCTTACCATCTTGGCTCCCGTTACCATACCCAACATCGACGGAATCAATCCAGGTTCCCTTCTTCTATACCTTTAAAACTTTAGGGTTCTTTTCTTCATCAATCTCTCTCCCTAATTCTCTATTCAATTTATCCAATTCTTGTTCCAATACTCGAATCAAATACTGCTACATTGTCTCTGGTGACGATTGCATCGCCATCAAGAGTGGATGGGACCAATATGGTATCAAGTTCGGAATGCGGACTGAGACCTTGTCATTTGTCGCCTCACTTGCATCTCACCAGATTCTGCAGGTATCGCCCTTGGCAGCGAAATGTCGGCGGAATTCGAAACGTCAGGATCGAAAACGTCACTGCAATCAACACACAGCCTGCTATCAGAAACTACTTATCTATAGCAGACTATACAATATTGTCGTCCATCATGCTTCCTTGGTCATTTTCATTCGAAACTACTTACTTGTTAGTCTACATTGGTAAATTTATTTCTATCTCAATTGTCATAATATTGTGTATTTTAACTATGTTCGAGACGTCTAACTGAAACATCTGACCTTCCATAGCAAAATCATTTTCATGCAATACTAGCATTTAGTAGCTTACTAAACTATAGCTTCCCATTTACCGTACCAACTTTGCTAAACCTAAACATCATCCATACTTCAATTTACATTTACATTCCATGCAAGGAAAATCATAACATATTCTACATTATAATAAACATAGAATTGATTATAATAAACATAGAATTAAGGCAACAATAATTCAGTTAACTATAATACAGTAAATGGTGTCAAAATTCAATTATGAGTCATATTTTATAACGACCAAGCAGTAACAACATACCCAATCAATGATGTTTCTTTTTTTTATCTTACGCATGACATACCTGACAGTGACCGGACATCAGCGGTGGGACCATAGAACATTCACAAACTAGACATGTCTTGGTCATTCTTAGGTTCCAAAGAGGTCTACTAGGTTCCTAAAGAGGCAATGTGACTTAACACAAACTTTCAACTTAGGAATCTCTATTCTAACTCCTCAAATCTTTCTTAGTCTGGAAGCACTAGGGTTTAGCCACTTGATCACCGCTCATGATCCTAGGGTTTTCAGTCTACTGGATGCGTCTTGATCTAGGTCATCATCTAACTAGCTTGAGTCTAGCGCCCTAGTCTTTAACTATGTGCAGATAAACACACTTTACAAGGAGAACACACAATCGATCACTTGAAGCTAAGCATAATATATCATGAATTCATTCAAGCTCAACGAGGAGATAACGTCCATTTGTTGCTTGAAGCACAAACTACAGTATCCCAATCTATTTTCTAGCATAGTGAAAAGTATTTAAATCATCACGCAGCGTAAATCCTCATCCTAGGGGCATTTTAGTAATTTTTCTTAATATAAATAGCATTCTCATCCAAATTACCCTTCTAGTATCCTAAACATGCATATTCTATGTAACGACCCGAAATTTTCTACTTAATTTAAGGTCGCTACTGTATACGTACCATAAACATTGAATGCGGAAGACTTCATTTAAATTTCATAAAACATAACCTTTATCTTAAAACACAATCATGGACTTCGAAAACATCCTGACACAACAAAAGACTAAATAAAATGAATAAGAGTTTAAGTTAAAACATCCTATTCTAGCTATGTCTAAGAAAATAAATACCACTATCCTACGCATGTGTCATGGTCTCGAATTGCGATGCCGTCGTCAGCCGTACAAGAAGGCTTTGCCTTAACCTGAAAAATGTAGTAGCACATGACTTGAGTATTTAAAGAAATACTCAGTAAGTGACCCCACTATTGGGGTTAAATGCAACAATCACATGCAATGAGACGATGGGACCTATCTTTCATTCCGTTTTTCTTACGGTGCTGTCCCAACGGATAATTTTGGACGTGTACCATATACTCTACACACAGCCCATACGTGCGAGTATGGACTCACCAGCTAGTTAGCACACCGCTGGACTACTTTTCTTATCCGGTGGGCATACTCTGGGAGCCCCTTAGGCCGGACACCCGCTAGAACTAGTAACCGTCATGGCAGCGCTATGCAAAGCATAACGACCGTTGTCCTGCCATTAGATGTACACGTTCATACCCTCATGATGGGATAGGGGTATCCTCCCAAATACATGAGCACACATAATGCATAAGGTCCCAAAACTTTTCCATTTTCATTATCCTTTAATACAACCCTGCTAGCATTATGTACATATCACATCATTTTTCATATCGTTTCAGATATCGTTCATCATTCATATCATATCGTTTCTCATTCTTCAGTTCTCAAATCATCTCAAATCATACATAATTCTAACGGGGTTATATTTCATGCCATTTATCGTGATTTCATGTCATTCATATCATGCTGTATACACACAATTTAAGAGACCTAACATAACGTTCTATGCTTTTAACATAACATTTCATCCTATACACATCATACCATGACATATTGCATCACAATGTATCATATTATAAACAAGTCATAACGTAAACACTTCGTAGTCTTATCGTTCTCTAACTTATCATAGACTTAACGTTCTTATACCTATCATAGACATATCATTACGTGAACGTACCTTAGTCATATCATCACAAGAACGTATCCTAACGCTATCGTTCTATCAATCCTAACGCTATCGTTCTATCAATCTATCACAAACCTATCTCTTTCTACCCGTAACCTAACCGTATTCTTCCATCAATATCTCTTATCCATATCACTACGGTATTTAACCTAACCTCAACGTTTCATGAACGTATTTTACTCCTATCGCTACATTTCGTTTTGTGCATCCTTCTCGTATCCTATCTCAAACATATCCTTGAACACATCGTACTGTAATTATTATCATACATTTCACATATTATAACATATACATAACATATAAGAAGCGTATCGATCCACAGACAATTCACACATATCAATATATATGACACGTGCAGAACCACGGGGCACGTGTCAACATCAAATATAACCATGCCGATAGTAAGGTCACTTACCTGGCTAGCTTAAGTCATTGTCACGAATATATCCTTAATGAAAGTTCGATTTCGTCCTTGAAAATTCGAGTCAACCTATATGAGCCCATGATATTAGTTTCAGGTTTGAACTCTACAACATTATTTCTCTAATTTACATTGGTCCATTGTTAAAAGTCTTGAAATGTTATATATCAATAATTATATTTTTATTAAAAATCTTATATTTCATGGTTACTGTTGTATAAGAAAGTAGATATAGCTAAAGAAAGTAGATATAGCTATTTCAAGTTATTCTGGCCTTTACTCTCTGTATTTACCTTCTGTATTTACCTTCTCTCTATGTTTAGTTTGTGGTTTTTAATTCCCTAATTTCTTTTTTTTGTGGTTTTTAATTCCCTAATTTTTTTTTTATCTGTTTCCTTTTAATTCTAATTCTGTTATCATGTATTCCAAATTTCCAGTGGATCCTGTTTCCAAATCTTTCCATCTCAATGTTTCCTATTCAAAAGTTTTATTGGTCATTCTATTTTTAATCTATTCATTTGGCTACGGATAAAAATTTAATCTAATAACTAATCTGACCTGATTTACTAGAATAGTGTAAATTATTGACATTTAGTTTCTAACTCAAACCTTCACCATTGTAATAATGGAAGGAAAATCTAACTATATTGGTTGTGATTTCTAAAAAAGATGGATAAAAGAAAATGAAGATTTAATATATACCTTATTGATCAGATATATCTTCACATAAATCTATGTGAATCTCATGGGTAAAAGCCATTATTTTTTTTTCTCAAGTAAATCTAACAATTATTGTTTTTAAGTTTTTTTTTCTTTTTAGTAATACTTTCTAGCCTAGGGATGGGTTGAGTAGAGATAATTGTGGGAAGGGAGAGAGGTCAGTGGAGTAGGGGAAAAGTTGTTTTTTTTTGTTTATTTATTTATTTTTTATTATTATTATTTTTTAACTATTTTTTATAATTATTTTTATATTTTTATTTCATTATTTATTATTATTATTATTATTATTAGGCTATTACCTTCTAACTATCTAAGGCTTGATATCTCGTATTCTAGCATATCCTCTAATCCCTACAAATATTTCTCCTAACAAGATTATTTATGTTTCAATTTCATTAATGATTTCGAGATGGAAAATGCATGCAAAATTGGTCTAAAATAAAAAGCTCACCATTTCTTGAGGATCGTTGGAACTCCACCTTCCAGTTCTATTCAACTCCGGAGCACTCCACGAAAGTTTTGCAAAATTCTTTCGAGAAGAACATACTCAAATTTCAGGATCTAATTCTACATCAATCTTTTGGATCTAGAGAAAAACCTCAACTAAAAACTCCAAACCTTTACCTCTCAATCTTTCTTTTTTTTTTTTTTTTTTCTTTTTACGGATTTGTACCGTACAATTTTCCAAACCTAACTTCTACAACATTCTTAGTAGGTTTCATGGAGCATCCACGAGAGTTTCTACGTGATACCGGGAGGCTAAAATGACCAAAATGTCCCTCGAACGTTGACTTTATTTATTTATTTTGAGTTTTTACTATTATCTTTTATATTTTTCTAAGCGTTTTTCTTTTTAAATAATTTTGTAATTCGGCAGGTAAGACTTTCAATAAAATCCTGTAATTTTAAACTTTAAAGGAAAAATGGGGTATCTAATTATTGTGAGACTCTCAGGTGTTACACACTCACTTAAATTTTTAAAAAACAATTAAATTAAAATAGTTCTATCAAGTTTTAATTAAATAGTTAATTTTTTATCATAAATTTTCATTAAAATGGCATGGAAAGAAAATAATCAATATATCAACTTATTTAATTATCTCCAAATGAGATTCTAGAATATGGAAACTTTTTAATTCATAATTTTGATATTATCATATTAACATTATTCCTTTATTTTTAAACTCCTTATCCGAATCACTCCAAAAGAGAGCTCGACCAAAACTGCTTGGAAAACTCTAGCATCCGAATCTCAATACAAGAAATGCAAAGGGACGACCTTATGCCTTAAAAAACAGAACATGCAACTTTCATTTTAATATAAAAAATCTTCCTACCAAAGAAAAAATATGCAATTATTTATAGCCTTGAAAAGGTTGTAACTCTCGTGCTCATAAATACGATAATAACTATAAATACGATAATGACTAGTAAGTAACCGTAACTTAAAACCTTAAAAATAATAATCTAAAATTGAAAAGTACAATGAAACCTCCTAAATCCAAACATTTATGGTACTTGTCGTCCACAATGAAGTTTTTGTAGCATGATTATCACACCTTGGTTCGTATCACTAAATGTGTAATTTTTTTTAGTACAACAATTATACGGTGTAGGATTTGAACCTTCTATCTCAAAAAAGAGTGTACAACAATTAATTTTTTTTTGCAGGTCGAGACCTACACGCTACCAATCAGCATCACCATTCAAGAAATTAACAAGCTTTAGAGATGTGCCAGAGTGCTAATATTTTGGTGTTGTAGTGTAATTTCGATAAATAGTGTGTTGAGAAAGGCATCAATGATTTTCAAGCAACGAACGGGGCCTAAATATTTCTTTTGAATTCGTGAGCTTGCAAAATGTGAGCAAGTCTCTTGGGAAATTAGGTGCCATACTAAAAAGTTGCCCAATATTATATGAATGAGTACATGGCTGACTAGAACTCTGTGAGAGTTTTGATGCAAATTAGAGCTATGAAATCATGCTAGATGAGGTTCCAAGCATACTTAAGCAAGTAGTCAGGTTGAACTCTTTGAGAGTTTTGATGCAAATTGGAGCTATGAAATCATGCTAGATGAGGTTCTAAGCATACTTAAGCAAGTAGTCAGGTTGAGTTCTCTTTAAGCGTTACAGGTGGGTATCTTATGGTTTTCTTAGAATTTAAAATATAAATGTAACGCCCCACAATATTGTCCTCTTTGGGCTTTTCCTTTCGGGCTTCCCCTCAAGGCTTTAGCTTTAAAACGCGTCTGCTAGGGGAAGGTTTCCACATCCTTATAAATGGTGTTTTGTTCTCCTCCCCAACCAATGTGGGGCATCACAATCCACCCCCCTTCGGGGCCCAGCGTCCTTACTGGCACACCGTCTTGTGTTTACCCCCTTCGGGGAATAGCGAGAAGGCAGGCACATTGTGCGATGTCTAGCTCTGATACCATTTGTAACACCCCAGATTCATCACTAGTAGATATTTTTCTCTTTGGGCTTTCCCTTTCGAGCTTCCCCTCAAGGCTTTAAAACGCGTTTGTTAGGAGGAGGTTTCCACACCCTTATAAATGGTGTTTTGTTCTCCTCCCCAACTAATGTAGGACATCACAATAAATGTTATGATAGAACGGAGTATATTTGAAGACATAGATCATGAGACTAACTTGAGATGATTCTTTGACTATGTTAAGTTTAAATATGCCCCAAACATGTTTGATATGCCATATAGGAGCCATTTCATTCTTTGACCATGTTAAGTTTAAATATACCCCAAACATGTTTGATATGCCATATAGGAGCCATTTCACTACTTCAAAGCATGCAATCACATTGTTTACTTCATGCTTCATGCTATAGTGAGAATAGGGCTTATATGTAAGGTTATAACTTATGTATCCTTGTTTCATTTACGTCTAGCATTGTTTTACGGTTGAGATTTATGTCCTGAAGTCGTAGTTAGTTGTTTAATTTTTAATAATAATTTTGATTATTTTATTTACAATTTGATATTACTCATTGTATGAAAAATTCAAGAACGTGTAGTCTTAAACAATATATGATTGACTTACCGACGGATCTTAATAAATTAAAGAATATTTGTATATATGTATATGGATGTATAGTTGTAGATGTATATAATGCATACTTATACATTTTTATAATTTTTATCCTCTTTTTGTTTTTAAATATGAAAATTTTTACCATATGTTCCCTCCATATTTTTAAATTAAAAAAAATATTTGCTATAAGTAATTTTTATATTATAGTATGAAATATTATGAAATATTAAGTTATGTATGAAATATTAAGTGATTTTCATAAGTATTTTGTTATAATATGATTTGATCTTTTATTTTTCATCTTTTAAATCGATACACTTTCTTATTTTTTTTTAATTTTTGAAAAAATAAAACAAATTCACCCTAATTGAACCATAAAATATTTAAGTTAAATTGATTATAAAAATAAAAATGTTATTATAAAAACGTTTAATAATTTATTTTTAAATATAAAATTGATTGATTTGATTCTAGTGAAACTATTTTAACATCCTAAAGTTCTGAAACAATTTTAATAAAAACAAACAAATAACCAAAACAAAATGCCAAATTTAAAACCATTTCACTTTTATATTTCTTTAGACATTGTATTGTCTTTTATTTACAAAGTTGTATTGTCCTTAATTTGACATTTATTCACGTAAATTCAACCGTTTCCTTTACAACTAAATTTTGACCCTCTAAATAATAATAATAATAATAAAAAAATTCCTTTTCTATTTTTAATTCTTAAATTATCCTATAAAATCTTTTCTCCTCTTGATCTGAAAACCATAAACTCTAAAAGAAAATCCATCGTGATCTTCCTCGAAAATCTAGGAAAACCAACGTAATTTTTCTTCTTTTTTCTCTTCGAATCTCCTTTGTTCTTTGTTTTCTATCTTTACTTTTCATTGTTTTTTCTTTTGGGTTATTGGAAATAATTATGGTTTTTTTTTTTTTTTTTTTTTTTTTTTTTTTGTTTGTTTGTTTGTTTGTTTTGTTTTGTTTTGTTAAAAACTCCAATTGGTTCTGTTTATTTAGGAACTTTTTTTTCCAAGATTCTTACTTTTCTGGAGAAAATTGGACAATGTAACAAAAGATGAACCCATAAACTCAATTGAATTTTCCACCATTATTTTTTCGAGAAACAAAACGAAATTGAATCCTCTTCTGTATTTTTTCGAAAGGTTACCACACCGAGAATCTCGGCAATGATTGTATTAACATTGGTGAGCTTAGCCACCATGGACGCCATGAATCCACGTTTGAGTTCGAACTCTCTGAAATTTCAAGCGATCAATTGTCGAAAACACTCGGCGTTACTGACGGAGTTTGGTGCCATCGGCGACGGAGTAACTTCAAATACTCATGCGTTTCGGCAAGCGATTGAACATCTCAGTACACTAGCGGCAGATGGCGGTGCTCAATTGGTCGTGTCGCTGGGAAAATGGTTGACAGGAAGTTTTAATCTAACCCGTCATTTCACACTTTTTATTGATAAAGAAGCTAAAATTCTTGCATCACAGGTTGGACCTTTGAGTATATTATTTTTATAAAACTAACAACTTTGGGAGTGATGATTTAAACTTTAATCCTTAATTAAATTAGTTATTCTCTTAAACTTCCAGAATGAATCGGAATGGCCAGTTGTGAAAGTTCTCCCATCTTATTGGGGGGGGGGGGGGGGGGGGGAAGAGATGCTCCTTGTGGGCGGTAGACCAGCCTCATCTTTGGAACTAATCTTACCGATGTAGGTGATTATTTCTTTAACATTTATTTTCTTAAAAAAAATGGTTAGCAAAATCATAGGGGAATAAAATTGGATTGTTGACATGGTATATAGGTAATAACGGCACGATCGACGGGCAGGGGTCTTATTGGTGGGATAAGTTTCACAAAGGGGAGCTCAATGTAACACGACCATACATGATCGAGATCATGTACTCTGATCAAATTCAAATCTCAGATCTCACTTTCATCAACTCTCCTTCTTGGTTCGTCCGTCCAGTCTACATCAGAATAGGGTTTTCGTGAGGGTTCAGGCGAAGAAGACGCAAAGTCGGGTTGAGTTTCGGCTCATGAACCGTCCCACAGACGAACGCGGGCCCTATGTGTTTTGGCCCAACACGGACGCGCGCTGAAGCCTTTGTCTCGACTCCGCATGCGTGCTCTCGGCTCGGCTTGACGTGTACGGCGACTCGGCTCTGTCAAATCCCGCATCTCGGCTTGGCGGCTTGATATCACTATAATATATTATGTCCAAGGTTTTCAGCCCTTCCGAAGCCGTTTCTTTCCTTAGTTTTACTATCTGAGGTCAATGTGGTTTCTAACCGTCAAAGACAAATTGGGTCGAGAGTTTATTTTAATAAATAGCATGAGATTTAGCTAGGGTATGTTATGAAAGGTTCGTAAGTTTTTATGTGGTTATTATAGGACGTATTTAACCATTGGGATTAGCTTGTTGTGAGTGACTTCGGCTAAGGCCATCGAGGTAAGTGATCTTACTGTTGGAGTTAGCTCATGATGGTGTTAATATAACACATGCGGAAGCAATTTGGATCTTAGGCACTTTTAGAACATCAATTATAGTAAATAACTAGCATGTTCATAAGTATTAAAACTTAATGAGTTTGAATACTAACCTTTTGTAGTTCAAACTTCTTTTTCCTCACGAACCGGTTTCGAACCACCACTAGTGTCTTCTCCACTATCCTCCAGCCTTAGAACGGGATTGTGGAATTCGGTGAGTGACTAAACTAGGGAGGGATTTTGTATATATGAAGAGAGTGTTTGTGAGAGGTTTTTCTCAAGGTTTTTCACCAAGAAGAAGAAGACCTTCCATGTACCATGATCACTCTATTTAAAGAGTCATGTTTGCATGTTCATGCAAATTTGAGATCACCAAATTTTGACACTTAAAATTTCACTCAAATGTTTGAGATTATGTGGCAAGCATGCATGTTTGAGTTAATCAAATTTTGACACTCAAAATTCCACTCAAACTTGTGGGGTTTATTTGGCAAGCCTGCAAGTTTGGTTAAACAAAATTTTTGACAAAATTTTTGACACCTCAAAATTCCACTAACATGGATTTTTCCATTAAATGAAGTCAACATTTTGACTTTCTTCATTTTAATTTAACAATTAATTTGAATAATGAATTTCAAATTAAAGTAACATTAAATGATTAATTAAACTATTTAATTAATATTTAATATTAATTCAAATGCCAATCCCAATCAATTCCGACACATGATTGATTAAGATATTTAAATAAGATTTAAATATCTCAGATTCTCCCCTTTTGTTTAATTCGTAAATAAAACAAAAATGCGGTTAAATATATCGTATATATGTAGCGCATATTCCCTAATTTGAATTCGAACACTTCGAACTCACTCGTCACACTGTTCTATGGTTTAGTCCGATATGAGCTAGCTGAGGGACCTAATGAACCTATAGATCATGGGCTCATCCAAGATTAACCGGCTAAACTCATTAACCTTGTTAACCAACATTCGTTAACTACTAGGACACTCCACTATAGCCTAGTAGTTGCACTCCCCTCACTATAGATATATTTCTGTCCATTTGATATAACCATGATTAGTAAGTCGATCCTTCACAGGTTGTGCGTAACTAGAGCTGGGTCAATTTACCGTTTTACCCCTAAAGTTACTTCTTGTTCCTTATGTCTCACTGATCCTCTAATGAATAATTGGTTTGTGGTCCAACCAGTAAACCGAATCCCTCTCAGGCCAATGAGAGGGTGGGGCTCCTTGTTCAAGACCTGGAGTCAGTGCTTAAGGGAACTACCTTTCTTCTATCCGTAAAAGTGGGTAGGAGTGAATTCCATCTTGCACCCCACGTCCCCAGCCATTCACCCAGTCTTACCCCTGAAATGGGAGGCCTATTGAGTCGGCGAACTAGAGCCACTCTCACCCATGCAAATCTAAGGATAATTCCGAATAAACAGGAGTTCATGGTTAACTCAGGATTAAAACCGAGTTATCTAGGTTATCGAATGAAAAGAAAATCAGTCTCAACAGTAAACGACATTATAAAATGAGAGTGGTTTTCTTCATGGTCCGATCTTATGCAATACTCATTGCATAGGATGCCCCTGTCTCCACGTGTACAATTTAGTGATCCATTGTTTATATCATATACAAAAGTGGGTCGCATCCATAGTGTCCCTAGAATAAGGTACTCCGCCTTATCCTTATACTATAGATCATTTTGACTATATACTTGAACTTGATCCACTCTTATGTCTCTACATATAGTTCAAGTAATCATACTATAGCCAGAGTGTTCTTAGTTTATTGGATTTAGATTAATGATCGTAAAGTTCATTTTATTCAATAACAATCTTTACTGAATAAACAACAATAATAACTTTATTGAAAATAGAATATGTTTTTTTTTACAAACTATGAGTTTTAGGACATAAAACCCAACACTACATGCACCATATTTATGTGATATGACTATGTGATGTATAGATTGTGTTGACTATCGATTGTTTATGTAATGTGATGTATGAATTATGTTGACTGTTGACTGTTTATGTTATGTGAAGATATAAATGATATGTTAGTAATATATGCCATGAAAATGTTGATCGATGCCATGTATACACGTAGTATTCTCGAGTCATGTCATGAAGTGCTTATGGAACTGGAATGTATTTTCATATTATGTAATATGTCATGTAATGTAGGTCATGTGATATGCCATATAATGTAAGAAATGCATATGTGAGGTCGGCAATGCTTATTTAATGTCATGTTAGATATATTAAGGGACCTCATGCATGTATGTATGTCACTTGTATCAGAATTCTTCCCCTTTATGATACGAAAGAATGAATTACGATATTTATGTTCGCCATGATATCATGCGGGCCCTTTTCTGTTCTGTGGTGTCTGCCGACGTGTAACACGTGTGCCCGACCAAGTCAGGCCCAGGGGGTATGTATACGAGCCCTCCTGGTGGGTCCATGTACGCGTACATGGGCCATGTGTGAAGGAGTACCACACACCCAACCCTACCCGGAATAGAAAAGCACCCAAGGCTATGTAAAGTTTACGAAAAGTTAGATCCCCCTTATATGTTGCATGTGTTTGCATTTCTAACCCCAACAGTGGGGTGACTTAATGAGTATTTCATAAAATACTCGAGCCATGTGCTACCTACATTTTTAAGGTAAAGCCAAGACGCCAATATACGGTTAACGGCTGAGCTGAAGACACCATAGAAGTTGGACAGGGAATATTTTTAGGAGTTTACGTCTATTTCACTATTTTAAGTTATTGAATATTTTTTTATTTAGATTTATTTTGAATTCAGTGACCGAAGGTTTTATTTTGGGAGATAGGTTTGTTTTTGGATTTGTGAATCTATATGAAAGACTTTGTTGTGTTTTTCGAAGGTTATTTATGATAAGCTTCCGCGTAATGAATTATGTATGCATGGGTGACATCAGCCTTGAAAATAGGTCCAAGAGTAACATGTGGTCGATTGAAATGTTGTAACTCCCATCCCCACCAATACTAGGCCAATATCTAATTGCAACTTAAAACCTTAAAAAGAATAATCTAAAATTAAAAAATTAAACTTCCTAAATCTAAACATATATATCCCCTAAAGTTTTTATGGTATGATCAAAATACTTTAATTTATATCATTAAATGTTTAATTTTTATTTTATTAGTACAACAACAATAGGATCCGAACCTCTTATTCCAAATAAGAGAACGTATATAAATTACTATGACATTATAGTCATGTTAGTGGTATTTTTAAACTAAAACACCTAAATTAGAAATAATTACTGCGAAACTACGAGATCTTCCGTTCTTGCAACCTCCAGTTTGTCAACCTCCACCAATCTAACTACAAAGCCGCATGTTTCATGTTCACTAAACATGTTTGATATATCACCCACGAGCCATTTCACTACTTCAAAGTATGTAAAAACGTGTTTGACTTCCTACTTTAATTTTGTATGATTCATGATTATTAAAAAAGTCTGTCTAAGCATGATTAGAACGGCTATATTGAGAATAGACATTATATGTAAAGTTATGAATTTATATATTCTTGTTTCATCAATGTCTAGCCTGGTTTTACTATTGAAATTTGTCATATGTCTAAAATTTCATGAGCAAAAGAATTCAGGTAGTAGGTTTGTGGCTCACGTGCTTCACCTTAAAATACTTAACTTTAACTTCATCTTTCTCACTTTGTTCAAGACCTTCTTCCTTCCATCAACTAGATCAATATTTAATCCATTTCTTGCATTACATTGTCCTCTAAGTAATAATAATTTGTTTTTATATCAATACTTTGATTTCATATTTACATATTTCATAGTGGCGCAATTTTCTTTCGACACTACCACTTTTAATATCTGTAGCAGACTATATGATATTGTCGTCCATCAAGCTTCCTTGGTCATTTTCATTTTAAACTATTTACTCGTTAATATACATTGGTACATTACTTTCCATCTCTATTGTCATAATATTGCATATTTTAACTATGTTCAAGACGTCTAACTGAAACATCTAACCTTCCATGGCAAAATCATTTTCATGCATATACTAGCATTTAGTAGCTTACTAAACTACAGCTTCTCATTCACAGTACCAACCTTGCTAAATCTAAACATCAACAATACTTCAATTTACATTCACATTCCATGCAAGGTAAATCATAACATATTCTACATTATAATAAACATAGAATTAAGGCAACAATAATTCAGTTAACTATAATACAGTCAATGGTGTCAAAATTCAATTATGAGTCATAGTTTATAATGACTATGCAGTAAAACATATGCAATCAATAATGTTTCCTTTTCTTATCTTAAGCATGACATACCTGACGGTGATGGGACATTAGCAGTGGGACCATGGTTCATGCAAAGCCCTACATCGTAAGCTAGTCTACAAAATCTATAACCTAGAGCTCTGATACCAATTGTAATGGCCCTAAATTTTCTACTTAATCTAAGGTCGCTACATATACATATCATGAACATAGAATGCACAAATACTTTATAAACTTTTTCATAAAACATAACTTTCATCCTAAAACATTGTCATGGACTTACGTGTTCGAAAACATGTTTAAAACGACACAACGAAATACTAAATGAAATAAATAAACATTAAAATTAAAAACACCCTATTCTAACCTAAGTCTAAGAAAATAAGTACAACTACCTTATACATGTGTCATGGGCATATACTATATCATAACTTATCATATCTTTGCACGTGTCAATTCACATATCATAACATATCATATATTATAACAGTTACATAACATAACCCGAACATGCCTTCAACATATCACACCATAACATATTGCATCACAATATATCATATCATAAACATATCAATTTAACACATATAGCATAACATTCAGGTAACATTTCATTTCATAACAATTTACATATACAAGCATAAGACATGCGAAGCCATGCGAAGCCATGGGCATGTGTCATCAATCAGCACACAATTATGACCAAAAATAGTGGGGCCACTTACTTAGTTGGGCTAGGCCAAAGTTACTACGAATCCTTGATGCTTGATGCTAGAGCTACTTAACGCTGCTCTCAGAAATTTAATTCGGTCTAAAGAGTCCAAAATCATAAATTAGAACTACTATAGGGATTCACTCACCTAATTTTGCATAAAATAATTTTAAACTTATTTCTAATTATTTAATTTAGCTAAGCCTAGTTAATACCTACAAACTTACCCTAATAATTTAAACTAACTAAACCTAATTATACATAAATAATTTGAACTTGATGCCAAAAATTTAGGTAGCCAAAAGGTAGTCATACTAACTTTAAATGCTTCCAAAGAATTGAAACTAGGAGGAAAGGGTTCGAGCATATGAGACCCAAGTTAGATCAACCAAAATACTGGCTTTGAGCCGTCAGATATAGTGGAAGCAAACTCTTCACTTCTTAGTTTTAAGCGAATCTAAAGAGTTTGTAGTAAAAGAATAAGGTTGAGTTTATTATATTCGTATCACTATTGATTCGCCGCATTTTGTAATCGTTACAAATGACTGGACCACAAAATTTAATTTCTCTTTGTAAATCAATTAATTGAGAAAATTAATATTTTGCATGATGATCATATGTGACTCGATCTTAATCCTCACTTAATTATGAATTCCTACATGTTATGTGTTGTTCATTGATTTGTATGGGTGAGAATGACTTTTGTATCCAACTCAATATCTTTACCATTTTGAGGACTTGGTCAAATAGGTAGCTCGAAACATAAATTCATGAAATGGAATTCACGTTTTCTAATATAAGGTAAGTAGATGAATAATGTTCTTATGTGCTGATTTCAAGACTTGAAGAATGGATCCCACCTTCTCAACGTCCCAAGAGGGGCTTAATTTATAATTAGATTATAAACAAATTATTCATTAGAGAATCAATGATATTAAGGCAAAAAATGTAATTACATGGCTTTTGATCCAGTTGTAATTATGAACAACTCATGAAGAATTGACTAGCTTGTAATTGTGAATGTTTGCTGAAACCACCGAACTAAATGGTGGTGAGAGTTCTCTTATTTATAATCATTTACATAACAAAGAAATATAGTAAATTACAAATAATATGAAAAGAACAAGAACAAAAGGAAAGAATAATAAATGAATACAGTATATTTGCCCTTAATAAAAGGGCAATACTAGATATTTGCCTTATAATGAATAGTCAACTATACTTAACACCCCCCGCAAGCTGAGCGTCCTTGTATCCAATTCAACTATCATTTAAATGTAAGGCAAATAAAAGGGCAAATATTTAATACGAAACACCCATTTAGAGCCCACGATGTTGGTGTTGGCAGGGCGAGGAACCAAAGTCCAAGTATCATTTTGTTGTAACGCTCGAATTTCTTCATCCATGGCAGCAACCCAAGCAGGATTCTTAGCCGCAGATTTGAATACTTTTGGCTCAATGGATGCAAGAAGAGCAGAAAGAAGTCCAAATGAACCCAAAATACCAAGATTTGTTAGATGACGAGTCTTGAATATACCAGCTTTGACTTGTGTGATCGTAGGATGAGTGCCCAAAGAAGAGGAATCAATAGAAGTATCAAGACTCATCCACAAGGTGAGAACAAATATCACACGAGGATGAACTGGATTGAGGAATGTGCGATGATGAAGTGGTAGGAGAGATGAATCAATATGATAAAAATGTGGTTCCAAGAAATTTGAAATAGGAAAAGAGGAAAGAGGTTGGGCCTGGGAGCTAGGTATAGCAGAAAAGTGAGTTTCATCAAATTGAGCATGGCGGGTGATATATAGCTTAGTGGTGGCGGGATCAAGAGAGCGGAACCCTTTATGAGCAGGACTATAACTAAAAAAAATACAAGGAATGTTGCGGGGAGAAAACTTGTTAGGCATATAATCACGCAAGTAAGGATAAACACGACAACCAAAGGGATGAAAATTGTTATAATGTGGAATATAGCCATAGAAGAGTTCAAAGGGTAACTTACCTCCAAGAAGTGGAGTAGACAACCGGTTGATAATATAAACTGCAGTGCTGAAGGCGTCAACCCAAAAACGAGGAGAAAGATGAGAGTGAAAGAGAAGGGCCAAGCTAGTCTCAGTCCAATGACGATGTCTTCTCTCAACATGACCATTTTGAGCCGGTGTATATGGACAAGAGAGTTGATGGTGGATGCCAAAATTACGGAAATGAGTTTTGAAACAAGTGCTAATAAATTCGGTACCTCCATCGCTTTGAAATACCTTAATACGAGAAGAATATTGATTTTCCACAAATTTTTGAAATTGAAGAAAAATATCAAAGAAATCATATTTTAAATTTAAAGGGTAAAGCCAAGTGAATCGAGAATAATCATCAATAAAAATAACATAGTAAAGAAAACCCGAATTTGATTTGACGGGGAAAGGACCCCAAAGATCACAATGAATAAGATCTAACACATGAGACGACCTACGTTCATTGCAAGAATAAAGCAATCGATGACTTTTCGCAAGCTGACAAGTATTACATAATGATGGAGAAGGCAATAAAGACTTAAGAGAAAGAGATGACCTTTTCTATTTAAAAAAGAAATAACAGAATGATTCACATGACTCAAGCGAGTATGCCATAAAGCATATGAAGCACGTAAAGATTTGTTTCTAAGGACTGAAATAAAAGCAGAGTTGCCGCTCTCCAGCACATATAGCCCTCCAT